>NC_136262.1:73870965-73919584 GCF_964187855.1 Myxine glutinosa
AAGTGGCTGCGTATGGTGCGACAGGTTCATCAATCTTAACTATTTCCTAAATGACTTTAACAACTTTACATTACCCGGGGTCTTTCTCCTGCCAAACCATTGGCCCACTTACACTCTGGGTTCTAAAAACCAATTCCCATTGACCAATCTGTGGTGCCTCTCAATTTGGGGTCTCACTCCCCCGATTCATCTCCCGGTGCCCTCGCACAATTTCTGGGCTGTGACGTGTAGCTCTCCCAGCAGGTCTACCCACCTGCACACCTCCACCACTGTAGTTGCCACCCGAGCTTACCTGCTCCTCACCCTAACCTAACTAACTGGGGAAGGCCCTCTCGCACTCTCACCCCCTCAGTGCCCTCTCTGGCACGGGCTGCCCGATCCACACCCGGGATCCTCAGGCACCCACTGACACTAACGGCTCCCAGAGCCCACCTGCGGCCTCACCTGGCCGACATCCTCACAGTGGTGGAGTGCCCAAACCAACAACACACACTAACAGGCTACACGCCCAGCCATTTCCACAACACTAATGCACCCATCCACAATACCATTCCGCAACCGCACCACAAATGCCAATATCCAACCACAGTTTACCTATACCCTCTACCTAACACTTACACTACCCGCCCCGGGTACTCGTGAAAGGGGTCCACTCTTCCCCCATCCACACCTTCGCACCATGCACACCACTCCGTACCACTTACTCCAACTCTCTCCACACCACTCATTCCAATACTCCATGTACTCCACACACCTGTACTTGCACACCTGTGCTCTCATACTTGGTGCCGCCTGCACCCTTCTCTCCCCGAAGCGCATTCGCGCTGATCCACAACACTCACTACTCATACACCGCTCCACACACCTGTCCAGTTCTCACACAGCATCATCTCATCTAACTACTCCCCTCTGAAACTTGCGCTTCCCAGTCGTCCCTTTAAACTATTGCGCTCCCTCGTCATTATCATCCCCTCCAATGTACCTGCGTCCCCACTACAGGTATCAGTCACTAACTAACCTTAACGTCACCTAATGTCATCTTCGCTAGATCCCTACACACAATATAACAACCCACCCGGGCTAGTTTTCACTGCCATACACCCCATAATCTATAGCGCATTTGCCCCACATGGGAAGGGTGGCAGGGATGCCACCCTTACCCACTGGTTCATCGCTCATCACTCCCCCAGTCCTCTGGCACTAATAATCCCCCCTTATTTAGAGGTACTGGGTCCCGCCTCGGCATCTAAAGCCGAGGCAATCCACGGGGGCGCCTGCTCGCCGGTGTAAGGCCTTCTAGTTTACCGGGGTCTGGCGGGGGGGTGTCTGGGGTCGGCTAACCCGCTCCCCCCTGGGCGGAGTTAAGGACCTCAACCGCCGGGGATCATCCCGGCGCGTGGCTCGACAGTGCCGCGCCAGGTGACCCAGACGGTTGCAGGTATAGCACCTCACCTGATAAGGTGCTTGTCTCCGGAACTCCAAATTTTCCCCCCTGAAGGTCCGAATTGGATTACCCGCTCGTGGTCCACCGCGGGCCACCTCCGGGGCCGCCTGCCATGGTCCAGGTCCCGCCAGGCGCTGGTCCACCAGCCTCCGGACCATGCCCGCCAGGTCAGGACTCACGTCGGGGGCGGGCCCCCTAAGGGGTCCGCCCTCCATCGGGGGTCCCACCTGGCGGACCGCCATTGCGTGACGCTCGCTCCCCCAGGCCAGGGGCCTCGCTGCTTCCCAACGGGCCGCAGCGTCAGCCGCCTGGCTCAGAGTCTGCGGGCGCCACATGGCGAGCTGTTGCCGGAGCTCAATATCCGGGAGGGCCTGGATAAAATGGTCCAGCGCCAGGCTTTCCCGGGAGTCCGCTGCCATGCTAGCATGTGCGATCCCCACTGCGCGGCGAATGTCGTGGGCAAGTTCCCCGATGGCTTCCTGGGGCTTGCGTTTTCGCAGCGCGAGCTGAGCTTTAACAAGCTCGCTCTGCTGTTCAATGCCGAATCGATTAATTTGGGCGTCGCGGAGGGCTGGCAGGGTGAGAGCACCCGCTGGTAATGCCGTCAGCACCTCCGCCGCCGCGCCGCGCAATGCGGCCACCAGGTGTACTCCACCTTCGTCCTCACCCCAACCGTTGCCCTTACACACACAGTCAAACTGCGCCAGGTACGCGCGTAGATCACTCTTGCCGTCATACGGCGCGAGTGGGACCTTGTGGGACCACCTCGTATGCGAGTCGTTGCCCGCCTGCCGGACCCCGTGCGTCGCCCCTTGCGGGGTCAGCGCGGGGCCGAACCGGCCGGGCCCCCACAGTACATTACCCCCAAGGGGCTCTCGTGCCTCCCCTGTCCCTCTAACAACTACCCCTGTTGGTGTCGATACATTGGTCACACTTCCGCAACCTGCTACCCATTCCATACCACCACAACCTTGCTCACCCACACCTCGCACCTCTCGTTCCATACCCTCCGGACCAGCCATACACCTCACTCTTGGCCTCTCACGAACATCCGGGTCTATCTCGACCCCCAAGCTTATTAAATCACCTGGCGCATCATACGCACGACCATATTGGTCACCACTTACACCGGGTCCTCTTTCTCTTCGCTTCTCCTCCATCACCTGTGAATCCCTCATCCGGTTAATGAGCACATCATCACGATCCGAACACAGACTTTGGACCAATTCTTTTACTTCCTCCTTTATCTCTTTCTTATCCTCTCTCCGTCGCTTCTTCATTTCGCTCACCCCTTCTTCCACTTCTAATTTCTGCTTCACCTCCTTCATCTCCTCGTGCGCCCCTTTAAGTTCTTCCTCTAACTCCACTTTATTTTTTTCTATGTGCTCCCGCACCTCCCGCTCTTTAACCTCCATCACCTCTACCACCTTGTCCATTTTCCTCGTCAGGTCCTCATGTACCGTCTGACACTCTTTTTTAATTACCCCTACGTCCTTTTTCATCTCCTTCTGTGTCGATTTTAAACCCTCTATTACCGCTGTGTTCTTCTTTACCTGGTCCCCCAACTCCTTTTGTCCCACTGTCAGTTGTTCTACTCCCAGCGTCAACTCCTCTATACCACCTTGCAATTTTACAGTCCCCTTTCTCACCTCCTTCTCCATGCGCTCCTTACAGTGCCTCACCTCCTCGCGCACTCCTCCGACCTCCTCACTCACACCTCTTCTGATCTCTTCTCCCATCACTTGCATCTCCTGCCCAGATGCCACCCTCATCTGCTCCATTTCCTCCCTGTGAGCATCCAATTTAGTTTCTACCCCCATTCTGACCCCCTCTATCTGCTGCCCCATTTGTTTAACTTCCCTTTCCGCTTGGTCCCTCATGTCCCTCAATTTGCCTTCCATACTGTTTTCTAACCCCTCTAACCCCTTTTGCATCCCTTCCATTTGATTCTCTTGAGCGGCCATTCTGTTTTCTACCCCCATTAACCCCTTCTGTATTTCCCCTAATCTATTGTCTAATCCCTCTATTCTACTCCCTAACCCTCCGATCTGGGCCCCCATGTCATTCCTTAAACCACCGATCTGGTTTCCCATGTCATCCCTCAATTTCTCGCTATTGGACCCCATTTCGCCCCCCATGACCCCCATTTTGCCCCCCAATTCATCCCTCATTGCCCCCAATTGCTCACTGAGCCCTCGCTTCGTCCCTCATTACCCCCATTTGGCCCTCCAATCGCTCACCCAATCGCTCACTATCAGCCCTCATTTGCTCACTATTCTGGGCCATAAGGGCCTTCATTTGTATTTAAAAAAGGTCCAAATCTACCAGCGGCGCTACTACGGTCGCGGGCGCGGTCGCCGTGGCCATGTGCGAGGCGCCATTTTGCGCGCCCGTAACCTCGTGCGCGAGGACGCGATTTTGCGACCCTGCCACCCTCACTGCTTCGCTCTCCTCATGTCCCTCAATTTGGTCCTGGATCGACCCTGCCTCACTCTCCTCTACCGGAACCCAGCCGTCTTGATCCGCCATAGCGCGACTTTCAAAATTCGGGTTTTTATTTTTTTGTAAAACACAATCAAATTTCGGTCACTTGTAATTTTGAGCGCTTTAAGCGCGCTTCGGGTCCGATCTCACTCCTCGACACCAATTGTTACAGTACTAACACAATTGGTGTCCAAAATTTGGGCCTAACAAATTTAGTCCCAGGTCCGAATCCAACTCCTGACAACCAATTGTTACAGACGCGGTTTTAGATGTTAGTTTACCGAGCGGTTTGGTATTACCGCGTCCGCACAGGTACTCCCCGATTAGAACCCTATCCCGCCCGATTCCACTCGAACGTTGGCCAAATCGCGCTATGCTAAATCAATGAAGGAAAGGACACAACGGCTGGGATTAATGTAACGACACAAGGGGTACAGTTCTCAAGACCTCCGGAGGAGGATATAATTGGTGATGCAGAAACGGGTAGATTACACGGTAAGAGGTAAAGCACAGCAAGATGGGCACTTAGACACAGTCTTATCTATTCCCGACAGACCACAGACAAACGGGACAAGACTGACTTACACGGGGATTGATGGCAGGGAAGGACAGGCAGTCGATAGCTCAAGGTGCACCTTGGCTCAGGGGCAGAATCAAACGCGGTCCGGTCCAGAGATGCGGGGAGGTATTTCAGCGCTTGGAGGTGGCGTCTTCTCTCTCCAAGCTGAGGGCGCATCTGACGTCACCTCCCTCTTTCTGCGCATGCCCAGCGGGGAGTGACACGCCCTCGGCTCGTTAGCTCCGCCCCAGATGGAATCGGTCCGCCACTTCTATTGGGTGCGGGGGGTTACCGGGCTCCGCCCTTGACGAGGAGCTGACAGCGAGCCCCTGCGTGGTAACCCCGTCGGAGCACATGTTCAATGGCGGCTAACCAAGCCGGAGTGAGGACGCGCACTCCCCGCGCCGCCGCCGCTGTTGTTGTTGTTGTTGTTGTTGTACCATGAGGAAGAGCTGCGGGGAGATATTGGGAGGTCCTAAACTTTCTAACGGTGCCATACAATCACATTCTGGTGCAACGAAGAGTCAGAATTAATGGAAACGAGTCCTTAACTGACATAGACTAAGAATAACTAGCAAGATGTCCTATAGTTGTCTACGTGAGAGGCGGTGGACCTGGATGCGACATTTAATGGGGGAAAAAGGGGAAGGTCGGGGCTACAGAGTGTCGTTTACAGAAAATGGGACTAGGGAATGGGGGATTGGGGATAGTTGGGAAGTATTGGGGAAATAGGGGAATATTTACAAGCGGATATGGATGGAGGCCAAATCCCATATCCGCAACAATATATATATATATACACACACAGGGTGGGTGGAAAGTCGCTCCCTATTTTAAAGTACTTATAATATATTATATAATATATATATTAACCCTGTCTAATTAGAGATAATTCTATCTATCATAATTTACAAGTACTTTAAAATAGGGAGTGACTTTCCACCCACACTGGTGGAATATATATACATATGTATATATATATATACATACTAGCAGAAGTACCGGGCCGGGGGGGGGGGGGGGGGGGGGGGGGAGGAGGAAAGGAAGGCAGGAGGAAGGAAGGAGGCAGGGGTGAGGGGGGGAGTGGAAGGGGGTTCATCACCTTTTCGTTGAATATATGCTGGTGAATGTGCCGTTCATCACGTTTCTGAGTTCAGTGTGATACCGATCAGCAAGAAGAAAATCCTTACTACCAACTTCGTACACTTCTGGAATTATTTGATTTATTTGTGTTCAAATGTCTGGTGATTGTTTTGTATTTATTTATGTGAATGTGTACTTGTATATAACTGTCATTAATTAAAAAAGGCTTGGGCACTATTGAGCGTTATTTTTTTTGTTTTTTTATTCAAAAAAACGAACTTTTTTCAGATTTCTCCCCCCCCCCCCCCCCCCCTCCCCTAAAACACTCCCAGGCACTCACTGATGAACCTCTGAAAGTTTGACGAAGATCCGGTCAGCCATCTCTGAGAAAAATGGCGACACACACACACAGACAGACAGACCAACAGCTCTCTTATATAGTAGATAGATAAGGAAAAGGAACCTTTAAAAAAAATTAAGACAAAAGGAGTTTCAAACTGATCCTCTGCTCATATATTATGGGATTGGTGGACGAGATCACCTTTTGACATTGCTTGTTTCCTTGCCAACCCTGTGCAGGAGCAGAGGCAGGATGCCGTGGCCAACGTTCTGGGAATACTCGGCATGGAGGGTGAACTTGCCCTGCAGAGCAGACAATCGGAAAGTTACAACTATTTGCTTGCCCAGAAAGTAATGGAAAAAGAAAGGGAAGAAGAGATACGAAGGCTGGAAGCAGACGATGGACAGATGCAGGAGGAAATGCCAAATGGAACAAGGTAAATGTTGCTTATGTATGTAAAACATCGGATGGGCCCATTTAGGTGACTTATTTTTAGAACCATAGAGGAAATATGTTTACTATATATACACAAAGAATTAAGTTAAGCACCCCCCCCATTTTTTTACAACCTCGCACATTACAAGTTTGTTGTCGTCAAAACAGTGTAATATACCCATGATATTGCTATATTTTCTGGAGAAGTGATATTATGGTCACATAAAAACATAACAATCATGCCGTTTTCAATATTTTATTCTGAATAATTTAAGGTGAAATTTTTTGGGAATTTTAGGCATATTTTCACCTCAATTTAAGTATGGAGCTATAGGTCCATCACGGACAGTGTGGATGACGTTTATGTTTTCTAACGTACAGTCATTGTTCTGAGAAGACCTCTAGCGATCTTTGCGTCAATAACGTGTGTAGGACCCACGTGATCGGATCACTGACTCAACCAATCACTTTTTTTCACTTTGATCACTCAATTTCATCAATGGATAATTGCTAATGTCATACCAATCATTATTTGATCTCACATACCTTAGAATATATGCCAATGTATACATATACACAAAGAATATATATTAGGGGGTGCTTACCTTAATTCGTTGTGTAGGGGTGCTTAACTTAATTCTTTGTGTATATATGTGTATATGTCCGTGTGCGAGTAGGAAGCCAATCTCAATATAAGAAGTAGGGACATGTCAGCTTAAGGATTAAGGGTGGTGCTTTGTAATAGCGAGGGCTTAAGTGAAGGAACCATGTGTAAAACCCCTCTGTATACATCTACATGGTGCACCAGATGACAGAGTTCTAAGAGCAGAGAAGAGCGATGCAGATCATGGGACTCTGCCAGGCAAGGAAAGAGAGAGGGGTGGAGCTATGATTATCTGATGGAATGGTTGGTACCCAACACCTCGAGGGGCGGGGGGTTTGTCAAAGGAGACGAGAGGAGCTGAAAAAGGCACAAGAGGAATGTGCTAGTTCTGGGGAGACAAGGGAGGAGCCAGTAGCTCTCAGTTTGGTGCGCTAGGAGGAGCGGGAACGGTTCTGAGGAGAGCTTGCAAGTCTGAGGGGAACTGAGAGGTCTGAGGAGGTTGGAGTGTTCTAAGAGGGTGGAGAGCTTAAAGGAGGTCGTCCTGCCTGCCTGCCTTCGCCCTGTGCCTGTTCATCATCCTGCTCATCACCTCACTGCCTGCTCGTGGCTGCTCCGCGCGCATCCTCCCCTCCCCCACTATCACCAGGGATAAGGTTGGTCCAACAATTATGTTCATGGCGAACAGCTTTCTCCCATTCTTGGGCATACCATGTGATTCCAATCACATGGTATGTCTTAGATTCCAAGGCCAATGGGGTGCAGAAGAAGAAACAGCAGCACCAGTCAACAATACAACAACAACAGGCATTTTAAGGCCATTTTCCCTGCAAGAGCGGGGGTTAGCCTTGCAGTCCCTATGACAATCTTCTCCATTTTGCCTTTTACCCTATTTTCTGCATCTCCCCTTGTTAACCCCCTTGCCCGCATTTCTTCTTCGACCATCTTTAGCCAAGTCTTTCTCGGTCTTCCCCGTCCTCTACTTCCTTCTACATTCATTTCCATAACTCTTCTCAACCAGTCACTTTCATCCTTCCTCAACACATGACCAACACCAGTCAACAATGGGGAGCCTAAAACCATGACATTCCAGATGAAGGCTTTGTACATTATACATGGCCTCACCATGTATGAAACGGAGTACGGCTCTCCCCTTAGCAAGAGGTGGCTAGCCCCTTGTCTTGTTAAGCTGACCGTCTCCGCTCCTGGTACTTGTAACGCTCTCCCGTGGGATGGAACGGACCAGGGTTATGGGTCCAGGGTTTATCCTGAATACCTTTATCCGTATTCACCGTACCGTACCGTACTCACCTGCTTTAACCTCACTCAACATGTCAACTTTCCTACCCATAACCGTGGTCACATTCTGGACCTTGTCTGCTCTACTGGACTAATTTTGCACCATCTCCCTAGCTCCGACCTCACCCTCTCTGACCACTTAGCCATCACTATGACCATCAACATCCCCACCCCAGCACCAAGGCATTATCGCATTATCAACTTCCATAAGCTAACCTATCTTTCACCTACCTCATTCTCATCCACCCTCTCTGAAAAAATGTCCACTTCTCCCTTCGTTGACCTCCACACCCCTTCTGACCTCACTGACTACTACAACCACACTCTCTCCTTCTGCCTCGACCAGCTTGCGCCTATAAAAACCAAAACAGTTTCTTTCACCCATTCTGCTCCCTGGTTTACCCCTGAACTCCACCTGATGAAAACTCGTGCTCGCCAACTTGAAAGACTCCGCAATAAAACAGGTCTCACAATTCACTCCCAAGCCTACAAGGACCACTTGCAGCACTACAAAGATGCCCTCTCCCGCGCCCGCTCCGCCTACTACTCTCAAATTATCCACTCTGGCTCCGGAAACCCAAAAGCACTCTTCTCGACAATAAACAAACTCCTCAGCCCCCTGGACACCACCACCCAGTCATTCACAGTAGACAACTGCATCTCCTTCCTTTCATTCTTCCAAAGCAAAATTGACAACATCAACAACAGCTTAACCCCCACCGCACCTGCTCCCCCTCAAACCACCTGCCCCCGCTTATCCTGCCAAGCCCTGTCTCAGTTCTCCCCAGTCTCCCCTTCTGACCTCTCTGAACTCCTCATAGGAATGAAAACTTCCACCTGCACTCTGGACCCCATCCCCTCCAGCTTTGTCAAGGCCTCCCTTCCTGCTCTCTCTCCACTTATCACTGCAACAATAAACTCCCCCCTGTCTACAGGCATCGTCCCACCATCCCTCAAAATTGCTGCTGTTACCCCCATTCTGAAAAAACCTGGACTCAACCCTGACACCCGAAATAACTTCAGACCCATCTCCAACCTACCCTTTCTGTCAAAAGTTTTGGAACGCGCTGTAGCCACTCAACTCAAACATCACCTCTCTGCCAATAACCTGTATGAAACATTCCAATCCGGATTCCGCTCCAACCACAGCACTGAAACTGCTCTCCTCAAAATCACCAACGACCTTCTCCTCTCCTCTGACGCCGGCAACCTCAACATTCTCATCCTCCTCGACCTCAGCGCCGCCTTTGACACCATCAATCACACCATCCTCCTCACCCGACTTGAAACCACCTTTAACATTACCGGCACTGCCCTCTCTTGGATCAAATCCTACCTCTCTGACAGACGCCAGTTCATCTCCATCAATAACTGCAAATCCCCCACTGCTCCCCTCCCCCAAGGTGTTCCCCAAGGTTCAGTTCTCGGCCCCCTCCTCTTCATCCTGTACCTGTCCCCCCTTGGTCACTTAATCATGGTCTCCAATTCCACTGCTTCGCCGATGACATCCAGCTTTTCATCTCCACCAAGTCAATCTCCACCGCCACCCACTTTATCCTGACAAACTGCATCACTGAAATAAAATCCTGGCTTCAAATCGACTTCCTCAAACTTAACTATGATAAATCTGAAATAATCATCATTGGCCCAAAAACGCTCACCCAATCCACCCATAACTTCGCCCTCAACATTGACGGGTTCCCAGTATCCACCTCCCCTCACATCGGGAATCTTGGCATCATCTTTGACCAAACCCTCTCCTTCGACCAAATACACTAAACAAATCACAAAGACAGCCTTCTTTCACCTGAAAAACATCGCCCGTCTCCGTCCATCCCTCTCCTCCACGGCTGCAGAAACCCTCATCCACACCTTCATCACCTCCCATCTGGAGTACTGCAACAGCCTCCTCTATGGTTCACCCTCAATAATCATCAATAAACTCCAATACATTCAGAACTCCGCTGCCTGTCTACTCACCCATTCCCGGACCCGTGATCACATCACCCCCGTCCTTTATAAGCTTCACTGGCTCCCCATCCCCCAGAGAATCCAGTACAAAATCCTCCTCTTGACCTACAAAGCCCTCCATAACCTGGCCCCATCCTACCTGACTGACCTCCTCTCCAGACACACTCCCACCCGCAACCTCCGCTCTGCTGGTGCCAACCTCCTGTCCCCCCCCCCCATCCAGACCAAATTCAGATCCTGGGGGGACAGGGCCTTCTCCATTGCTGCTCCCACCCTCTGGAACTCACGACCTCACACCATCAGAGACTCCTCACTCACCACATTCAAAACATCACTCAAGACCCACCTGTTCAACACTGCATTTAACATTTAACCCACAGCATTTAACCCCTGACTATGTCTTCTCCTACTCCTTCCTTTTGCTTTGATTATTTACCTATTTATTTTTGTCTTTTTGTACTTGTTTTTTGTACTCTGTCAAAGCGTCTTTGGGCTTCTTGAAAAGCGCTATATAAAATAAATGTATTATTATTATTATTATTATTATTATATGCTGAGGTCAGCAGAAGCACATTGCCCTACAAGGAATTTTGAGGCAATACCCACCTTTGGGGATCAGCGTGGAGATATGATCTGCCCAAGACAGGTTACAGCTGACAGGTGCAGGAGCTTCAAGGATTGCACCGCTACAAGAGGCTAACCACAGAAAAATATTTGTGAATTTGCATTGTGGGATCCTTACGGAGGGACAAAGTGAGAACATGGATTTATCTTGTACTTAAAGACGTGTTCCCAGTCGATGACCAGTTCCTTATTTTCGACAGATCAGCAGTGAGGAATGCTGTCACAGCCTGCCGGGCAAAGTGGTGTGGAACTATCCTGCATAGACTGTTATCTGCAAAGTGATGTAATGGATTTTTTTTTTCCAGTGACAAAGACACGTCACTGGTGATTCTCAAGAACATGATTGGTCCCAGAACATGACCTCATTGGAACCTATCCTCCAGAGGTACATCAGGGAACAGTATTCGGTGCAAAGGTTCACAATGGTGCTGTTAGCTTTCTATGAGAAAAAAGGCAAGTTACTTTCTGGCAATTGCATCGCCACATTAATTGTTGTACTGGGGATGAGCCGTTGGGAAGGATATCTGGAGATGTAAATGTATGAGCTTATGGAGCAGAGAGAGAGAGAGAGAGTGAGTGTTGTTCAATATGACTCACAAGCATTGTCTTCATCTTGAGAAGAAGACATAGTGGACCAGTCAGGGGACGAGATGGTGCACCACAGGTTCGTACAAGCTGCCTGATTAAATAGTACAGGCATTTTGTATTTAAGACCTCACACTAATTGCAACAAAAACTCGCTCACTTGTTTTGTGTCCCTGAATATATCCTCTTTGACCCCAAAAATGTCTTAAGAGATCCTCTGGGGGGAAGTTCTCAAATCGGCAAAATCCAATATGGTCGCTATCCGTCTTAGTGACAATTGTTATTTAAAAAAATCAAAAGCAAAACAATCATGAGTAATACCACTTTTTATGGGTTTTTGGGGTCGAGGAATCAAATTCTGATCTTATTTTGGTGATATAAGGTCACAGAAACTCTATGAGGTCACCATCAAGGTCATTTTGGGACAACAAGATAAGAATAATGCATAATGCATCTATGTAGTTTTTTTTTTAGCAGTGGGGAATCTGCTTCTGATCTTATTTTGATGATTAGAGGTCATGCTCATTCGTTATTGGAGTCAAAAAGGATATTCTTGTGTATCTTCTGAAAAGATTTCGTTTTAAGTAAAACAAAAATTTGTAAAATAAGTAGTGTTAAGTTCCTAGTAAGAAAGTGTGCAGTAGCAGTAAGAGCAATATTTTTCCATGTCATATTTTTTTGCAATGGGCATCTTTCAGTTGTGATAATATGAAGTGTTTGATGTTTACTAAGTGTAGATAGTGGTTTCTGTTTTCAGCCATGGAGGTATCTGAAGTGTGCCATCTGCAAGAAATCTATAGACGAGAGAGGGTCAACGGCATCAACTCTTGGAGAAAGGGAAAGTTCTGCCATCAACCAGGCCAGCAACGCAAGAAAAGACAGCATTTACACTGTGCCTGGAGAAAATGTACACAAAGACTGTCGCCGCACATACTGTCACCCACAACAGATAGCCAAGGACACCAAGCAAGAAGAGTCAAAGCCAAGCACAAGCAATGACAGACAAGTACTTAGGTCATCTGAGGAGAGGTTCTCTTTCCAGACTAATTGCCTTTTTTGTGGTAGACCAGCAACGTTTGGAAGAAAGAGGAAGAAGCAGGAAGTTCTTCAAGTCAAGACCATTGAATTCAAAGAAACGCTCCTGGCAACATGTCGCGAACGAGCAGATGATTGGTCAGGTACTGTCAAGGCGCGAATTCTGCATGTTCATGACCTGCATGCTGCAGATGCAGCGTACCATCAGACTTGCAGTGTCAATTTCCGCACAAAGAAGCAGATACCCATGGCTCAGCAGATGAACACGGAAATCTCCAAGAGAGCAAGGCTTGGAAGGCCTAAAGCTGATGAGAAGACTGAAGCATTCTTGGATGTTGCAAAATATCTTGAAGAAAATGACGACGAGCAGATCACTGTCAATGATCTCATTACCCTTATGCAACAGAAACTGTCAGACACAAAACATGAGGCATATGGCTACACCCACATGAAGATGAGGCTGCATGAACACTTTGGTGAGAGGATAATCCAGACAGCGATTAATGGAAAGCCAAACGTGGTTACCTTCAGGACAACAGCCAGGGAGGTGTTACAGGAATACTACAAAAAGCAGCAGCAGAAAACTAACTGCTGAAGAGAAGATAAAACTTGTACAGGCAGCTGCTAAACTGATCAAAGAAGACATCAAAGCCATGGAAACATCCCATGAAGTCTATCCATTTTGTATTGACATAGAATCGCAAAAATCTGGCATCAAATATCTACCAGATACTCTGATGATACTATTGGAAGGACTATTTGCTGGGAAGAATGCTGGCGTCAAAGTGGCATAATTGGACAAGCAATGATGCAAGCAACCAGACCTAGAGTCCTGCTGACACCACTGCAGTTTGGTTTGGGCGTGCAACTGTATCACCACTTCGGATCAAGATTCCTCATCGACTCCCTTCGTCATCACAGGTTCTGCTGCTCATACCAACAGGTGCTCCAATTTGAGCGAAATGCTGCTCAATCACACGGAACAGACATTCCTAACATGACGACAGAGTTTGTCCAGTATGCTGCCGACAATGTTGACCATAATATTCGCACGCTCGATGGCCATGGCACCTTCCATGGCATGGGAATGATTGCTGCCGTCACCCCTGGAACGTGATCCAGCCGGTCAATCCCCGGGGTTAAGGCAACTTCCTTAGACGTCGCAATGGTTGGAAAGGTGCAGATACGGTATCACAAAGACGTAAGCTGCGGAATGACGCCACTGATCTACCAGAAGCTCTTCAATCTAAAGGCCCAGAACTCATGTGAGAAACTTGACATCCTGTGGAAGACATCAATCCTGTTTGGTACACCCAGACCTGCATGGTCAGGTATGATGCAGTTCGTACGTCGTGGTGACCACCCTGACAAGGCAGATGTCATGTTTCTACCAATGATAGACAATAGGCATGAATTCCAGTGACAGCACATGCATATTGTTGTGGATCTGCCGCCGACCTTCTTCCCTTACCAAGGGGGGATTAGTCCCCTTGTCTTGACTGACCTGGCGCGACCCGAGACCTATTACGTCCCTTCCGGACAGCGCCAAATAGGGTTTCAGGACCAAATTCGCTGTTACCTAAGTACTAGCGCTGCCCTGGAAGCGAGGAAATAAGCCCCGCATGAACCACGTGTGTTGGTGATACGCCGAGCGGTTGCGTACACGTGATTCGTGACTCCAAATGACTCCATGTATGTTTGTAGTCTAGACATGAGGTCTGTCATGGGTAGTACTTCTGGATTGGGAAACATTTCATTCCTTATATATGAGAATAGTTGCCCATATGAATCCCTTTCTGCAACTTCATACTGAGCTTCTGTATTGTCTTCTTGACCCTCTCCTACATCCATATTGGCAGCAAACTCTACCCGTGTGTATGCACGGTAGCAAGACCTGTGGTAATGGCCCTTAGCAGCAACCAACTCTCTACTTGTAATAGCAAGTATCCTGTGGTCAAGCTTTCTGGTTGCTGCTTTATGGATTTGATCATCTGCACGTAACTCTGAACACTGTACAAGAGTTTCCCTTGTCTTCTGGCCCTTCAGATATTTGCTTGATTTCTCACAGAAGATACATTTATCAGGATACACCCTAGATAATTCTGGTGCAGTTCTACTTGGTCTTCTCAAGCTGTCTTCTACGGAGTCCACAGAGGTACCTTTCTTGACAATCGTGTCGAGAAGCTTCTTCATGGTGAATATGCTTCGGCACTTGCGATGATATTGGACCTGTGTAATCTCTCCTTCACACAAACCCTTTGCAATGTCTAAAAGAGAGGCATGTTGTCTTATCTCTGCAGCCCTAAGCAGTGTCTTCCATGACTCAAAGTTTTGTGGTGAGATCAAATTTGAGTCATCATCAGAGCAGTGGATGACACACTGAAAGCGTGCCCGTTTCTTCGGCAAGTCATTGCTTCTTTCTTCAAATGCTGGATCCATCTTTCATTAGAATGTTGTCAAACCCTGAAAAAAAACCAGTAAATCTTGTTAAGGGCTGTTTCATTTAAAATTGTCATGGGGGACAGTCTGCAGGTTATATAAAAATAGGGGGTGGGCAGAAAAATCAAAGTACATTGGTGGGAGTCAGGAAAAATTGAAATAGCTTGGTGTGGAGGATTAAACCAATAAAAATAGGATGGAGGGGGTGGTGGTATTGGGGGGGGGGGGGAGGGGGGGGGAGGTTGTAATTATAACTGCAAAAATGCCATACATTGGTGGAGGTGGGGTAGAAAAAATACCTTAGTGGGGGAAAAATCAAAATATATTGGTGGGAGTTGTCAGAAAAAAAGAAATACCTCGAGAGGAGGGGGGGGGGGGGGGGGGAGGAAGGAGTGTGAGGGGTGTGGTCAGCAGAAATTAAAACACATCAGAAGTGGGGGTGGGTATTTGCAGACCACCTCCATGACACTTTTTACAGTCCTAAAAGACTCAAGTATGATTATGTATTGTTCATCATAACCTTCACAAAAATACATTGAAAGCTGAAAATTACTTCTTACCTTAATAAGATTGAGAGTGCAACTGCATGCTGGATGTTTTCTTCTATATTTGTTATCACTATCTACTGTTAAAATAAAATGCAATATGTTACACAGCAGTGGAGCATGTACACTGGAACAGTCTGCAGAGTGAGCAGTGTACTATTATCATGTATCAATCAGGAGTGTTGCCATGGTAACCCCAGGGACCAGACACTGAGTGGATACATATGATGTCCATGGTGACAGGGTAGGACCGATTAATTACTGGGGCTGGAACCCATGCTGATGGACACAGTTGACCGTATAAACCTGAAATAAATATCTGAAATAAACAAAGGCTTATACTTGTCTTCCACATCCCACCCAATTCAGTTTACTGCCTGAAAACAACTTAACATCTACATCCTTACAATATTTGTAGAAAATCTGGAAGTAAATATATGATTACAGGCTAACCTCAATATATCACTATTCAATATATCACTATATTGGATATTTCACTTTTATTCAATGGATCCCAAATTGCCCATTTCCTTATTATTAGCATATAAAATCTCCCTATATATTGCTATTCACTTATAGTGTGGACCATTTTCATGGACCCCGTCCATAGTGATATATCGAGGTTAGCCTATATTATGGTAAAATAACCATAATCAGTGACTCTTGGAAATATTCTGTTAGCTGGAAATATTATTAACTTATTATGGATGGCTTTTAATGGAATATTTTCATGATATATGACTTTGCTTAATTACAAAAAAGTGCCAATTGGCCAAAATGTTAAGATGGAAAATAAATGGACTGAGCTACTCCTATGGAAAGGTTATCATATATTAATTTGTTCATACTGACCCCACAAACATTTTAATACCACTTAAGTTTTGCCCCAAATTTGGTACCGATTTTCTGTCTGGCCCATGGACTATACCCTCCCCGGGTATTCGTGAAGGGGTCCATCTCCCCCTATTCACTCCTTCGCACCATGCATTCCACACCACTCATTCCACACCATTTATTCCACACACCAAGTTCTCTTGCACACCTCTTGTGCTCACACACCTGTTCCCCACTTGCACACCATGCAAGTCAATCAATTCACTTCAACACACTCCATTCGTCCTCAATACACCACTCATACACTACCACACACACACAGCATCATCTAACTGACTACTTCCCCCGAATACTCGTGCTTTCCTGTCTTCCCTTACACTAAGCACACCCTTCATCATTAACATCCATCTAATCTCACTACGTCCCCTCTACCTGTACCAATGTCTCTACTTAAATCTCGTCCCTATTGTCACTTCTAAATCCCTAACAATATCCTAGCCCGCCCTCGGCTAGTTTACACTGCCACCCCATAATCTATTGCTCATGTGCCCCAAATGTGTGAGGAATGGCGAAACCACCACTCCCCTACGCCGGGTACCATTCGCCAACACTATCGCCATTCGTCCACTGCACTATGAGCCTCTCGGTGCGGAAATACATTTTCACAGCTCGGCTTCGAAAAGCCGAGCGATGCATGTGGGTGGTTGGTCTCCTGTAGGTTGGGTCCGTCCGGCATTTTTCGATTCAGGGGAGGAGGTTTTGTTGGGCCAAGGTTCAGGGCACCATCCCTACATGGAGCCTTGTGGTCCCATGCACGATGGCCCCAACCGCCCACGGTCGGAGCACCGCGCCCGCCAGGGGGCACCTCTCCTACCCCTCCTACCCCCCCGTCGAACCATGCCGATCGCCTTTCCGGCCAAGGCGCGGCACCGACCATACAAGGCGGGGCCCGGCACGAATCGTGCACGGCGCTCCTTGCGAGACCGCCGCGGCAACGATCCCCGCCGATCCCCACTGCACACAAAGCACCCCACGCACCGAGGGCTCGCGTCGGCTATACGTTGCGCTAAACGCTCCCCCGGTCTGCATCGATGCTCGAGCCGCGTTTTCAACACTCGCGACCCACTCCACTCTCGCACACCGAGGCGCTCCATCGCCTCCCATACACTCCATGCATTTTGTTACTGCATGCTCTCGTGCACACCACCCAGGCGCACTCGTACCACTCATACACTCAGTTACACACTTTTCCTCCATACACTTCGTCACAAAATCGGCCATCGCACACACACTCTTGTTACACCCTCAGTAACAACTACGGTGTGCACTCTCCCGGTACACACCCAATCAGCGCACACTTACCCACGGGTGTGCACTCTCCTGTTGCACACCCAATCACACGCTCTGGTGTACACTCCTGCACACGCTCTTCGGCTATCGCACACTCTGTTTCACACTCGGTTTCACACTCTGTTTCACACTCTCGCTCCGGTGCACACTTCCTTCGCACAAGCGCGCCATTCACTCGCGTACATCGCACCACGGACCTTCCACGAGCGCCCGGGTTTTGTCGGGATCCCAAGCGCGCCAAAAATGTTTTCCCGCCAAACACTTTTGCGCCATACACACCCCAACTCACCTTCGGGATTCTTTTCTCCGGCAACCGCACCTGCAAACCTTCCATTTTGTTAGCAAGTACGGCATCACAATGTGAGCACGGACTTTGTGTGGATTCCATTTTTTCCTCCCGCGATAATTCCTCTATACCTGCCGTCTCTTCGGCCCCAATTTCAACTATACACATTTCTTTGTCCTCGACGACTGCCGGCGCCAATAAAATTTATTTTTCCAATTCGGCGGCCGTCGGCTTTTCTACACCCCGAGTCGCGATTTCTGCACCCTCGGTCACTCCGGCCGCGCTAGGCTCTACCCCGCTCTCCACGCGTTCCTCACATCACGTTACCCCGTCACGTACCAATGCGACTTCCTCGCTCAACATTTGATCAATGTCCTCCCCCATTTTTAAAAAATGTTCCCGGTGATTTTGTCCCCCAATTCTTTCCTTTCCCGAGTGGCTCTGTCCCGCTCTTCTTTTAGGAATGATTTGAATTGTGCCATGAGTAATTGCATGGCTAACCCCCGCTCTAGCAGGGAAAATGGCTTTAAAATGCATGTTGTTGTTGTTGTTGTTGTTGTTGTTGTTGTTGTTGTTCATGAGTAATTGCATGTACCCTGGCATCGCGGGCTCGGCTTCCGCCGCCATGTGCGAGGCGCCGCCATTTTCTTCCCCTACGGCCGGCCCCTCATCAATGTTCTCCTCTTCTCCCACTTCTTCCTGTGGGTCCTGGGTTATTGATTCTTCATTATCTACCTCCTCTTCTACCCCCACCGGCATTCGACCGTCTTGGCTAGCCATGGCACGAATTTAATTTGGATGTTAATAATTAAATTTTGGTCGCTCGTAATTTTGAGTGCGTTAAGCGCACTTCGGGTCCTATCCCAACTCCTGACACCAATTGTTGTGGCTCTGCCGCCGGCCTTCTTTCCTTACCAAGGGGGGATTAGTCCCCTTGTCTTGACTGACCTGGCGCGACCCGAGACCTATTACGTCCCTTCCGGACAGCGCTAAATAGGGTTTCAGGCCCAAATTCGCTGTTACCTAAGTACTAGCGCTGCCCCGAAGCGAGCAAATGAGCCTCGCACGAACCACGTGTGTTGGTGATACGCCGAGCGGTTGCGTACACGTGATTCGCGCCATTATAGATGGTGGAACCCGATTCAAGCGGTTCTATTCGTACCACGCTTAGCCAACGGAGAAATCACAAAGGCGATCGAATTGGAAAGGAAAGGAAGAACAAAGATGTTTAATTAATATTGCATGTATTTACAGCCAGGACGAAGAGACACAGGGAAATCCTTAAACAGTCTTGTACTTGATACCCCTGGACAAACGGGCCCGTCTCACACACACTCACACGGGGATTGCAGATGAGCAGGATGATGTTCTCCAGCGCGTCCAGGGATGTCTCTCGTGCAGCTCTCTCCGGTCCCGGGCACGTCCCGTGGAGATGGAGGCAGGAGAAGGCAGGAGCTCGTAGCGTGCCTGAACAATCGGGTTATCTCGGGGTGCACGGTAGAGGGCGGACTTTGGCACGACTGGCGGTTATTCACTCGCGGTTATGGTCGCGTTCACTCGCGTGGCCGAAATGCGCTATGTTCGTTACCCGCGCGTCTGGCTGCGCCCGCGTACATGTACGGCCAACGCCTCTCCTCTATCCCCTGGCGTGCACGTTCTATTGCGAGGGTCAAAGTTCAACAACGGCGAGTGATGCAAATTCTCTGGCACAGTCCTTTCTCCTCACGTCCTATCGCGCCACTGGTGCAAGTCAAGTCAAAGTACTCTGCAAGTCCTTTGCAAGTCCTTTGCAAAGCACTTATCCTCTGCAAGTCCTGTCCAAGTCCTATCGAGGTCTTTTCATATGGGCTTATATAGACCCGCCCCGCGAACCTTCTGGAACTCGCCAGACTCTCTTCACCACGCCCTCTCATGCCATACCGCTCGAGCTCTGATTGGCTGGTGGCTCTTACCGTCCCCCCACGCCGTTCACCCCGACCCCGCTCCCCTCCTTCACCTTCCGAGGCCCACCTCGTGTTAACTCGACTAGGGGACAGCCAAATGGGGCGTGGGATGGATTGCGTCCATTGAGGTTGAATGGAGGTTGGAGCAAAATGATTGGGGGGCCTATTCTCCTGTCTTTACACAACGCAGGTACTAAGAGGGGAAATGGCCTATTCTTACACATACTAAGACATAACTATACTACAAATGTGCCTATATGTTGCTCGTGTGACTAACTATGGGGGGCAAACCTTTAACCTTTAATGACTTCAATGTGCCAATCTCAAAACAGCAGCAATATATTCGACCCTGATTTTCATCAGTGAGCATGCACGACGTCATGGTGTCACCCCAATCATCACCGTTGATCAGCCGCTCTGGTGGAAGGCTCTCATGATCATCAACTCTGAGCCGATGGGAAGTGATCTGAAAGGAGTAGTCCTGCGTTTGGGAGCGCTTCCATACGGAAATGAGCTTTCTCGGATGCATCGGACACCTGATGGCTTCAACCGGGCTACAAGAACTGATGGAGTTGATCTACGCCAAAAATGCAGTGGTTCATATGCTGAGTGGCAAGGCCATTTCCCGAGCAGTCCGTGCACACTTCATAGTTGACGCAGCCCTGAATGCTCTGATGCTGGCAGATGTTTGATGCCCCTCTGCCACACAAACCTGACAGATTAGTTAGCAATGAGAATAAAGATCCTGACCTTGCCAAACCTGCTGCAAGACAACAAAATGACCCGTCTGCAGGCATAATCAAGAATCCGGAAATGGAGGAAGCTTGTTCCCTCTATATGTTGCCACCAACAGCAGGAGCAGCAATGTACCACAGCCTGCGTGTGTACCTGCAAGTTCAAGAATGGAAGGGATCGGCAGATGGACTTCGTCCGACTGAGTGGGGGTGGCAGGATTGTGACGGGGGGCTTGTGCCATTCCAGACAGCCCTCGCTCCTGCTCCTGAAAAACTGCTGCAGGTGATCAGGTGCAACTGTCAGGCTGACTGAAGCACCCTGAGATGCTCATGCAAGAAAAATAACATTGAGTGTACTCTAGCTTGTGGAAACTGCAGGGGATCTGGCTGCACAAACTTGCTGCAGATGCCATGTGATGATGATGATGATGATGATGATGATGATGATGATGATGATGATGACAATGTCAAGTTCTGAATTTCTTTATAAACTTGAATTCTTCATTGATTTAAATCCTCTTCACCAAACATTAAGCATGGTATATACTAATAAGTCATTTTAACAACCATGCAAGAACACTGATTTGTGGCCAAAAAAAAATCCGTTTTTGGTAAGGTTAAACATTGATGATTTTCATAATTTCTCCCCCAGACGATTCCTTAAGACTTTTTTCATGTGATCGAAGACATATCCAGGAATCAAAATTCGTTGTTTGTTTTTATTGCAATTTGTGTGAGGTTGCACAGCTATTTTTCGTAAAATGCTTGTACTAAAACTACAAAGCACTGTGGAGAGTTGGTGGATCATTGGAGAACACAAGGGAGACAGACACTTTCAAGAGTACATGACCTGAGGATCCAAGAGGAGCAGAGGAAGAACAAAACACTATCAGGTTGAAGGGAAAGTTAGGCATGATCAAATCAAGTACAAAGTTTGGATGGGAGTATAGAAATAAAGATAAACAGACACTGCATCGTCCTAATACAAGACTTTCAAAATGACGTATGAATGTTAACAAGGCCTTTTGCGCATGCGCTGTGTGTGCATTTTCAGTGACATGGTTCTAATCGACGGGCACTTTTAACCTGCCATTGCTAGCGTGAAATGTGTAATTAAATTCGTCTTTTAAACATAATTTTCAGTATTTACGAAAAATGTCCTTGATTGAGAGGTGTCAGGTTCGTACTATTTACTGTTAATATAGGGTAGCAGCCACAGTGGATATGTATAAACACACACAGATGGATGCTTCTCCTTTTAGAAATAATTGTAAAAATCGACTATAATTTCTCTTGTGGCCCCAGAACCACACAAGGAATATGTTTACAACAGCCCTCACAGCTCCAATAGCTCCCCCACCCCTCCCAACATGATTAATAGTAAATATCATCATTTTAACCTTACCCTGTGCATTTACAAGTCTCAGACATGTCCTTCCAATCGGTGTTCAGAATAACCTAAGCCAGATACACCGTCTAGTCACTGATAGTGATCTGTCAGGAGGTTGTGTAGCACACGCCCATCCACTCGGCCTTGCGCCGACCCACATGGACATGTATTTCTACGAGCAGCTGCCCTTTCTTTTGTACTATGAGAGCTGGGAAAGTTCTCCAAGCCTTTCCCTGTGCAAAGGCACAGCCTTTTCTCTCAGGTACATTTCCAAGTATTTTTGACTTATTTTAGAGCTTTTTGAGCCATTTTAGGTACCAGTCCTTACCTAGCATACACACGATATCCTTGATGGTGTCCTGAAGATCTCTATTTCCTGGGGTTTCTGTGCATGTGCTCCAAGCGTTCTGAGGCAGATTACGTAATTTCAAAAGATGTGTATTGGGAAGGTGGCAGACAACTTGCATAAACTAGACAATCCCATCCTGGGGGGCAGAGATTAAGAGATATTCCATTCGAATTGGGACAAGGAGAGGAATCGGGGACTATGGGAAAGAGATCTTCTGATATGGAGATATCAATGCGTTGGATTCGTTAAAGTGGTACAAAGAATAATAATATAATAACAATGAATTTTGAATTTATTGTCATACATGGCACATACAATGAGACGTACTCTGACAGTGTAACCTGAATGAAATACATTGAAAAATAAATCGATTAATTGTCAACAGAGAGCCTTAAAACAACATTTTAGTAATGAAATGAAATGACAAAATGAAATGAGTGGCATGGGTTAAATATCCATAACCATTCTTTGGATGCTCACAAAGCTTCAGACACAAATTCATTCTATAAATAGATGAATTGTCCATCTGGAGATTGAGGGTGTGGATTGCAATTGGATAAAAACTTTCGTGCAAGCGATTACAGTTGGTCTTAATATAACAACGTTTACTCGAGCGGAGAAGTTCAAAAATGTCATGCGCTGGGTGGAATTCATCTCGGACGATAGATTCCGCTCTTTTCACTACTTGACTGGAGTATAGGCTCTCGATGGAAGGCAGATCACACCCAATAATTTTACAAGCAGTCTTTACTATCCTGTCAAGTTGGGATCGGTCGTTCGGCATTGAGCTGCCATACCAAACTCTAAAAGACAGTGTCAGGACACTCTCTATCACTACCCAATATAACTAGATCAAGACAGGAAGGTCAACAGCAAAACTTTTCAACCTTCTAAGAAAGAACAACCGTTGCTGAGCCTTTTTCATACACTAATAGGTGTTTATCTCCCACTTAAGGTCATTGGAAAGATGTATGATAAATATTTCAAAGAAGTGACACTCTCAACATCAGCATCATGAATATCGAAGGGTTGAATGGGAGATTTGCTTTTCTGGAAACCAACAATAATTTCCTTTGTTTTTGTTTTGTTCAGTTTGAGATTGTTTAAAGAACACCATTGCACAAGTTTTTTTTTGCTTTATGACGGCAATCACTTTCATCACTGTTGAGAATCAGGCCAGCAACGGTCGTGTCGTTTGCAAATTTCACCACCAGTGAGCTATCAGATGATGTGACACAATCATGAGTACAACAGACAACAACATGCATTTTAAGGCCATTTTCCCTGCTAGAGCGGGGGTTAGCCTTGCGGTCCCCATGACGATCTTCTTCATATTGCCCTATTTTCTGCATCTCTCCTTGTTAACCCCCTTGCCCACATTTCTTCTTCCACCATCTTTAGCCAAGTCTTTCTCGGTCTTCCCCGTCCTCTACTTCCTTCTACATTCATTTCCATCACTCTTCTCAACCAGTCACTTTCATCCTTCCTCAACACATGACCAAACCATCTCAACCTGTTCCTCTTCACAGCATCAATCACAGGCTCTATTCCCATCATCTTTCGCAATTCATCATTTGTCTTCCTCTCTCTCAACGATACTCCGCACATCCACCGAACCATTCGCATTTCCACCCTTTCCAGCCTTCGTTGCTGCTCTACATTCATGACCCATGTCTCGCTCCCATAAATCGTAACACTTCTCACACATGCAGCATACACCTTTCCCTTCAGCTTCAACGACACTCCCCTCCTCATCAGCACGCCACTCAGTTCCCGAAACTTCTTCCATGCACATCTCACTCTAGCAACCGTTGCCGTGTCTGACCCACCTTCTCCATTCAGCATGTAACACAATCATGAGTGAACAATGAATATAACATCGGCGATATAATACAGCCCTGAGGTGCTCAGGTGTTCAGGGTGATCTGAGAAATTTTAAAACCAATTTTGACCATCTGTGGTCTGTTTAGAAGAAAATCCAAAATCCAGTTACAAATGAAACCATCAAGGCCAAGGGCATAGAGTTTAAAATGAAATTTGCAAGGTGAAATGGTATTGAAAGCAGAACTAAAATCTAAGAAAGGTAACCTAATATAAGTAGGCATACGTTTTGTTGTAAAAACCAGATCTACAACATTGTCCCAATAGTAGGTTTAATTCAGTTTCTATCTCTAGCAACACCTGTAAGAAATCAGCAAGCATTGTATCAGTATACCGTAATCATAGAAGTAACAATGGATTAGCAATTAGTGCAAGCAAGCCTGGAACATCTAGCAATACGCATCATTCGAGTATGCACTACCACACAGAATAAATGTCGCAGGAATGTGTCGGAGCGATGTCCGTCCGAGTTCTTATGGGAGCCTCTCAGTGGTCAGAGACAGCATAGCACCTGGGTTCAACTTAGACACAATTTCATTACATTCTCCCCGCCGTTAAAACTACACTTCCGCTTGGGCAGAAATCAAGCCAGCAGCACATAGCATCAGTTAGCAACAGAGTAATATCAATGAGCAGCAGTTGTCAGTCTATGTCAGTCAGTCCAACCATAGCGGTCGGGACGGTGAATTTCTCTCCCGGCGCGGGTCCGGTAACTACCGGGTACTACATCCCCAAGACCAGAGTCCCCCGCGTCGGAGTATCCACCTAAATCGGGTGACGGCGGTGGCCCCACAGGGCCAGGCGGATCCGGGTGCATGTAGTGGTGAGGGAGCCGATCGATGCTCCATTGTCGGATCAACCGGGTCGTAAGCCGGCTCGTCTACTTCCCCGCATGGGGCCAGGTGGCGTACCGAGACCGTCGACTCCCGTCCATTGGGCAACAATACACCAGCGTGCTTGGGATTAGCTTGGAGAACCTGCACCTGTCCACAAGCGGGTCGTATTTACTTGTGCGAACCGCGCGATTGAGAAAAGCCGGTCCAGGCTCAGCAAGCCGACCCGGCAAAGGTCGGGCACTGCCCGAACGCCGCAGGTAACGAAACATCCGGTCGTGAGGAGTTTGATTTGTAGCAGTGCACAATAAAGTCCTGATCAAGCTTAATGCCCCGGGTAGTGACCAAGCCCATTGGTCTCGTCCTAGGCCGCGGGACTTAAGACTCAGAGTAACGGCCCTCCATATAATGCCATTAAAGTGTTCTAGCTGTGCATTCGCCTGTGGCCTATACAGAGTAGTATAGCTAGAAGCGACATTATGCTGGAGCAAGAAGTTCCTCACATCCTGGGAAAAGAACACCGCGCCTCGATCGGTGTGCACATCGGCCGGATTCCCAAACATAGAAAACAAGTTCCGCAGGCACCGGATAACCGTAACAGCTGACATATCACCGCATGGGAAAGCAAAAGGGAATCTAGAGAACTCGTCAACGATCGTGAGGAGATAACAAGAATCACTCGAAGCCGGTGAAGCCGGCAGGGGTCCTTTGAAGTCCATCGCTAATCTCTCCCACGGCCTAGTGGCTTGGACCAGCGTACCCATCGGAGGGTTGTAGAAGCGAGGTTTGAGTTCAGCGCAAACGGAACTAGTGCGACAGAGCCGCCGAACATCCTCAACGGAATAGGGCAAGTTACGACTGCGCACATAATGAGCGAAACGCATCACGCCGGGGTGGCACAAGGTGTCATGAAGAACGCGCAGATCCTCAAAAGAGGTGAGGCTCGCGCACATCGACGGCCGCGATAAAGCATCGGCAACAAGGTTATCCCGCCCCGGGCGATATTTGATTTTGTAGCAGAAATCGGCGAGCTCGATCCGCCAGCGAGTGATTTTCTCATTCTTAATGCGTTGAGCATGCTGCGTGTCGTACATAAAGGCAACACTCTGTTGATCAGTGATCATTTGGAAACATCGCCCGAGCAAATAGGGACGCCAACGCCTGATCGACTCGACGATGGCATACGCCTCCTTTTCGACAGACGAATGCCTCCGTTCCGCGGAGGAGAGAGTCCTTGAAAAGAAGGCCACAGGGCGCCCCCCTTGAGAGAGTGTCGCAGCTATCGCGTGATCCGACGCATCACTTTCCAAAACAAAGGACTTATTTTCATCAATCGTCGACACAGCGGCGCCAGCGATGTCGGACTTCAGGCCATGGAAAGCGGCTTTGGCAGCGTGACTCATGGGGAACGCATCGCAATCCACAAGCGGGCGGAGCTTTTTGGAAAAATTTTGAACCCACTTTGAATAATGGGCAAACAGCCCCCGAGAGCACGCTTCAATGAAGCACGATCGCGGGGCGGGGCCATGTCGAGCAAGGGTCGCAGATGCTCCCTATCCGGAGCGATAGAGCCATGGGTCACGGTGTACCCCAAGAGATCTATCGTGCGAGCAGAATAGCGACATTTAGCCTCGTTCATAGTCAATCGATACTTGTGCGCAACCTTGAGGAAGCGCTTCAGATTAGCATCATGATGTTCTTTGTCGTACCCGCAAACCGTGAGATTATCCAGATAAACAAAGACATTGGTTAAATTCTCCTTAGCGATGAGGTCGTCTATAGCCCTTTGGAAGCATGCCACCCCATTCGTGACCCCAAAAGGTAGCCGGGTGAACTGGTACAACCTCTGGCCTGATTCAAACGCAGTGTAGATGCGATCTGCCGTGGAGATGGGAATCTGATGATACGCACTACGTAGATCGAGAGTGCTATAGACCGAGTACTGTGCCACCTGTCGCACCAGGGAGTCCATTCCTGGGAGTGGGTAGGCGTCCAATTAGGTAAACCGATTAATCGTCTGTGAATAGTCGATTACCATGCGTTTGCGATGTGATTCGGTTCGTACCACCAGAACTTGGGCCTGCCCGGGCGACCGCCTAGGTTCTATGATACCTTCCTTTCGTAGTTGCGCAGTCGCTTCCGCAATGAATTGCGTGTCAGCCCGTGAGTAGCGTCGTGATTTAACAGCAACTGGTGTACAGTCAGTAGTCATATTGGGAAACAGCGACAGTGGCTCAATTTCCATCCCTGCAAGAGCACAACAACAACAACAACATGCATTTTAAGGCCATTTTCCCTGCAAGAGCGGGGGTTAGCCTTGCGGTCCCCATGACAATCTTCTCCATTTTGCCCTATTTTCTGCATCTCTCCTTGTTAACCCCCTTGCCCGCATGTCTTCTTCCACCGTCTTTAGCCAAGTCTTTCTCGGTCTTCCCCGTCCTCTACTTCCTTCTACATTTATTTCCATCACTCTTCTCAACCAGTCACTTTCATCCTTCCTCAACACATGACCAAACCATCTCAACCTGTTCCTCTTCACAGCATCAATCACAGGCTCTATTCCCATCATCTTTCGCAATTCATCATTTGTCTTCCTCTCTCTCAGCGACACTCCGCACATCCACCGAACCATTCGCATTTCCACCCTTTCCAGCCTTCGTTGCTGCTCTACATTCATGACCCATGTCTCGCTCCCATAAATCATAACACTTCTCACAATCTCTCTCTTCTCACAATCTTCTCACAATCACAATCTCACAATCTCACAACCAAGATCACAATCTTCACAATCTTGTCTTCACAAATCACAAATCACATCACAATCACAAATCACATGTGACCAATCACACATCACAATCACAAAGCATAAATCACATGTGATCACAAATCGCAATCTTCACAATCTTGTGATCACAATCACAAGATCTCACAATCTTCTCTCTTTTGCATCCCTGCAAGAGCACACAGCAAGATTATCAGTACCACCAAATTCCATTTCCAAACGCCCATGTCGCTGGAGAAAATCGTGTCCTAGCAAAACTTCTGCACATAATGCTGGTAAGACCATTAAATGCACATCCAGAAACATTCGACCCTTAATCACAAGCTTCAGTCGACATTCTCCCCGAGTGCTGAGCCTTAGCCCTTGAGAAGCCATGAAGATTCTACGTTTTGTCCCGAGAATCGGCCAGTCATGCTTCTGAACAAGTCAAAAATCGACATAACTATCAGTGGATCCCGTGTCAATTAAAGCATTTGCAAAAATTCTTTCAATCATGAGTGGGATAATAGCGCGGGACAGGCCAGGTGGCCCTGCAGATGTCGAGTCGTCGAGAGGAGGCGCTCGAGCCTCGCGTGTGGATCCGATGCCAGCTAATGTCTTTCGTGCAGTTGAAGTTGCTTGTAGGCCAGTCGTGCCGCCACCAGAGGGCGCTCGTGCCACGCACGGAGATTCGAAGCCAGTGTACGCAGATCGGGGAGCCAAACCCGGAAGTGGGCTGGGTGTCGAAAGAATTCCTGTCAAGGACGGTCGTGCCGTGTACCGCTGTGATTGCGCGAATTGTTTAGTCAGCGCGGCAAGTCTCATCAAGGTCGAGCTCTCAGCTCGGGGCCCACGGAGAGGGGCGATTCCAATCAAGGCCGCGCGAGGCACCGTTCGTTCCGTGGGCGCGGAGATAAGCACATTCAGCGTCGAGCGAGATCGCCGGCCCCGCGACGAACGACAAACTTTTGCAAAGTGACCCTTCTTCGAACACAAATGACACGTCGCCTCCTTAGCCGGACAAACTGACCTGAGATGGTTCCGATTCCCGCAGAAATAGCACTTAGCGTTATTTCCTGGCTTCGGTCCAGCAGCAGCGGCCGCTGTCAACCTCGGGTCGGGGTCCTCGAGCGCATCAGATGCCTCCAATTCCGGCGAGGATGCAGCATCCTCTAGCTCGACGGTAGCTCTCTCCGGTCGTGTCTGTCGGGATATCCCTGCAGTGACGTATGGGCGTTCATACGAGTCGGCTTGTATCTGCGCTTCGGTGTACACGTGAGATAACTGAAGGGCTGTTTCTAGGGTCAAGTCGTCTTGTTCGAGTAGTCTTTGTCTGACGACCTGCGACCTAATGCCTGAGACAAAAGCATCGCGAGCAAGGTCATCACAGTCTTGTGCATGGGTGCGTACCTCAGTGGTGCAGTCCTTCAATAATCGTCGGAGGTCTTGAGCGAATTGGTCTAGGGTCTCCGTGGGCTCTTGTCGACGAGACGCAAGCAAATGTCGGGTGTAGACCGCGCTTCGTGTTTTGATGTAAATATGTTTCAGCTCGGCCACAGCAGTATCGTACGTAGCGCACTGTGTGATGGACATGCACACAGTATGATTCACCTTGGATTGCAATACTGCAAGCTTCGTGTCAGCGGTGATTTCCTCCTGCTCATTCAGATGATTAGTCAGGAGCTTCAGCCAGTGTAGCAGTTGAGCGGACGCGTCCAGCGCTTGGGGGTCTGCGCTGAAAACTGGAACTTGGATCAGCTTATGGGCCATGTTGTTCTCGTTCAGGACGAAGAGAGGAAACTGAATTAATTGTTGTAAAAACTATATCTACAACATTGTCCCAATAGTAGGTTTAATTCAGTTTCGATCTCTAGCAACACCTGTAAGAAATCAGCAAGCATTGTATCTATACCGTAATCATAGAAGTAACAATGGATTAGCAATTAGTGCAAGCAAGCCTTGAACATCTAGCAATACGCACCATTCGAGTATGCACTACCACGCAGAATAAATGTCACAGGAATGTGTTGGAGCGATGTCCGTCCGAGTTCTTATGGGAGCCTCAGTGGTCGGAGACAGCATAGCACCTGGGTTCAACTTAGACACAATTTCATTACACGTTTATCTAGATGTTTTAACACATGCTGGAGAGTAAATATTACAGCGATAGGTGGATAAGGGTCAAGTGAAGCAGGAAGAACAGATTTCAGGTATTGCAAAACTAGACGTTCGAAAGATTTCATAATGATGGATGTGAGCTCAACTGGTCTAATCATTTAGGCAACTCACTGGGGAACACTTTGGCACAGCGATAATTATGGACTTTTTCAAAACAAAACAAAAATATAAAGGTAGAATTGGCGACAGTTCATCAGCACAAGTTCATCCTGCAGCAGGCCGGGGCTGATACCATCAGTACCAGTCGCTTTCCTGACCTTCAAGTTCATCAGAACGTGTCGAGTGCCATTTTTGGAGATCAAAAAAGTTTGAGGAGGCGTTTCATCTGTGATTGGCGCTGTGCTTATCTGGAGATAAGACGCTTCGGGGGCTCATAAAGGGAATAACAAGGGTCGGAGAATAATTGTTCCGGGACATCCTTTGAAAAACAAGTCTCTATGAGAGAAGTAACATCTGGAGATTAGGTAGTGACCTGCAGGGAGAAATTTGTAAGATAAGGCCTTCTGAGACCTGGTAAGAAACATTAAGCAGCAACAAAAACAGACATAGAAAGACTTACCATAGTTGGGTCTCAGGGACAACAAAGGACACTAATAGTTTGACAAATGTGAAAACAACAGTGGCAACTACAGGGTGTCCACAAAGTCACGCATCATAGGAAATTATTAATTTATCTAATGTATTTTTTTTCTTCCAGATTTTATAACTTTATTATATAGAGTTTCATTAACTTTATTCAAAATTAATAGTTTTGAGATTGATGCGACATTAGAACAACTGATGTAGCTAACCTTACAAATATATGTTTTGCCTATGATGCGTGACTTTGTGGACACCCTGTAGAATGGCACTTGTTAGAGCGCATACATCTGCCAGGCTGAAGAGTTTACGTTTTGTATTCCACGTGTAGGCCTGATCTGCATCCAGTCCTAAACCTACATCTAATCGACTTGTGTTTGTTTTTGGATACCAAGTCGAGGCTCATGGTAGAGCTAGAACACTGAATGGATCAAGATGCAACAGGACAAAAGGAATAGTATAGGGGGTGGGGGGGGGAGAGAAACACAAACATAAGGTTTGAAGGACAATATGGAGGGATATTTGGACAAATACTGGATGTGGAGAGGAATGAGGGTTAGGGGAGGTAGGGGAGGGGTGGACAAGATGGATACAGAAGCAAACTCTCAGGAAGGAAAAACTGGAAATTTGGAAGGAGGCGAGCTTGGGGATTGGGAGAGTTGGGAGGGGGATGGAGGGGGGGGGGGGGGGAGGCGGGAGAATGACCGACCCAACTTGTTTAGGTTTTGTCATTATCCGTCTACAACTTTTTTAGATATCGTGCCATATATATTTCAATGCTGAAGAATCACTCAAAATAATTCTCGGATCCAAAACTTGACCAAAATCCAATCAATTCATCCTTTTCGCATACCCAACATATCCACCAAATTTCGTCCAAATCCGTCCATACTTTTTGAGATATCCTGCTCACAGACAAACTAACAGACAAACAGACGGGAGTGAAAACAAAACCTCCATCCACCTTTTGTGATGGAGCAGACATTTAATAATCCAACGTAACTTCTCTGGAAGAGGAAATCGGATCCCCATGCAAAGGCCATGATATCGGAAATGGCAAACAATTTTGCTTTAAAACGTAAAATAATGTTAGGGTTTTTCTTGCTCACCTGGAACGTAGTTCCGGGGAGCTTATGCGATGACATGTCGTCCGTTCGACAGTCCATCAGCCCGTAAACACTTGCAACTTCTTCTCCGAAACCGCGAATGGAATTGTGACCAAACTTAGCACAAACGATATTTGTTATGTTGTAACTCAAGTTTGTTCACGGCATTAAAAAAAATCAGTGTCTGAGGGGGGTCTACCAGGGGTCAAAGTGGATCCAGGTTTGACCCCTCCAAAATAGGAATTTGCTTTTTACTCTGAAACTACACACACTATTTTGATGAAACTTGACCACAACCTTCATCTCCTGTGATGTACCGAAGATTGTTCACGGCATAAAGATAAATCGACGTCTAAGGTGCTCTCCGAGGGGGGGGGGGGGGGGGGGGTCAAAGTGGATCCAGGTTTGACCCCCCCTCCCCCCAAAAAAAATATTTGCTTTTTTCTCTGAAACTACAAACAATTTCGATGAAACTTGACCAACTTTCATCATCCGTGATGTACCAATGTTTGTTGAAGGCATTAGAAAAATCGGGGTCCAAGGAGGTATACTTTGGGGGAGGGAGGGGTAGTGAAAGGGGGTTCACCTCCCCCCCCCCCCTCCAAATAGGTATTTTTTTGTTTGTTTGTTTAAAGCCTTATGATTACGTTAGTATGATTCTACATGCTACCCTATCTTCTAGCAACCATTGAAATTGGTTTAAAATACCGTGACACTGTTTAAAATACCTTTAGCCAGTGTAGTATACTGTTTTATTCCACCAGGTGAGCACCCAGGGGTATTGCCTCTCTTTATGTTCAAACCAGAATTATTAAAATTGTAATTTGTCACTTTGCTCTTCAGTGATGCCGATTTTGGCATGAACCACGTGCCTGATGTATCGGGCTCTGCAAAGCGAAAACGGAAACCTGTGAAGGAGAGGCTTGGAGAGCGAAAGGATATGGATTTTGAGGGGAACTTTGAACTGAAGGAAGATGATTCTACAGGAAAAGTGGTTTCTGAGATTGCACACAGGTCGGGGCATCTTTATGTATTTATAAATTCTTATATTTTTATGACCTGTTTGGGCTAATACCAGCAAGGAGTCCTGCATTGTTGAGCATGTCCTTCTTCATACAGGCTGTTTTTGGGGCCTGTCCATATTCACAGTCACTGGACAATAAACTATTCATGCAATTTGTACAAAATGTATTTTGTTTCCTAGGTTACGGGAACCGAAGAAAAACCTGATTGAAAGGGTGGTGAAGTGTATCGGTGTGAGGAAATCTTTGGAACTGCTTTCTGAAACCGTTGAGATCGAGAAGAATGGGGGAATAATGATTTTGGTAAGTTGTGGTTATATTTCGATGCATGTCCTTCATACAGAGATTGATTTGGTGAGATTGTCATAGCTACAGTTTGTCATTTCAATTTGTTGAGACTCATGTTTGTCTTTCTGTCTACCTGTGTTTAAACCTTTCAGAATGGCACTAGAAGACGTACACCTGGTGGAGTTTATTTAAACCTCTTGAAAAACACTCCTAGTATTACCCAGGAGCAGATCAAGGTGAATGCAAATGCTTGGATTTAAACATGAGGGACATAACTGCATGCGATTTTAAAAAAAGAAAATGATAGACAACCTGCAGTCTTTTGTTTGTACTTGGGATTGCACCTTTCCTGTTTGTGAGATGTCAAAGGGGATCCAGTGCTTTTTTTTTTTTTTTTAATACAAGGTCAAGGCTCATGGGAGGGTGAGGCAACAGGCGGCAACTTTCTTACAGTGTGGCCACATTTGTCTGGTAAATCCTCCCATTTGCTTTCTTAACAATCCTCTTGAAGTTCAATCACCCAAACATTTGGGTCTCACCATCAGCCATCATCTTTATTGGGGAAACCACATTTCAAGGTTTACCCCCAAAGCCAGTCGCTAATTGGGCATACTCAGTCGTGTAAAATCTTTCCTTGGCACACCTGAACTTTTATCTACCTACAAGGCCTTCATCCACAGCTGATCGAATACTGCTCTCCCCTTTGGGTTGGCGCCCATGCCCCACATCTTGTTCAGCTTGACGCCATGGAAACCAAGGCATTTTTATACATGGCCGAAGGCTTGTAATGGAGCTGACACACACATGCACACACACATGGACAAAGTGACGAGACAAACACTTGACACAGCCACTGAGCTTGGGGGAAGTGCCATCACTGCCGTCACTTCTTTGGATACTCTGGGTACCAGCGATGTTATAACAATGGCACCGCTTTTCTCACCATACTCAGCACGGCATTTCCTCAGGAGGAATTTCCTCCTCCACATGGATGCCAACCGATGGGAATTGTCTGTGCTCTATCCTTTTAAATGTTGAACGCCAAGCAAGGAAGTAACATGTAGAAAGGAGTGCGTGCGTGCGTCCGTCCGTCCGTCTGACCATTATTCAAAGAAAGATGTCGGTGTAGCGGCTACCGCTGGGTTTTCACAATCGCCTTGCACCTATCAAGGACGCGGAGCGATCACCATGCCGGGCTCGTCCAGGACGCCCGGGCAGGCTCGCCCTCAACTTGCCAGGCCGCAGCCAGGACGCTGGGCCACGCCCCCTCTCGCCTTTCCTGGGCAAACGCTCCGGGATAATATGTATATATATTGCTGCCCGATAAACGGGCTTTTGGAGAGTGCCTGAGTGTTTGGTTTGAATAAAGTCACTTGGATGAATTCCAGCTTTTTGTCGCGTCCATTCTTCCGATCGACGTGGGAGCCCCAGCTCCTTCATTGGTGACCTACCGACATGGACACGGCAGTCGCCCTTAAACTGCCTACCTTCTGGGAGGCTCACGCGGCGGTTTGGTTCGCACAGGCGGATTCCCTGTTCGCCCTGCGAGGCATCACGGCCGACGACACCCGCTTCCACCATGTGGTAGCAGCGCTTGGTTCGGCCACCGCGGCCCGCGCCCTGAGCCTCCTCGAGAGCCCGCCAGCCGCTGACAAATACGGCGCGATTAAGAAGCTTCTCCTCGACGCTTTCGCCCTCCCATCGGCGGAACGCGCACGGCGCCTGCTCGACCTGCCCGAGCTCGGCGACACGCGCCCTTCCGAGCGAATGGACTACATGCTTTCACTGCTCGGCGAGCACTCTCCGGCATTCCTGTTCCGGGAGCTGTTCCTCCGTCAGCTGCCTAACCCGGTACGCCTCGCCCTGGCAAGCACGACGATCACAGATCCCCGGGCCCTTGCCAGAGAAGCCGACAAGATCTCCGCCGCAGGCCAGCGCATCGCAGCGGCGACATGGGACCCACCGCCGTCCGACGCAACACCCATGGCGCCCGAGCACCCGGCACGGTCGACGACCGAACTGCCGACGCAATTGGCGGCCGCTACACCGAGCCGACCACCTCCAGCACGACGACCGGGGCCTCCACCTGACCAAGCGTGGTGTTACTATCATGCCAGGTTCGGACAGAAGGCCCGGACATGCCGACCCCCGTGCACCTTCGGCAGGCCGGGAAACGGCCGGGCCGGCGTTCATTACCAGCCATGAGCGCCGGCCACACGGGCAACTTACTGTTCATCACGGATAAAGCGTCCGGACGGCGCTTCCTGTGCGACACCGGCGCCCAACTGAGCGTCATACCCGCCTCTGACCAGGACAGGCAGTCCGCGGCTTGCGGCCCCTCCTTGGTTGCGGCCAACGGATCGACCATCCGCACCTTCGGCCCGCGCAACGTCACCCTCTGCTTCGGCGGCCAACGCTTTGCTTGGACGTTTGTAACCGCAAACGTGCCCATGGCTCTGCTAGGCGCCGACTTCCTCTGCGCACACGGACTGCTGGTGGACGTCCAACGGCGTCGTTTAATCAACGCCGAAACCTTCAGCTCCCTGGTATGCACATTGAGCAGCTCCGCGTCGACCGAGCTGGCATGCGCCGTCCCGGCGGCGAACGAGTTTGCTCGCCTGCTCACGGAGTTCCCGGCCCTCACGTGGCCGACGTTTTCGGCCGTCGCAGTACGGCATGGGATCGAGCACCACATACCAACCACGGGCCCGCCGGTCTACGCCAGGGCCCGCCGCCTCAACCCAGCCAAGCTCGCCGTGGCGAAGGCCGAATTCGACGCGTTGGAGCACCTCGGCATCGTGCGGCGCTCCGATAGCGCGTGGGCCTCGCCACTGCACATCGTGCCAAAGCCGGGGGGTGGATGGCGCCCGTGTGGCGACTACCGCCGTCTCAATGACGCTACCACCCCCGACAGGTACCCGATCCCGCATATCCAAGACTTCTCCGCCCGTCTGGCGGGACGGGTCATTTTTTCGAAAATTGATCTCATACGGGGATATCACCAGGTACCTGTCAGGGCGGCCGACGTCCCTAAAACGGCAGTCATCACGCCGTTCGGCTTATTCGAATTCTTGCGGATGCCGTTTGGTCTCAAGAACGCGGCTCAGGCGTTCCAGCGCTTGATGGACGGCGTGCTGCGTGACCTGCCGTTCCTTTTCGTTTACCTGGACGACATCCTCGTCGCCAGCACGTCCCGGGCCGAGCACCTCCTCCACCTCCGAACACTGTTTGGGCGCCTCAGCGAGCACAGCCTCATCGTCAACCCGGCCAAATGCCACTTCGGCACGACGGCCGTTGATTTTTTGGGCCACCACATCACCAAGAACGGGGCCGTGCCGCTGCCAACCAAGGTCGAGGCCATCACCACGTTCCCGCGTCCCCGCACCATAAAGGCCCTGCAGGAATTCCTGGGAATGGTGAATTTTTATCACCGCTTCGTGCCCCGCGCTGCTCAACTCATGCGGCCCCTCTACGAAGCCCTCCGGGGCAAGCCGGCCAAGCACGACATCGCCTGGTCCGCAGCAATGGATGCGGCCTTCCAAAGCTCAAAGTGGGCCCTCGCCGACGCAACACTGCTCGCTCACCCGGTGCTCAACGCTCCCATCGCCCTCACCACGGATGCCTCCGACTACGCGGTGGGCGCCGTACATGAGCAATGGGTGAACGGGGTTTGGCAGCCACTCGCTTTTTTCAGCCGGCAGCTCCGGCCGAACGAGCTCAAATACAGCACGTTTGACCGGGAGCTCCTCGGTCTACACCTGGCCGTCCGCCATTTCCGCCACCTCCTGGAGGGCCGACCTTTCACGGCGTTCGTCGACCACAAGCCGTTGGTTTACGCCATGGCCAAGGTCACGGAGCCGTGGTCGGCCCGCCAACAGCACCACCTCTCCGCCGTGTCGGAGTTTACCACGGGCATCCGGCACGTCGCCGGCAAAAACAACGCTGTGGCCGACTGTCTTTCCCGGGCCAGCGCGAACGCGGTCCACCTGGGCATGGACTTTGCGCTTATGGCGGCGGACCAAACCACCGACACCACGGTGCAAGCCCTCCGGGCGGCGGACACGGGCCTCCGCCTGGCCGACATCCCCTTCGCGGACACTGTCCTGCTCTGCGACGTCTCCCAAGGCCAGCCTCGCCCCATCGTGCCCGTCACCTGGCAACGCCGCATCTTCGCCTCCCACCTCGCCTTCGCCTTCGCCTCATGGCCGGCCTTTCCCACCCGGGCCGGAAAGCTTCCCAGAAGCTGGTGTCGGCGCGATTCGTCTGGCACGGCCTTCATCGGGACGTCCGCGATTGGACCAGCACCTGCACGGCCTGCCAACGGGCCAAGGTCCACCGACACACCCAGGCCCCGCTGGCACCTTTCACCGTGCCTGAACGACGTTTCGACCACGTCAACGTGGATCTGGTGGGCCCCCTCCCCCCATCACGGGGGTTCACACACCTGCTCACCATGGTGGACAGGACCACCAGGTGGCCGGAGGCCGTTCCCCTCGTCTCCACCACCACCGCCGACGTGGCGCAGGCTTTCATCGCCACCTGGGTCGGCCGCTTCGGCGCACCGGCGGACATCTCGTCAGACCGCGGACCACAGTTCACCTCCGAGCTGTGGGGCGCGGTCGCCCGCAACCTGGGGGTCAAGCTCCACCGTACTACGGCCTACCACCCCCAAGCAAACGGGTTGTGCGAGCGATTCCACCGCTCCATGAAGGCCGCGCTCATGGCCGGCCTTCAAGACGGCGGTTGGGCCGACCGGCTGCCGTGGGTCCTTTTGGGCCTCCGCACGGCCCCCAAGGAGGACCTCCAGGCATCCACCGCCAAGCTTGTCTATGGCCAGGCGCTACGCGTCCCGGGCGAATTCGTGCCCGACGCTACCAGTCCCTGGTCCGCAGCTCACCAGCGCTCGGACCTCCAGGAGGCCGCCCGACGGTTTGCCCCCGTGCCAACATCCCACCACGGGGACCCCCAGTCCTACGTCCCCCCAGCACTTCGCACAGCGGAGTATGTTTTTGTGCGTCACGACGCACATCGGGGGCCACTCCGCCCGCCGTACGACGGGCCCTTCCGGGTGCTGCGACGGGACGACAAGTCGTTCGTCATCGACATCGGCGGCAGGTCGGACCGGATTGCGGTGGACCGCCTCAAGCCGGCGCACGTGGACGTCGACCACCCACCACGGGTGGCCCTTCTGCCGCGGCGAGGCCGCCCCCCGTCCACGGTGCCCCCCACTCGACCGCCCACCACCACACCGGACCCCCTCCCACGACCCGCCAGGGGTCGCTTCGGCCGGGTCATCAGGACCCCCCTCAAATTGACCCTGCCGGTGCAAGTCGATTCTGGGGGGACGTGTGTAGTGGCTACCGCTGGGTTTTCACAATCGCCTTGCACCTATCAAGGACGCGGAGCGATCACCATGCCGGGCTCGTCCAGGACGCCCGGGCAGGCCCGCGCTCAACTTGCCAGGCCTCGGTCGGGACGCTGGGCCACGCCCCCTCTCGCCTTTCCTGGGCAAACGCTCCGGGATAATATGTATATATATTGCTGCCCGATAAACGGGCTTTTGGAGAGTGCCTGAGTGTTTGGTTTGAATAAAGCCACTCGGATGAATTCCAGCTTTTTGTCGCGTCCATTCTTCCGATCGACGTGGGAGCCCCAGCTCCTTCATCGGGATGGTTTCACATGATCATTTCTTATGATCATCCCAACCTTGTTTACATACTTTTTGGAGTAACATCCCTTGACATATTCTAAAATGTTTTTACTGCTTGCTCATCAGATTCATTTTGTTTCTTTGCTCTCAAAACTGATATCGCAAATTATTTCCAATAATTTGGATTTAATTGGGAATAACAATAATTGGATTTAACAATCCTCTCCAAGAAGTTGTGTCACTCAAGCTTTTGGGTCTCACTATCTGCCATGATCTTTCCTGGGAAAACCACATTTCCAAGCTGGCCTCCAAAGCGAGTCGCCGACTGGGCATCCTCCATCGTGCGAAGTCCTTCCTTGGCACACCTGAGCTCCTCACCACATACAAGGCTTTCATCCACAGCTCAATGGAATACTGCTCTCCCCTCTGGGCTGGTGCTCCTACCTCACACCTAGCTTGGCTTCACGCGGTTGAAACCAAAGCTTTCAGAATCATTAGAATCTCCCGTGATGAAGCTGATTGTGAGGGCCTTTCACTCACACACTGCAGGCAGGCTGGTGGACTTTCTGTCTTCTACCGACTCCTTTCCGGCCTAGCTCCCCCAGCTATGTCTGTGCTCTGTCCCCCAAATATTCCTACAGGTTGCACAAGATCTGCCAGCAACCCTCTTCTGGTGAAACTGCCAAAAGCAAGACTCTCTGCTCACCTTCACTCTTCCATTCTGCTTTTCTCCCACCTCTGAAACAAACTCTCTCACTCTCTTCAATCCCACCCCTCCCTCCAGGTCTTTAAAACAGCTGTTCACCACCATCTGTTATGTTCCCTCATCCAAAACCTTGATCTTTTCTATCCCTGTTAATTCACCCCAGATCCACTTTTTTGAAATACCGACTTCTTTCCTGGAAGTTCTAGCAGTGTGCACTGTCAGTGTTTTATATCTCTCCCAACCCCCCCCCCCCCCCCCCGTCAACACCCCTTCCCATGCCTCCTCCCCAAAGCCCTCTCCCTCCCACAGATCTCCTGATGTCCCTGTTCTAAGCTGTTGTACTTGTGTGCTTCCCTCTCTCTCCCCATCTTGTCTCCCGCTCCCTTTATTATATGTTTTATGTGTCCGTTTTTTTTTTTGTGATTAATGTTAGCTCTTACACGAGCCTCGAACTTGTATACAAATTTATTTATTTTTAAAATAAAAATTGGATACATTTCCAATGAAACATGGCAAGAGTAGATCACATAGTCTAGGAGCAGAACAATTGATAAGGCAAAACGATTTGAAGCTGATATACAGTGCATTCGGAAAGTATTCAGACCCCTTCACTTTTTTCACATTTTGTTATGTTGCAGCCTTATGCTGAAATCGTTTAAATTCATTTTTTCCCTCATCAATCTACACTCAATACCCCATAATGACAAAGAGAAAACAGGATTTTAGAAAGTTTTGCAAATTTATTAAAAAGAAACTCGAGCCCTGCATGTGGCTTCATCATTGGGTTGATTAAACAGCATTGATCCATCAATGCAACAGACCTACAAGGTTTTCTCCATTGAATTGACACTTTCCCTCATAGCGTTTGGGATAAAAGATCCCCAATCGGTTTTCATTTGATTGTTGAATATTAAAGGTGCTTTGATTGGTACAATATGTTGTGCATTTCCAACATGGCATCACATTATTATTCCTGCTTGATGTTACATGATGTGGGTCTTTATCTTCTTTCAAATTGTCAAACGATGTATCTTTATCAGGAAATATTCTACGAAGAGAATCAGCGTGACTACAATGACAGAAAGTTGGCTGTGAGACGTCGGCGGAACGTGCTGGCGCAAAAGATGAAGCATGCCATCAGGGGCTTGGAACTCCATGATGCCGAGGACGAGGCCTCGAGAGAGACTTTCGCGAGCGACACGGCTGAGGCACAGCTCGAGGAGCTGGAGGATCCGAACGGACGAGATGTTCACGCGCCTCCGACCCCACAACCACCGCCCAGTCCCGCGGCACCCGATGCTGTGGATTGTCTCGAGCTGGAGACGACGAACGATCTCGATTTCTTTTGATGTTTATAAACTGTATATTTCTTGAGCATTGCAAGTTTATCTTTTTGCTCTTTTATTTTTAATACAGGTTCACACAGCAAATTTGCATAATGAGCAAAGATTTCATAGCTTCTCCATTGTACATAGATCTATTGCATAATATGGATTTGCCTTTCTAAGAGGTATTTTGTGGCTATTATTCAGTTTGTGTTCTAACACTGTTCAACCAAACAATCGCGTCTGCCATCACCTCATCTCGACCTTATCAGTAGCTGCTGCGATTCTTTTGTCATGTAGCTGAATGTGATCAAGCATAGGACATTTTGTGAACCTTTTGGACTCATTTGCTTGAAGTAAAAGGGTTCGTCTGGAGGGGAGTGGCTGGGACATGGGGGGGGGGGGGGGGGGGATATATATATATTTGATCAGATATATATATATTTGGATATATATACCTCAGATATATATACCTCAGATATATATATATTTGATTTAAATCCTGTTTATTTGATTTGATTTTGATTTGATTCCTGTTTTTGATTTGATTCCTGTTTATAAAATTATATATATATTATATATATATATATATATATATATATATATATATATATATATATATATATATATATATATATATATATATCCATATGCACATCTCTCAATCTACATTGAGGTTGACTGTGCAGTGACACATACATGCCTTAGGTACAAGTCGATCCGTTGTCATAACGATGTGTATTATTGTATCCTCAAATGCAACCCCTCACCCACCGTCTTCCCCAACCTCTCCTTTCTCCTTTCAACCTCCTTTTCTTCCCCTTCCCTATCCTTTCTGTTTTTTGTTATTTTCAGTATTTCCATTCCTACATTTCTTTTCTATTTGCTGCCCTTTCCCCCATCCATCTCCCTCTTGAATTTTTCTGTTCAAGACATATTATGTGATTGTTTTTTGATTCTTCCATAAACATTTGGAGGTTTAACACACGAACAATTGATTGAAAAGGTCAGGCGTTTTGCCCTTTTCGTTTTTCTGTTCATGCTATGAAATAAAACTTAAATGCACACACGTAGTTGGATTGTCGATTTGGTACGAGTTCCTCATTTTAAATTCATATTCCATGCAGACGGGACTTTGAAGGTTGGAAGAAACAAGTCAGGTTTCGTGAATCCCACATTTTATGTTGTTTGAATGGAACATGCCTTCGATAGTGGCACAGGAGAATCATTTTTTAATCGGTTCAATAGTTTTCCAATTCAAAAGGTCAGAGGTCTCCCATGCACTTTTTCCACCACAGGGAATTAAATTCTCTGCAGTGGAATTTATTTATTTATTTAATTTTTTAAATTTTGAATTTTTGACTAAATTTGTTTTTTTAATTTTTTGACCAAATTTTGAAGTGTTTATTTTTGATCAAGTTCACATTTTCTCTTATGCCGACGCTATTATTTTTTGTTTATTTTTATGGCGTGGCCCATAGGCCAATGATTCTGAAAGCTTTGGTTTCAACAGCGTGAAGCCGAGCTAGGTGTGAAGCAGGAGCACCAGCCCAGAGGGGAGAGAGCAGTATTCCACTGAACTGCGGATGAAAGCCTTGTATGTGGTGAGGAGCTCAGGTGTGCCAAGGAAAGACTTCGCACGACGGAGGATGCCCAGTCAGCTGCTTGGCTTTGGCGGCCAGCTTGGAAATGTGGTTTCCCAGGAAAGATCATGGCAGATAGTGAGACCCAAAAGCTTGAGTGACAGAACTTCTTGGAGAGGATTGTTCAGAAAGTAGATGGGAGGGTTGTCCAGTCGGTCTTTTCGGAGAGACATCGTGAGAGTGTGAGATTGTCACTGTTTGATTTTGATGCCACTGTGAGATTTTGATTTGTCACAATTTGAAGCGATTCAACAACAAACACTGACGAGCAGCCGAGCCCCGGTGAGGGTGAACCTTTGGGGCCCTTTTGATGACATCACATGAGCAAAAGCTTCAAGATCAGCACGAGCAGATGCTATTGTTGAAATGTGGAGATACTTGGAGGAAGAAAACATCCCGAGGGCTAAAGATCCTCTGCTCTGGTGGAGAGTGAATGAATCAACATTTCCCAAGCTTCACAAAATGGCCAGAAAATACCTTTGGGCTCCTGCAACTTCCGTTCCTGCTGAGCGTGTTTTTTTCCAAAGGAGGAGAGTTGACATCAGCGAAAAGGAACAGGATAAAACCCAAACATTGTGGACATGATGTTGTTCTTAAACAAGAATAATGGTTTATAATTGTTTGCAAACCACTCTCGTTGAAATCAAAATTTGTCATTTAGATACGATATTATTTTTTCATGTATTGTTTTCTTTTTTTATTTAGTGTTTTCTGTAAAAATAGAGATGCTTCATGAGCCTAAACCCGACTTGTTACTGCTCTTTCCAATTTTTTTAAAAAAAGATTGATGATTCAAAGAAAACCGCTCCCACCTTCCTCTGTCCCTTCTCAGCATCAGTCCATATGTAATATTCCCACCCATAAAAAACCCCAAAAAGAAAAAGAAAAAAGTACTCGTTTTCATCAACTCTTTAGAAAAAAAGAACTCGGAATCGAATGGATTCAAAATTCCCAGAATCGCCCATCGTTCTCAGTAACGATCAGGTTTTCACGGCATAGCCTGGAGGGTAATGCTATCCCAGAACAACGTTTGTACGTCACCACAAATGTCCACCAATCAGAGCTGAGGATCTGGTCACATGACACGGGGACATGTTTTGTAACATTCACCATTTCAGTGCATATTTTACGAAAGGAAATATAATAACTTTCTGTAGAATGTTTTCGGGTCATAAGGTAGATGGGAGTTTTCAGAAATTCCTCAATACAATTAGATTTTGAAATGTGATTGCCACGGATTTTGCTCCTGAATCCGGAGGGAACAGATGACGACAATTCACTGGTTTGATAATATCAATACAATCGTGGTTTAACATTCTATTTTGATATATTAATGCAACAATATTAATTTGTGATTGGAATGATGATATAGAGAAATTGAGAGTAAAGCAGAATGAGGAAATGACGTAAGGGTTTCCATCCGTCACAATTCGCGGATTCGCCATTTGCGGTTTCACCAATAATTCGATAAAGCAACATTCAGACTGGGTACGGTTTTTGTCCAAGTTTTCATAACCTGCTGTCAATGCCTGATGTTCGATTTGAATGTGGCACGGTTGTGTGGGGTTTATTGAATTTTTTTAAATACTTACATGATTTGCAAACTGATATTGCCACCCAGGTCATACAATATTCTTCAACTAAAGTATCAAACAAGTCCGTTTACCGCTGTTGTTGGACTATTTTTCTTGTTACCCGCGCCAGAGGACAGGATATTGCATTTGAGTCTGTTTGTTTGTCTGTTTGTTACTTGCAAAATCCAAGATTTTTCAAGTATATTGGTCGGTACCGTTTGTGGTTCTGTCTGTTTGTCACCGGCCTACAGGTCACAATTCTAAATCGATCGTCACGAAACTTCACCACGTTGTATAAGTCGTCCCAATTGAGAAGGCCATTGATTTTGAGGTCAAAGGTCAAAGGTCATCTGGAGGTCAAATTTCTAAAATCGCCATTTTAAATCCGATTGACTTGAAAATTGAATAGCATTTGTATATCAAGTCACTAAATTGGGAAACATACTATTTTTGAGGTCAAAATGTCAAAGGTCAACTTAAGGTCAAATTTTAAAAATCAATTTTCATCTAAAAAGCCGTCAATTCTCAACCGATTGACTTGAAAATTGAACGGCATTTGCATATCGTCACTAAATTGGGAAACATACTATTTTGAGGTCAAAAGGTCGAAGGTCAACTCAAGGTCAAATTTTAAAAATCATAAATGTTCATCGAAAAAGCCGTCAATTCTCATCCGATTGACTTGAAAATTGAACAGCATTTGCATATCGAGTCACAAATTGGGAAAGATACTAGTTTTTAGGTCAAAAGGTCAAAGGTCAACTCAAGGTCAAACTTCCAAAATCATCACTTTTTATCTGAAAAACCGTCAATTTTCATCCGATTGACTTGACAATTCAACAGCATTTGCACATTGAGTCACTAAATAGGGAAACCAGCTATTTTTGAGGTCAAAAGGTCAAAGGTCAACTCAAGGTCAACCTTCCAAAATCATTTTTCATCTGAAAAATCGTCACTTTTCTTCCTATTGACCCGAGCTTTGATTAAGATTGTCAATTTTAATCTTGATGAAATGGACAATTTGCTGTATCAATCAAATTGTTTTCCTTGGGGAGGGGGGGGGGGGGGGCGGGGGCGTATTTTGCAAGTATCGTGCTCCGCATGACGTCTTCTTGTTTGTTTGTCTGTCTGTTTGTTTGTCTGTTTTTCTGTTTGTTTGTCTGTCTGTCTGTTTGTTTGTCTGTTTGTCTGTTTGTTTGTTTGTTTGTCCACACAGAATAAATATGATGTTCTCTGCAACCGTTGGTGCGATTGACAGGAAATTTTCACCATCGGTGCAACTCCACCTGCATAATTTTTGAATAATTATGATGTCATAGGTCACGTGGTATGGACGCCATCTTGGAAAAACCGAAAAACTTTGCACCTCTATATCTCCGAAAGCGCTGCATAGAAAAAATTTAGACATGGCTCATTGTAAAGAACTCTCCATGGGGAATAAAATATGTTAATGATGTCATCGGTGGCTCCATTATGACGTCATAATTCAACAAGTACAAAACTTCATCCGATCAAGATGAAATTTCTTGAGCATCATCTAGAGATAAATTGTTGGAGAAAAAAAAATTAATGATGACGTCATCGACCACGTGGTTCGGCCACCATATTTGTTTTCACACAAAAGTCTTAAAAACCACAGAAAACACGTCCTGGCGAGGGTCTGCAATCTCTGATTGCTCTTTCTAGTTTGTTTTTGTGATGGAGATTATGGCTATGGATATTGAGATTCAAACTTGCATTGGACGCATGGACTTCCACAAGATCAATTTCAGAGGGGGGTGGGGGAAACATTTCAGAGTGGGGAAAAAGAGGGACAAAAATTTGTGTGACCTTTGTTGAAGCAATTCCAGCCGATTCCAGCGACGAATTTCACAAAAAGAACCGATAATTATAACCACAACTTTTCGCTGAAACACATAATTCGGTTAATTAGAGCTTTCTAAAGTGTATAAGAAGGAATTTGCACAATCTTTGCACGATTTAACGTGAAAATCTCATTTTAAAGTGGAGTGTGCGACACATAAAACCCAGTCCAAACGACCTGCCATCTTTAAGAAGGGAAATGGGCATCTTTTGATCCGACTGTGAACCAAAATGCCACGCCGACTATCGCTCTTCCGATTCGTCGGCTCTGAAAAGAGCTCCTCCCCTTTCGTGACGTCACTCCTTCAGCGAGTGTGCACGTGAACTCGTGAAGCGTTTTTTCAGTGCTGCTGCTGCCCAGTCCCCACACAAATTTATCGCTATGGCGAGCAGCAGTCCCGCTAATCCGCTGAGTCCGGTAAGGATATCCCGGGAGCAGGAGAAGGATGATCTGCAAAAGCTCAACGACCGCCTGGCCGCTTACATCGAGCGCGTTCGCTCTTTGGAGTCCGACAACGAGAGCTTGCGACTGCGAGTGAACGACTACGAGCGCGACGCGGACCGGCGAAAGGCCTCATGGCGGGAGAAGTTCGAGGAGACTTTGAAAAGTCAACAGACAGCCCAGGAGTCGACACGACATGACAAGGCCCACCTTGAGCGGCTCCTGGATCAGGCCCGCAAACAGACCGAACAAGCCGAGGAGGAACTCAGGTGTGTGTGTGTGTGTGTGTGTGTGTGTGTGTGTGTGTGTGTGTGTGTGTGTGTGTGTGTGTGTGTGTGTGTGTGTGTGTGTGTGTGTGTGTGTGTGTGTGTGTGTGTGTGTGTGTGTGTGTGTGTGTATGTGTATATCCGTGTGTGTGGGTGTGTGTGTCCATGTCCTCGCTTATCCAGCTTCTCCCCGACCGTCCATCTCCGAGAGAGAAACGAAGATTACTAATGTAATTGTAATGTTTGATGGAGGGAAAGAGATAAGTGTTCGACTATTCGGTCCCAACGACAAGTTTTCTTTTCACTCTTCTCTCCTCACACTGATGTTGTCATGAAATCATGATTTGCCTTGCGTAACCGGTTGTTGATGTGCAGCCTCTTCACGATTTGCCTTGTGTAACCGGTTGTTGTTCAGATTCACGATTTGCCTTGTGTAATCGGTTGTTGATGTCCTTGCCATTTTCGTTGTACTTGAGGAGGTCTAAGAAGGAGGACCTGTTGATGGAAAGCTTGTCTGAAAAGTAAAGATCGACCGTCTTGAAGCTACGTCCACGACTTATTTAATTTCTTCCGATATATATATATATATATATATATATATATCTATATTATAATAGCCGTAGATGATTCTGTCTGTCTGTCTGTCTGTCTATCTGTTGGGTGTCTGTCCGGGGTGTGGCTTACTCGGTTTGCAGAGTAGCTCCACCCATAGCTCCACCCATTCTGGGAGTGGCTATAAACAAATATCCACCATTTTATTAACTCGCATAGCTTTGAGTCCTGTTTTGTAGGCCCGTGGTGTCTTGCTCTCCCCCAGTTTTATTTCAAATCAAATTCGATAAATCATTTCATTTTTCACAGTCGCTAACATAGTTTTAGACTCGGTTGAAAAAAAACGGGAAGAAAATCCGATGAAAGTTGCCGTTTATAGAACGAAATGAATTCTCAAAGGCCTGTAACTTCAAGGCCATTGAGTCTCTCTCACGCCTTTATCTCCAATCTAACTCACCATATGATTTCATTTTTATCGATGGTTTTACTTTTAGACTCGGTGTCAGCAATAATTGAGAACAATCCACACACGCGGGAAAATGCAGAGATATATTTTTTAAAATCGCGTCATGGTGTATCATACACCGCCCAACATGACACTGCCGGCAATGTGTCGATATATATTAAAAATTCGCTTTTGCTTTTCCGTTATGATATATTACTATTTCGTTTGATGATAGTCGTCACAAAAACGTCAACAATGATGCCGACATATATTTCTTCGTTTTTATTTCATTCAACATATTAGCCGGAAGTAAAATATGTTTCAGGAAATTACCGAGAGATATTTCTTCGTTTTTTTTATTAGTTATGTGCGCATACACTTTAAATAGGTTTATTTGAAATCTTTAATTTTCCACAAACATTCCACACACGCGGGAAAATGCAGAGATATATTTTTTAAAATCGCGTCATGGTGTATCATACACCGCCCAACATGACACCGACGGCAATGTGTCGATATCTATTTTAAATTCGATATATCATTTCATTTTTCACAGTCGCTAACATAGTTTTAGACTCGGTTGAAAAAAAACGAGAAGAAAATCCGATGAAAGTTGCCGTTTATAGAACGAAATGAATTCTCAAATGCCTGTAACTTCAAGGCCATTGAGTCTCTCTCACGCCTTTATCTCCAATCTAACTCACCATATGATTTCATTTTTATCGATGGTTTTAGAGTCGGTGTCAGCAATAATTGAGAACATTCCACACACGCGGGAAAATGCAGATATATTTTTTAAAATCGCGTCATGGTGTATCATACACCGCCTAACATGACACCGACGGCAACGTGTCGATACATATTAAAAATTCGATATATCATTTCATTTTTCACAGTCGCTAACATAGTTTTCGACTCGGTTGAAAAAAAACGGGAAGGAAATCCAATGAAAGTTGCCGTTTATAGAACGAAATGAATTCTCAAACGCCTGTAACTTCAACTTCAAGGCCATTGAGTCTCTCTCACGCCTTTATCTCCAATCTAACTCACCATATGATTTCATTTTTATCGATGGTTTTGGACTCGGTGTCAGCAATAATTGAGAACATTCCACACACGCGGGAAAATGCAGAGATATATTTTTAAAAATCGCGTCATGGTGTATCATACACCGC
>NC_136262.1:73919784-73962284 GCF_964187855.1 Myxine glutinosa
GTCAAAGGGCGTTCCGTTCCCGTAGTTAATTCCATAAAGCATACACGAAGGACACCATATATCTTTGTTGACAGTTATTTCCTTATTATGTGTATTAGGGTAAGGCCTTGTCTTCATTAACTTAATACTCCATTGCACTGAATTACATAAGATAGATCCCCTTTCAATTCCCTCAAAGCCTCCATTACCAACTGCATTCCCCTTTTTGCATCCTTTGCCGACTGAATTGGGCGTTTGCTGCAATTGCCGCCATTGAACATGTGCTCGGGTCGGGGAAGAAAGGCGTGTCCCCACCTCGTCATAGAGGGAGGAGTGAGTCAGCCCCACTCAACCAACCAAGAACAAGGGGTTGGACTTGAGAGGGTGTGGAGAGAAACATCAAGGAGGTTCGCGAAGGTTCAGGGACGTGGCATATATAACCCGCAGAAGACGCCCCCACCTCAGACGAGTCCTGGCAAAGCACGAGGACGCCCCCACCTAGACGAGTCCTGAAAAAAAGCACGCGACGTCCACACAGCGGCACGAGCAGACGATTGAGGCAGCAGATGAGTTCGGAGAAGTGCGAGAGAAGCGCGGGGAAGCCTTTGACAGAAGTGCGAAGTAAGAAGTGCAACGAAAGAGTTGCGCCCCACCAGTAGTTTTGGCTCCACCAGCAGTTGACTCCACCAGGCCGCTTCGACCCGTTACCCCGCGGGAACCAGATTGCGGTGGCATCGGTGGCCGTCGAGGTCCAGCCCGACGTCCCGTGCGGAATCGAGCCCGAACCATCTGCCCCAGCTGAACCTTCCCATTCCTCCTTCCAGCATTCATTCCTGCCATTCTATCCTTCTTGTGTACGTGAGTTTGTTTTGTTTGTTCTGTCCCTGGGTTAATTAAGACTGCTATAGGTAAGCTAGGAATTTGCACTGTGTCCTTCTGGGCCGTCCCTCTTTCTATTTTATTTTCTTATCTTTCCTCCTCCTTGGTTTCTTTGATTGTGTAAATAGTAATAAATTATATTCGTATTTCCACCCTTTTGCTTTGGTGTTCTTCTTCTTCACATCCTTCGCTTTAGTCTTTTCCCCATTGAATATCTGTGGCGTGATTTTGGCAACGTTGCAGGAATCGGGTTAGTCGGAGTAACTGTTCGGGCGTGGCGGCCATCCGCTCGGCCAATCAACATCCTAGCCGCGTCCGTAACAAGTGGTGTCAGGAGTGTCGGATTCGGACATGAAGCGCTTAGCGCGCTCAAATTACGAGTGGCCCAAAAATTGTATTTTATAAAATCCTAAATTTGAAGGTCGCGCCATGGCTGGTCAAGGCGACGGGATGCCGGTGGGAGAGATAGACGGGGTAGAATCGACCCAGGACCTCGGGGAAATGTATGTGGAGGAAAGGAGGAGGAGAACAATGGCAATGTGGTTGAGGGGGTTTCAGGCGCGCAAAATGGCGCCCTCGCGCACGAGGTTTCAGGCGCGCAAAATGGCGCCCTCGCGCACGAGGTTTCAGGCGCGCAAAAAGGCGCCTCGCACGAGCGCGCGGTAGCCGCGCCCGCTGCACCAATGGGGGTGGTCCAAATGCAGGCCCTCATGGAGCAATTTATGACGCAAATGCAGGCGTCCCTCAACCTGCAGAGGGACGAGATGAGGGCTAATAGTCAGCAATTGGGGAACCAGATGGATGCTCAGGGTCAGCAATTGAGGAGTCAAATGAGGGACGAAGCAAGGGGTACCAGTGAACGGTTAGACAATACATTTGAGAGGCTAGGAAGCAAAATGGAGCGAATCGGCAAAATTGGGGACAGAATGGGTGACCGCATGCAAAAATGTGGGGAGACCATGGATCGCATGGTGGGCGAGAGGATCCCAAGGGTGCACGAGGAGGTAACGCAGGTCGAGAAGCGCTGGTTGAGCGAGGCGGAGGAAAGCGCGGGTACAATGACGGGTATAGAGATCGCGACCCGGGGTATGGGGCAGCCGGCGACTGCTGAGGTAGGAGAGAAAATTTTATTAAAGCCAGCGGTCGTCGAGGCGAATAAGGAAAAAACAGTAATGAGTATAATTGAAATTGTAGAAACGACAGACGTAGAAGAGCAACAGTCGGAGGAAGGAATGGAAATTGCTCAAAGTCTGAATGCACATCCTGATGCCGTACTTGCTAATCCTTTTATAAGATTTGCAGGTGCGCGTGGAGAAGGGAATCCCCCAGGTGAGTCGTGCTGTGTATTGTGCGGGGAGATTTTGCAGGAGGATGTTTGACGACAAGAGAATTGTCGCGCGATTGGGATCGAGGAAGCACCCGGGCGTTGGTGAAGGGTCGCGTGTGAAAAAAAAGTGTGCGTCAAGGGGTGAGCGTGTTAGGAAGCGCGAGTGTGATGCCGAGTGCGAGCGAGAATGCACGTCGGGGTGTACGGAGTGTGACACAGGGAGTGAGAGTGATACGGAGTGTACGTGCGAGGGTGAGTGTGACACGGAGAGTAAGGTGGTGGTGGAACGTGTGCGAGGAAGCACACCTGAGTTGGTTGTGGCGCGGGTGTGGGAGAGCCCATCTGAGCGCGTTAGTGGGTGGATGCAAGAGTGCACGCCCATGGTGAGTGGTACGGAGTACGTACCGAGGGAGAGTGCGCAAGACGGTGCGCGAGGTGTGTTAAGGGAGTGTGCGAACGGCGAGTGTGCGCGAGAGGTGTGGTGTGTAACAGGGAGTGCGTTGGTGGAATGTACGGACGGTGTTGGAACGCCGGGTTTTGTGAGTGTCAAAAGGGTCGCGTGTGCGTGTGGGCATGCGAGTAAAGCATCGACGTTGAACGGGGCAGCGTTTAGGGTGACGGATAGCCGATGCGAGCACTTGGGGCGCGGTGCGCTTTGTTGGATGCCAGGCCCGGCGCGGATCGATGCTGCGTCGCTTCTCTTCGAAGCGTCGTTGCCGATTCGGGCTTGGCCCCGCCCTGCACGGTCGAGTCCGGGCCTTGTCGGGCGAGGCGACCGGTCCGGTTTAAGGGCGAGTGGGAGGAAGCGGAACGGTGCCCCCTGGCGGGGGCGGGGTTCCGACCGGGCGAGCCTCGGTCATCGGGCCCGGGACCGCAAGGTACCGCGCCGAGATGGTACGTGGAATCTCGGCCCGACCAAACCACCTCCCTTGAACCGAAAGCCGGACGGATTCAACCTGCAGGCGACCAAACCACCCGAATTCATTGCTCGGCTTTGCAAAGCCGAGTTTTAATGATGTGACGACGCACCGAGGCTCAGATAAAGCAGACTGTGATGATGATGATACTGATAGTGTTTTGGCCCCGAAATTAGAAAAACAAAATTTGATGATTGGCAAAGGATTGGCAGAGTGATGATTGGCAGAGGATTGGTAGTGATTGGCAAATTTTTGATTGGCTGGAATTTGGTGAGCAAAATTGGTAGTGAGAGATACCCGATGTGCTGGGATGGCAACTCCATCATCCCTCACAAACGGGGGCAAAGGAGCACTAGATTTATGGGGTTTGGCAGTGAAAACTAGCCCGGGAGGGTTAGGATATAGTGTGTAGGGATCTAGAGAAGATGACCTTAGGTAACGTTAAGATTAGGTAGTGACAATGATACCTGTAGTGGGGACGCAGGTAGACTAGTGTGGATGATAATGACGTGGTATGTGCTTAGTTTAAAGGGAAGACGGGGAGCACTAAGTTAGCAGGGCAACAGGTAGTTCAGATGATGCCGTGTGTGTGAGGATCGAAAGTGTATTGAGCAGAGTATGAGTAAATGATTGTGATTGTGAGTTGTATTGTGATTGCACAGGTGTGCAACTGAACAGGTGAATGGAGCAGTGTTTGAGTGAGTGATAGTGATGTGTATTGTGCTGACCAAATGGTCCAGGAAGGAAGGAGGGTGCAGGTGGCACCAGGTGATTGCACAGGTGTGCAACTGTAGGTGTGTGGAGAATGGTTGTATGGATTACCTGGAGTGTGGAGTATATGGAGTATTGGAATGCATGGTCGTGGAGTGAGTATGATGGAAACTGTGGAGTGGAGTGGATGGTGCGGAGGTGTGAATGGGGGAAGAGTGGACCCCCATCACGAATACCCGGGGAGGGTAGTTTAAGTGTTAGGTAGAGGGTACAGGTAAATTGTGGTTGGATATTGGCATCTGTGGTGCGAGGTGAAAGAATGGTATTTGGATGGGTGCATTAGTGTTGTGGAAATGGCTGGGCGTGTAGCCTGTTAGTGTGTGTGTAGTTAAATGGGCACTCCACCACTGTGAGGATGTCGGCCAGGTGAGGCCGCAGGTGGGCTCTGGGAGCCGGTAGAGTTGTTGTGGATGGGGCCCGAGGATCCGGAGGACGGACCCGGGTAGCCCAGTGCCAGAGGGCACCGAGGGGTGACAGAGCCAGGAGGGGCCTTCCCCAGTTAGATAGGTTAGGGTGAGGAGCGGGGTAAGCTCGGGTGGCAACTACAGTGGTGGAGGTGTGCAGGTGGGTAGACCTGCTGGGAGAGCTGCACGACCCAGCCCGGAAATTGTGCAAGGGCACCGGGAGATGAATCGGGGGTGAGAGACCCCAAATTGATAAGCACCACAGTTTGGTCAATGGGAATTGGTTTTTATAACCCATAGTGTAAGTTGGCCAATGGATTGGCAGGGAAGACCCCAGGTAGTGTAAAGTGTATTAAAGTCATTTAGCAAGTAGTTAGGATGAAGATCTCCTCGCACCATCTACATCCACTCACTTGAGGTAACGATGGTACTCCACACCATGCCATGGTTGTTTTATTATTTTTATTGATGCAAATGTTTTGGATGTGAGATGCATCATGACGTGGGTGTGACATTGTGCTGTGTTCCATCTCTTCCTCCTTATGAGGATTGATGATGAATTGGGTGATGGCAAATTTTGGTTAGAGGGATTGTGGTGACGAATTTGGTGTAGGAGAGATATGGGGAAGACGTGACAGTAGTGACGGATTTGTAAATGTGTAGATTTTTGTAAATATGGGGTAAGGGCAAGGGTAGTGTAGGTCACGTGGGGGGGGGGGGGGGGGGGCGTACGGTAGGGACGAGCTTTTCTCCGCAAAGTCTCCATACGCACCTCGCCTTGCATTGCCTTTATTGATGTGTACCCTTGTGACCTTACCCCTCGCTCACCTGTCTTCCCCCCCCCCCCTTGTCTCCCACACGAGGACTGTGTGCCACTGGGCACCGAGGGGAGCGTGCGGGAGTCCGCCATTGTGCGCCCGAAACTCTCGCAACCACAGCTGTCTGCATCGATGCACCACCTTATGGACCACATGGCTGTGGCTGAGCACCACTGATGGACCCCATGGGTTGGGGCATGGCCCCTCTGCTGGAACCGGCCATGAAGGCCCGAGATCTTGCTGGCGGACCTTGGTCACAGGGCACCTATGCCATACAGGTGAACCACACGTAGTCGGCCCTGTGGGCCATAAATAAATAAAAACGGACACGTTTTGTGCAAGTTTTATGTCCAAATAGGCCGGCAGCAAAGATGATGACGACAACTGGAAAAACGACACTAGCCAGCAGAGGGAGCCGAAGAGCAAGAAATCACCAGCAGGGTTTGTTTGGTTATTTTTATTATTGAACTGTGGTGACTGTGCACCGATTGGTGCTTGATGGTGTTTTTGGTGCGTTTTTGGGTGCTTCATGGTGCGTCGATGCAGAGCAGACTGCCTCCCCCCCAAAATAACATTCACAGGTCCTGGGTTGCCATTGTAAATAAAAATAGCGTCGTTGTAAATAATGCGCCCCCACCGTAAGTGTTTTAGTTTGAAGACAATTCCGCAATTCGGTTAGCTGTGGGCGTAAATCTGTTAGGCAGGGTGCAATGGAGCAGCGGGACATATTTATTTGTGTTTTAAAACTGTCACACTCAGGGTCAGGTTAAATGTAGAGGGAACTACACCTACGTGCCACACTAAAAGTAAAGGTAATAGGCCCGGGACGTGCCTAAGAGGAGGAGGGTGCAGTGTTGTGGATATGAGAATGTGTTTCTTTTATTGTTGTAAAAATATCACCCTCCTTCCTCCAGTTGTGTATAAAGGTCAAAAGGGCGTCCCTTAATTAGGTCATATACAATCACGTTAGCCAATCATAGATTTCCTCCCTGTTTGACAGTTATTTCCTTATTCTGTGTATTAGGTAAAGGCTTTGTCTTCCATTAATTAATACTCCATTGCACCGAATTCAAATAGATAGATCCCCTTTCATTCCCGTTCCCAAAGCCTCTACTGCCAACTGCATTTGCCGCCATTACGGCGTGGTCAGCTCGGGGAAGAAGGGCGTGCCCGCCCATCGTCATCAAGGGTGGAGCCAGAGAGCCCGTGCCCACCAATCGGACTGCGGAGAGCGACCCGATGGGCGTTTCCTGGAGGCCGGTGGCTTGATCGCCCGAGGCGTTATATAAGCGCGCGCGGAAGCCTTTGAGGGAGTTCGAAGAGTTGCGCCAGAGATGGCGGATGAGTCGAGACGAGCCCTCGGAGAAAGAAGGGAGACGCGTCCTGAGGTGAGCCAGAGAAGCAGCCTTGGCCCACCAGCAGTTTGGCTCCACCAGCAGTTTTGGCTCCACCATCAGTTTTAGCTCCACCAGCAGTTTGGCTCCACCAGCAGTTTTGGCTCCACCAGCAGTTTTGGCTCCACCAGCAGTTTTGGCTCCACCAGCAGCTTTGGCTCCACCAGCAGCATTGACTCCACCAGGCAGCGTGGGCTCCACCAGGCAGCTTCGACCCGTTACCCCGCGGGAGCCAGATTGCGGTGGCATCGGTGGCCGTCGAGGTCCAGCCCGACGTCCCGTGCGGGATCAAGCTCCAGCCAGCTCCGTGCCTTCCTCCCCTTCTCTGCCATCCCAAACCATTCCAGTCCTTCCATTCCTGCCTGCAAATTCCCCATTCGTGTGAGTCCGTCGTTGTTTGTTCTGTCCTGGGTATTAATTAAGACTGCATAGGTAAGCTAAGTTTCACTGTGTCCTTCTGGTCCGTCCCTCTTTCTGCATTATTTTATTATCTTTCCTTCTCCTTGGTTTCTTTTGATTGTAAATAGTAATAATAAATCATATTCGTATTTCCTACCTCTTGTCTTCTTCTTCTTCACATCCGTTGTCTTTGTCTTTTCCAAATTGAATATCTGTGGCACGATTTGGCCAACGTTCAGAATCGGGTTAGTCATTGTTAACGGTTCGTGCCGCGGCTGCCATCCGCTCGGCAAATTACCATCTTATCCGCGGTCACGAACGCAGCTGCTCACCGGCCTTTTCGGAGGTCGCGGTGCAGCTTCAGGGACCACGTCGGTCAGCAATAATCGAGGGGATTAATCCCCCCCTCAAAGGGGAACCATAGGCCGACGTTGGGTTCCGTAACAATATATATATATATATATATATATATATCTATATATATATATATATATTATATATATATATATATATATATATATATATATATATATATATATATATATATATATATATATATGTATGTATATATATATTGTTGCGAATATGGAATTTGGCCTCCATATCCGCTTGTAAATATTCCCCTATTTTTTCCAATACTCCCCAACTTTCCCCAGTCCCCCATTCCCTAGTCCCATTGCATGTAAATAACAATCAGTAGAGCCGACCTTCCCCTTATTCCCCCATTAAATGTCGTGCCCAGGTCCACCGCACCACACGTAGACAACTTTCGGACATCTTCCTAGTTATTCTTAATCTATGTCAGTTAAGGCCTCGTTTCCATTAATTATGACTCTTCGTTGCACCAGAATGTGATTATATGGCATCAGTAGTGAGTTTAGGACCTTTTCCATACCTCCTTCCATCTTCTTCCCCAACCAACTATGGCTGCAGCAACGGAGGGGATGGGGGCGGCGCGGCGGCGCGGGGGGGAGGATGCGTCCTCACACCGGCTCGATTAGCGCCATTGACCACGCGCTCCACGGGGTTACCACGGAGGGGCTGGCTGTCAGCTCCTCCTCAAGGGCGGAGCCTGGTAACCCCCCGCACCCAATCAGAAGGGCGGACCGATTCCATCTGGGGCGGCGCTAGCGAGCCGAGGGCGTGTCACTCCCCGCCGGATATACGCGGCCCCGCGCCGGATGTGACGTCAGATGCGCCCCGAGCTGGAGAAAGACGGACCTGCGAGCGCTGAAACGGATGCGCCTGAGTTTGGAGAGGCCTGAGAAAGAACGTCACCTCTGAGCGCTGCGACGAGACCCCCCCGCATCTCTGGACCGAACCGTGTACCCTGCTTTGAGCCAAGAGTGCACCTTGAGCCATCGCTATCTGCCTTTCCTAGCCATCAAACCCCGTGTGAGTCAGCGTTGTCCCGTTTATCTGTGGTCTGTCTAGGGTTAATATAAGAGTGTGTCTAAGTGCCTGTCTTTCTATGCTGTCCCTCTTGTAGTTGTAATCTAACCTTCCGTACGAATATACTTGAGAACTGAACCCCTGGTGTCGTATTGTGTCATTATAACCCAGCCGGGTGTCTTCTCTTTCCTATTGAGCCAGCATAGCGCGATTAGTCAACCCCGGGTGCAATCGGGGTAACTTGTACGGATACGGCGGCCATCCCGCTCGGCCCACCATACCATCAAAGTCGTATCTGTAACAATTGGTGTCGGGAGTGAGATTCGAGGCCCGACCAAATTTGGAAAAAAAAAAAAAAAAAAAACGAATAGAGGAAAAAAAAAAATTTGGTCAAAATTTGGAGCGGCCGAAATTTGTATTTGTTTTACGAAACTCGAATTTTGCAAGTCGCGCTATGGCGGATCAAGACGGCTGGGGTCCGGTAGGGGAGAGTGAGGTAGGGTCGATCCAGGACCAAAATGAGGGACAGGAGGAGAGCGAAGCAGTGAGGGCGGCAGGTTCGCAAAATAGCGCCGTCACGCACGAAGAAGCGGGCGCGCAAAATGGCGCCTCGCTGAGCACCGCGCCAGCGACCGTGGCAGCGCCGCCGATGGATTGGGGCCTATTTATGGAACAAATAAAGGCGCTCATGGTCCAGACAAGTGAAGACCTGAGGAATGACTTGGGAAACCAAATGGGGGTAATGGGAAACCAAATGGGGGTAATGAGGGACGAAGCGAGGGCTCAGAGTGAGCAAATGGGGGTAATGAGGGAGGAAACGAGGGCTAATAATGAGCGATTGGGTGAGCGGTTGGGAAACCGGATGGATGCTCAGGGTGAGCGATTGGAGGGCCAAATGGGGGTAATGAGGGACGAAGCGAGGGGTACCAGTGAGGGGTTAGACAATAATTTTGAGGAGTTAGACAAGAAATTTGGGAAGATAGACAATAATTTTGAGGGGTTAGACAACGGGATAAAAGAAGTGAAAAATGGGTTAATGGGGGTAGAAAATAGAATGGCTGCCCAGGAGAATCAGATAGAGGGAGTGAAAAATGGGTTAGAGGGGTTAGAAAACAGTATGGAAGGCAAATTGAGGGACATGAGGGACCAAGCGGAAAGGGAAGTTAAACAAATGGAGCAGCAGATAGAGGGGGTCAGAATGGGGGTAGAAACCAAACTGGATGCTCACAGGGAGGAAATGGAGCAGATGAGGGTGGCATCTGGGCAGGAGATGCAAGTGATGGGAGAGGAGATCAGAAGAGGAGTGAGTGAGGAGGTCGGAGGAGTGCGCGAGGAGGTGAGGCACTGTAAGGAGCGCATGGAGAAAGAGGTGAGAAAGGGGACTGTAAAATTGCAAGGTGGTATAGAGGAGTTGACGCTGGGAGTAGAACAACTGACAGTGGGACAAAAGGAGTTGGGGGACCAGGTAAAGAAGAACACAGCGGTAATAGAGGGTTTAAAATCGACACAGAAGGAGATGAAAAAGGACGTAGGGGTAATTAAAAAAGAGTGTCAGACGGTACATGAGGACCTGACGAGGAAAATGGACAAGGTGGTAGAGGTAATGGAGGTTAAAGAGCGGGAGGTGCGGGAGCACATAGAAAAAAATAAAGTGGAGTTAGAGGAAGAACTTAAAGGGGCGCACGAAGAGATGAAGGAGATGAAGCAAAAATTAGAAGAAGTGGAAGAAGGGGTGAGCGAAATTAAAAAGCGACGGAGAGAGGATAAGAAAGAGATAAAAGAGGAGGTAAAAGAATTGGTCCAGAGTCTGTATTCGGATCGTGATGATGTGCTCATTAACCGGATGAGGGATTCGCAGGTGATGGAGGAGAAGCGAAGAGGAAGAGGACCCGGTGTAAGTGGTGACCAATATGGTCGTGCGTATGATGCGCCAGGGGATTTAAGGAGCTTGGGGGTCGAGATGGACCCGGGTGTTCGTGAGAGGCCGTTGGTGAAGTGTGCGACAGGTCTGGTGTGCGAAAAAGGAGGTGTGCGAGAAAATCCGACTCTGGGGTGTGTGAGGAAAAAGTGCGTGCCAAGGAGTGAGTGTGCTGGCGAGAGTGAGTCGGTCGTAGCGCGTGTGCGAGGGAGCACGTGGAAGCGCGGTGTGGTGAGTGTTACAGAGGGTGTAACGGGAGAGTGTGCGCGAGAAAGGTGTGTGACGGACAGGTGCATGAGGAAAGAGTGCGCTGTCAGAAGTAAGGAAGAGTGTCCACCTGTGGTGAGTGTTACAGAGGGTGTAACGGGAGAGTGTGCGCGAGAAAGGTGTGTGACGGACAGGTGCATGGGGAAAGAGTGTGCTGTCAAGAGTAAGGGTGGGTGCGCTGTCAGGAATGGAGGTGAAAGTAGTGAGAGTGACATGGAGCGTGAGTTAGTTGTGACAGGTGAGCGAGGATGTACACCTGGGATGGAAGGATGCACACCTGGAATGGTAGAGCGTGAGTGGGAATGCACGCTGGAGTTGGTGGTGAGGCACGTGGTTGGGTGTGCGAATGAGGGCACACCTGTGATTGTCACAGAGGAGGTGACTGAGGAGGGGGCGCGAAGAGGTGTTTTGGTGAGGTGTGCGAGCAACGAATGTGTGCCAAGGTGTTCGGTGGTCAGGTGTGTGACCAAGGCTGTGAGTGGAATGGGTGTACCTGGGTGTGTAAGGAAAGGTACGAGGAGCATGGGCACGGCTGGATGTGTGAGCAAGGAACGGGCTGCGGGGTGTAAGCATGCAGGTGAAGCATCGACGTTACACGGGTTAGAGGTTAGAGCGACTTTTAGCCGAAGCGGGCCCTCGGTGCGTGCCGGGCCTCGCTTTGAACGGCCGCGTCCAGGCTCCACTAGGCGGAGCTGGCAGCCCGATAGAAAGGGTCGTTATGGCGACCGCGTTGTGTTGAGACGTGCCGGCAGGTCGAGATCGGGACATTGGATGGCTCCACGCCGAGGTGATGCGTGGGATCTCGGCCCGGGTAAGCCCCCGTCCCTGCACCGAGTGCCGGACGCATCCAGCCGCTGGCACAAAACAACCAGCATCCATTGCTTGGCTTTACGAAGCCGGGCTTTGGACAGGGATTGGCGCACCGAGAGGTATTAGTGAGTAGACTGGGTGATGAGGTTAGTGTTTTGGACCCAAAATTAGAGAAAAACAAAATTTGATGATTGGCAAAGGATTGGCAGTAGTGATTGGCAGATGATGGGCAGTGATTGGCAAATTTTTGATTTGTTGAAATTTGATGTGCAAAATTGGTAGTGAGGGACCCCCGATGTGGTGGGATGGCATCCCTGCCACCCTTCCCATGGGGGGGCAAAGGAGCAATAGCTTATGGGGTGTATGGCAGTGAAAACTAGCCCGGGTGGGTTAGGTTATATCAATAGGGCCCTAGAAGATGACAGTAGGTAACGTTAAGTTTAGTTAGTGACTGATACCTGTAGTGGGGACGCAGGTAGATTAGTATGGATGATAATGACGAGGGAGCGCAATAGTTTAAAGGGACGACTGGGAAGCGCAAGTTTCAGAAGGGAGTAGTTAGCTGAGATGATGCCGTGTTTGTGAGAATTGAACAGGTGTGATTGCACAGGTGTGCAACTGGACAGGTGTGTGGAGCAGTGTATGAGTAGTGAGTGTGTGGATCAGCGCGAATGCGCTTGGGGAGAGAAGGGTGCAGGTGGCACCAGGTGTGAGAGCACAGGTGTGCAGGTACAGGTGTGTGGAGAGAGTTGGAGTAAGTGGTACGGAGTGGTGTGCATGGTGCGAAGGTGTGGATGGGGGAAGAGTGGACCCCTTTCACGAGTACCCGGGGCGGGTAGTGTAAGTGTTAGGTAGAGGGTGCAGGTAAATTGTGGTTGGATATTGGCATTTGTGGTGCGGTTGCAGAATGGTGTTGTGAATGGGTGCATTAGTGTTGTGGAAATGGCTGGGCGTGTAGCCTGTTAGTGTGTGTAGTTGGTTGGGCACTCCACCACTGTGAGGATGTCGGCCAGGTGAGGCCGCAGGTGGGCTCTGGGAGCCGGTAGTTGTGAGTGGGTGCCTGAGGATCCCGGGTGTGGATCGGGCAGCCCAGTGCCAGAGAGGGCACGGAGTGGGGAGAGAGCCAGAGGGCCTTCCCCTGGTAGTTAGGTTAGGGTAAGGAGCAGGTAAGCTCGGAGGCAACTGCAGTGGTGGAGGTGTGCAGGTGGGTAGACCCACTGGGAGAGGTACACGTCGCAGCCCAGAAATTGTACGAGGGCACCGGGAGATGAATCGGGGGAGTGAGACCCCAAATTGAAGAGCACCACAGTTTGGCCAATGGGAATTGGTTTTTAGAACCCATAGTGTAAGAGGGCCAATGGTTTGGCCGGAGAAAGCCCCCGGGTAGTGTAAAGTTGTTAAAGTCATTTAGGAGATAGTTAGGATTGATGAACCTGTCGCACCATACGCAGCCACTTACCTGTGGTGATGATGATGACTCCACACCTGTGTTTTCTTTGTTTTGTGCAGGAAATGAGATTGCTGTGAGGATTTGTGAGACGCATCACGACGTGGATGAGACATTGGGGTGATTCCATCTCTCCCTCCCTAGGAGGGACTGATGATGAATTGGTGATGGCAAATTTTGATGTTGAGTTGGAAATGGCAAATTTTGATGAGAGTTGAAAATGGCAAATTTGATTGGTTAGGAGGGAGAGAAGACGAATTTGGTATATGGGAGGAACGGGGAAGACAGTAGGGATGTTTGTGGATTTGTAAAGTAGATGTTTATGGGTAGTGTTGTGTTTTGTTGATACAGTAAGGGGTAAGGGAGGGGCCATGTAGGTTACCTGGTGGGGGGGGCGTACGGTAGGAACGTACCTGTCTCACCTGGTTCCCATGTGCCCCCAGTGTGCATCACCTTGCATTGCGTGCACTTTTGCGCCCTTACCACCTTACTCACTTGTTTCTTCTTTTGTCTCCCACCTCCGAGGATCTGGCTTTGGGGTAGAGAGAGAGGAGAGAGAGGTGCTGGCTGCGCAGTTGTGGGCCTGCACTTTCGCTGTTCGCTGCCTGGATCGGTACACCATATGGACCGCAATGTTTGTGGCCACCCACAATGGACCGCAGTTCGTTTGCGGCCAAGCACCACCCGGGGATGGACCTATGGGTCAACGTGGCACCTATGCCATACAGGTGAACCACTTTTAGTTACCACCAAGTGCACCACAAGAAGAGCAAGAGACACCTGCAGGGTTAGGGGTTGTTGAAGTTATTTTTATTCCAATGAACAATGGTGACTGCACCGATTGGTGGTGGGGTGGTGCTGTTGGTGCTCGGGGAAGGGTGCTCTGCACGTTATTAAAGGCCGTCGGCCACAGAGCACTCGTGGGTTGGTGTATCGATGCTGGCAAGCTCGCTCTCTCTATGCATAACATCTGCATGTGTCCCTCCAAAAACAGGTCCTGGATCGTAGTGTAAATAGCAGCGTAGTCTTGTAAATAATGCTCCCTACCGGCTGTATGTTTAGTTTGAGAATTCTTTCCGGATTCGGTTATCCTGTGGGTGTGTTTCTGTGAGGAGAAGGGTGCAACGTCGCAGGGGGACATATTTACTCATTTGTGAATATCTGTAAAACTGTCGCACTCAGGGTAGAGTTAATAGTAGAGGGAACTACATTGCGTGCCACACTAAAGTAGGTAAAAATTTATCGGGTCGGGACGCCCCGAGGGTAGAGAAGGGTGCAATGTTGCGAATATGGAATTTGGCCTCCATATCCGCTTGTAAATATTCCCCTATTTTTTCCAATACTCCCCAACTTTCCCCAGTCCCCCATTCCCTAGTCCCATTGCATGTAAATAACAATCAGTAGAGCCGACCTTCCCCTTATTCCCCCATTAAATGTCGTGCCCAGGTCCACCGCACCACACGTAGACAACTTTCGGACATCTTCCTAGTTATTCTTAATCTATGTCAGTTAAGGCCTCGTTTCCATTAATTATGACTCTTCGTTGCACCAGAATGTGATTATATGGCATCAGTAGTGAGTTTAGGACCTTTTCCATACCTCCTTCCATCTTCTTCCCCAACCAACTATGGCTGCAGCAACGGAGGGGATGGGGGCGGCGCGGCGGCGCGGGGGGGAGGATGCGTCCTCACACCGGCTCGATTAGCGCCATTGACCACGCGCTCCACGGGGTTACCACGGAGGGGCTGGCTGTCAGCTCCTCCTCAAGGGCGGAGCCTGGTAACCCCCCGCACCCAATCAGAAGGGCGGACCGATTCCATCTGGGGCGGCGCTAGCGAGCCGAGGGCGTGTCACTCCCCGCCGGATATACGCGGCCCCGCGCCGGATGTGACGTCAGATGCGCCCCGAGCTGGAGAAAGACGGACCTGCGAGCGCTGAAACGGATGCGCCTGAGTTTGGAGAGGCCTGAGAAAGAACGTCACCTCTGAGCGCTGCGACGAGACCCCCCCGCATCTCTGGACCGAACCGTGTACCCTGCTTTGAGCCAAGAGTGCACCTTGAGCCATCGCTATCTGCCTTTCCTAGCCATCAAACCCCGTGTGAGTCAGCGTTGTCCCGTTTATCTGTGGTCTGTCTAGGGTTAATATAAGAGTGTGTCTAAGTGCCTGTCTTTCTATGCTGTCCCTCTTGTAGTTGTAATCTAACCTTCCGTACGAATATACTTGAGAACTGAACCCCTGGTGTCGTATTGTGTCATTATAACCCAGCCGGGTGTCTTCTCTTTCCTATTGAGCCAGCATAGCGCGGCTCGTCAACGTCGAGTATAGTCGGGTAATTTGTGGTAATTTGTGCGGACACGACGGCCATTCCGCTCGGCCCACTTTAACATCAAAGTCGTGTCTGTAACAATATATATGTATGTATATATATATGTATGTATATATATGTATGTATATATTGTTATAGATCGCGGTTAGATGTTATAGACCGAGCGGTGGTGTAAGACCGCGACCTAACAAAACTCACCCGATTCACCCAGACTTTGGCCGTATCGCACCGTAGCTGCCCAATGAGGGGAAAAGACAAAAACGACGAATGCAAAGAGGAAAACGAAGGCAAAGAAGTTGGAAATACTACTAAATTTATTTACTATGTACACACATAAGCAAGAAGAAAGCAGGCACGTTTATTTACAGGCACATGAGACGCAGGTGACACAGTGAAAATGATTAGCTTATGCAGACTTGACTTAACTACCCAGGACAGCACAAACAAAGACACTGACTCACTCGGGGAATGCCAGGAATGGCAGAAGGTGGACGGCTGGAGGTGCACGCTTGGTGGAGCCAACACGGAGCTTGGTGGAGCCAACACGGAGCTTGGTGGAGCCAACACGGAGCTTGGTGGAGCCAACACGGAGCTTGGTGGAGGGGAACGCTCGGTGGAGCCAACACGGAGCTTGGTGGAGCCTTGGTGTGACGGGTTCTCTCTTCTCTGTAAAAGCTCAACCGTCTTGTCTCTGGTAAAAGCTCAACTCTTCCAGTCTCTTGCAAAAGCGAATCTCTCTGACTCCTCTCCACGGCTTGGGCTCCCTTGTGTCTGCCGGTAAAAACTCATCTCTCTTGGCCACACCCCTGCCTTGGGTTATATAGGCCCCCGCCCCTCAACCTTTGCGAACCTCCCCGACCGCTCTTCCTCCGCCCTCTGTAGCCAAACCCCTGGCTCATGGTTGGTCGAGCGGGGCTGGTTCACTCCTCCCCCTCTATGACGAGGTGGAGACACGCCTTTCTTCCCTGACTCGAGCCTCGTGGTCAATGGCGGTTATTGGAGGGGAGGTGATTGGGAATCGAGGCTCAGCAATGACGAGAGGGGATGTAATATGGCAATCGAGGGTCGGCAATCACGAAAGGGGGGGTGTGAAGGAAATGGGGATTTCTGGGGATGGGAATGGAAGGGGATCTATTCTCTTTCACTGGTGCAATGGAGTATTTCAATTAATGGGAGACACAGCCTTATCTTAAAACACAGAATAAGATATAACTATCGAACATGAATATCCTATGATTGGCTGACGTGTATGCTTGTGGACTATGGGACGCCCTTTGACCTTTATACAACCACAAACGGAGGGAGGAGGGGTGATATTTTACAACCTTTTACAACAACATTTTACCACAACAACAAAATAAAAAAACATTCTCATATCCACAACAATATATATATGTATGTATATATATATGTATGTATATATATGTATGTGTATATATATATGTATGTATATATATGTATGTATATATATATATGTATGTATATATATATGTATGTATATATATGTATGTATATATATGTATGTATATATATATATATGTATGTATATATATGTATGTATATATATATATATGTATGTATATATATGTATGTATATATATATATGTATGTATATATATATATGTATGTATATACGTATATATATGTATGTATATACGTATATGTATATGTATATATATATATATATATATATATGTATATATGTATATATATATATGTATATAGCCAAAACAACTTCCTCAATGCCCATGTCAATACTTTGCGTGGAACCCTATCGAATGCTTTCTCCAGATCAACAAACCCAAGAAACAACTTCTGCCTCTTCTCCATGTACTTCGCCTGCAACTGCCTCACAATCAAAAGCGCGTCTGTCGTTCCTCTTCCTGGCATAAATCCAAACTGCATTTTGTCGATCTTCACTTTCTTCCTTATCCTCCTCACCAACACCCTTTCCAATACCTTCATTCCATGCTCCAATAACTTTATGGCTCGGTACGAGCCACACTCCAGAAGGTCACCTTTCCCCTTGTATAGAGGGACGAGGGTACTCGGTTCCCAATCCACTGGAATGCGGCCTTCTTTCACCACCAGATTGCAGATCTCTGTCATTCTCTTCACACCCCAACTTCCTGCTGCCTTCAACATATCTTTCACAACTCCCGTCGGCCCTCCCACTTTTCTACCCTTCATTGCTTTTATCGCTTCCTCAACTTCCTTCTCAGTTATCTTCTCTGCCGGTCCTAAAACTGGGTTACTCTCCATGTTGCCATCCCATTCATTCTCTGTATTCAACAGCATTTCCATATATCTTTTCCATCTTCCTTTAATTCCATCTGGGTCCACAACGATTTGTCCCACTTCATCCTTCAAGCAACTCACATCCCATCACATCACACCTCTCTTTCGCTATCTTCTTTGCAATCCTGAATACTGCTCTCTGACCCTCTTCCGAATCCAAGCGTTCTCCGAACATTTTCCTACATGCCTCCTGCGCCTGTGCTACCTCTTTCTTTGCAGCCTTCTTGGCTGCCTTATAACTTTCATGCTCTACTGTTTCTGCTCCCGTATCCTTCGCCGTCTGACACTCCTTGAACTTCTTCCTCTTCTCGTCAATCCTCTATCCAACTTCATCATCCTACCACCATGTTTCCGAGTGCCTCGATGGTCCTTTTGTCCATCTACATACCTCACCAACGGCTCCCAACAGACTAGCTTTCATTGACATCCAACCACTTTCAAGCTCAACCACATCATCCTCTACCCTACTCAGCCTTTCTTTTAATGCCTCCCTTACTGTCACCTCTTTCAACCTCCACACATTCATTCTCGGTTGGTACTTCACCCGCCGAGCTCTCCTCGCACCTTTCACCCTTATGTCGCAGACAACCAAGTGGTGCTGTGACACAGCCTCCTCCCCCGGGATCACCTTTGTGTCCCGGAGGTGCCCCCTATCTCGCCTACGCACCATCAGGTAGTCAACGGTTGTCGTCGACCCACCTGACGTGTATGTAACAAGCTTATTATCCTCTTTCTGGAACTGAGTATTACAAATCAACAAATCAGCTCCATCAGCAAACTCCAAAATCCTTTCACCTTCTCCATTTCTCACACCATATCCGTAACCCCCATGAACTCCCTCAAAACCATCCATACTCCTTCCCACATGTCCATTTAGGTCTCCTCCTACCACAACAACTTCCTCATGTTTCACGTTTTCCATCAGCTTCTCTCTCGCACACCAGAACTTGTCCTTCTCTTCATCGCTCCGACCAACCTGCGGAGCATATCCCAAGATGACGTTCACCAAGAGCTTTCCAATCATCATTTTCACCATCATCAACCTATCACTCACTCTCGTCACACTCACCACACTGTCTACAAACTCCTCAGAAAACAGGACACCAACACCATTCACACCCTCCAGGCACCCTTGCCACACAAACTTGTATTTCTGTCCCTGCCTACCTTCACCATTCTCACACCACTTCCCTTCCATCTTGTCTCTTGCACACAACATATGTCCACTCTTCTTCTGACCAATACTTCCACCACTTCTCCTGATCTCCCTGTCATTGTCCCTACATTCCATGTCCCAAACCTCAGAAACCGATCTCCACTTCGAGCTGTACCCTGCCCATATGTAGTTGTAATTGTCATGGTTCTCTTTTTGAGGCAATGTTTTTATGGCCGGATGCCCTTCCTGACGCCAACCCTCTTAGTCGTCTCTTACGACACGCAGGGATACGGTGTGCCTATTCTAATCCAGGGTACACACTGGGAAACGTTTAAAACATGGAAATTCTGGGGGGGTGGGGGGGGGGGGCATCACGGCTGCGGGGGCCCCTTCAGCACCACGCCACGTCGGCCCGGTCAGCACCACACCACATCGGCCCGGTCAGCATCACACCACACCATGCCGGCCCGGTCAGCACCACACCACGTCGGCCCGGTCAGCACCACACCACGTCGGCCCGGTCAGCACCACACCACGTTTACCCGGTCAGCACCACACCACGTCGGCCCGGTCGGCCCAGAGCCTGGCGCGAAGTCCAAGGACATCAGCACGTCCAGTGCCAGTCACAGTAGTCATCCGAAACACTCCGGTTGGTGCGAACCACTCGGTCAATGGCGTGAACCAGGTCCCGACACGCCCTTGCTCGCTTGGCCCTGATGAAGGCCTTGCTGGGTGTTCTCCAAACAGGGGCAAAATCGCCCAAGCCGTGCTGGATTTCGGCAGCGGAAGCCTTGCTCGCTCGGCCCCGATGAAGGCTTCGCTGGGTGTTCTCCAAACAGGGGCAGAATCGCCCAATCCGCGCTGGATTTCGGCGGCGGAAAGCAGCCACGAAGCGACGATATTCGGTCGGGCTGTAATGCGAACACCACGGCGGCCTGGTCAGCACCACACCATTGGAAAGGACTTCGATGCTGTGGAGAGATCGAAGCAAGCCTCCTTGCTCGAGCGGACCGGAAGCGGACCGGAAGCGGACCCATGTTGTTGTTGTTTGTTGTTGTGTGTATCTATATATATATATCTATCTATCTATCTATCTATCTATCTTTGTATATATTGTTGCGGATTCGGGGTCGGCGCTCCCCTTACCAAGGGGGGGGGGGGGGGTTAATCCCCTTGTCTTTTAAGCTGGCCGTCCCCCGATCCTGGAAATTATAACGCTCCTTTCCGGTCGAGATTGGCCAGGGTGATTGGTCAATGGAGTCCCAAATACCTGAGTGCCAATCCGACCGCAAAGCAGGGAGATAACTCCTGCTCGGACCGTGGACAAGATGGAAATTGCCGAGCGGTTTAGCAATCCGAAGCCCGAGCCATTAACAAAGGACTAAACCCGATCCTGAGCGGTTTCCCAAATCGTGCCACAGGTACTCAATGGAGAGAAAGGACAAAGACGATCGAATGGAGAGGAAACCAAAAGGTAAGGAAGAACAAAGGATTTATTACAACAACCAAAGAAGAGGAAACAAAAGGGAGGAATGTACAAGAAGAAGAAGAAGAAGAAGCAGGACACAGAGCAAGCTTATCTATACAGTCTTACTTAACCCCAGGACAAACAGACAGACTTACATGGGAGGGTAGTGGTAGGAGGAGAAGGTCCAAGCAGATGGTCCAGGCGATGGGATCCGGCTCCGGTCCACTGGAGTCCGGCTCCGGGTCCGCGGCGAAGAATGGCCGGCAGCTTCGCGTGTCGTTGGCGCACGACCGGACCTTTACATATGCGAGGGCTGGACTGCTGCGTACGTAATATGTGCGCCTGCTGCCTCTCTCTCTCAATCACTCAGTTCATAAAGCGCCTTTCAAACGAGTTCATGAAACCGGAGCCCGCTGAAAGAAGTCCGTGACAATCGATCGCTCCCTGCGCAGTCCTTACACAATCAGCCGTCCCCGCGCAGTCCGTCAAAGGGCTTGGCGCGTGCGCTTATATAGTGCGCTTAGAGATCAAGCCGCGCCACGCCCACCAGTAAGCTCACCTCAGCCCTGGTTGGTTCGTTGACAGGGCCACGCCTCGTTATTGGTGCTCCGCCCCCTTCTTCTCCAGCTTGACCGCGTGCGTAATGGTGGCCGGGGCGAGCGCTTAAGGCAGCAAAGGTTCAATGCAGCGAACGCTGCTGGCAAGGCCGCGTAACCAATTTAGAGAGAGAGAGTGCAAAATGAACGGAATGGGGCCTATCTTATTTAATTAATACAACGCAGATTCAACTATTGGGAACACAGCCTTATCTGAAACACATATTAAGGAAATAACAAAGTCCTATGGTGTCCTACGTGTTGCTTGTGGACTAACTATGGGTGCGACCTTATTAAATGATAGGATATTTACAAGAGTTATTATTTCCAAGTATTTACAAGTGAGGGGTTCTAAAACCGCAACACTGCACCCTCCTTTCCTCCAGGTTCAGCCCGGGCCGAAACAACTTTAATTTCATGTGACACTTAGGTGTGGTAACCCTCTACTTTTAACCTCACCCTGAGTGCGACAGTTTTAACACTAAGTATGTCCCGCCTGCTGCGTTGCATTCTACCTATCAGACTCATGCCCACAGACTAACCGAATTGCGGAATGGTCTTGAAACTAAACATTTAACCGGTGGGGAGCATGTTATTTACAAAGACACTACTATTTTGATTATTTACAACTACACCCAGGACCTGTCTTTGGTGGGAAACAAAAGCAGAACTTTTGATAAGGGGAAGATCATTGCCATGCACTGCACTGATACCACCACACCATATGCACCAATAAAACAAAATGCACCAAAAGCACCAAAAAGCACCATCATGAAAAATGCACAAAACACACATTTTAAAATAATAAGCAATGGTGTCTTCTTTCTTCTCTGCTCTGCTGGGCCGCTGGTTCTGGTTGACTTGATGGATCTTCTTCATCTTGATGTTATTATTTAATAAAAGGGCACACACCGTGTCCACTTTTTATTATTTGTATGGCCAGCGGGGCCAACTCCAGTGGTCCACCTGTATGGCATGGAGGCCACTCAAAACACAGTGGTCCGCAACCAGACACCGCTGGCCACAGTGGCCGGTCCCAGCAGAGACGCCAGGCCACAGAACGTGTGGTCCATAAGGTGGTGCTAGGCCACAGAACGTGTGGTCCATGAGTGGTGCCAGTGTGGTCCATATGGTGCATCAGTGCAGGCCAGAGGCAGCGAAGGTGCGGGCACACAACTGCGGCCACCTGCGCACTCCCCCCGGGCCCAAAAAAAAAAGTCCATGAGTGGGGGAAGGAGGACAAACAAATCAGCGGGCAAGGGCGCAAGGGTACACATCAACACAAAGCAATGCGGCATGAAGGGAGCGGGAGAGCGAGCTGAGAAAGCTCGTCCCTACCGTTCGTCACCCCTCATGTCACCTACACTACCCCTTGCCCCTCCCCGTATTTACACCATTTACAAATTCGTCTCTACGTCCTGTCTTCCCCATATCTCCCCTCTATGCCAAATTTGTCATCAATCCCTCCTAAGGAGGGAGAGATGGAATATAAACAATGTCAAACCCACGTCATGATGCGCCTTTCATTCCAAATGCTTGCAAAAAAATGTGGTGTGGAGTTTTATCACCTTGGTGAGTGGACGTAGATGGTGCGAAGAGACTTTCTCCTATCTATACTCTAAATGACATTAACACTTTTACTCTACCCGGGGTCTTTCCCTGCCAAACCATTGGCCATCTTACACTATGTGGTTCTAAAAACCAATTCCCATTGAACATACTGTGGCGCTCACCAAATTTGGGGTCTCACTCCCCCGATTATTTCCCCCTGTGCCCTCGCACAATTTCAGGGCTGCGTCGTGTGGCTCACCAGCAGGTCCGCTCACCTGCACACCTCCGCCACTGTACGTCGCCACCCGAGCTTACCTGCTCCGTCACCCTAACCTACCTGGGGAAGGCCCTCCCTGGCACTTACCCCCTCGGTGCCCTCTCTGGCACTGGGCTACCCGGGTCCGTCCTCTGGATCCTCGGGCCCCACTGAACTCTAACACAACTCTACCTGGCTCCCAGTGCCTACCTGCGGCCTCACCTGGCCGACAGACTACCAGTGGCGGAGTGCTCAACTACAAATGGTCACGCAACTACCACAACCCCCAAGGAACTGGAGCCGCATGCAGCTGAAGCTCCGAGGGAGTTGGTGACGTAATGTCATGGTCAAGGACCATAACCTCCAACTGCCATCGTTCCGAGCATAACTCCCAAGGGATTCCAACCGCATGCAGTTGAAACCCCAAGGGAATTGGTTACTCAGGACACCAGGTGGGAAATTATGGTAGGCAATGACCATAACTACGAATTCAGCCACACGCCCACCCATCCACTTCACTAATGCACCCATCAAGCAGTACTCTGCTACTTTTGCACCACAGATGTCAATATCCAACCCCAATTTACCTATTTCCCCTACCTACTTTTAAACTACCCTCCCCGGGTATTCGTGAAGGGGGTCCATCCTTCCCCCCCATCCACTCCTTCGCACCATACACTCCACTCCACATATTCCACAATACTCCACACCATCCATTCCACACAACCATTCTCCATACACCTGTATTTCACTTGCACACCTTGCAAGTCAATCACTCCAAACCATTACATTCATCCACCATGCTCTGCTCATACACTTTCACACACACACACACACACACACACACACACACACACACACACACACACACACACACACACACACACACACACACACACACACACACACACACACACACACACACACACACACACACACACACACACACACACACACACACACACACACACACACACACACACACACACACACACACACACACACACACACACACACACACACACACACACACACACACACACACACACACACACACACACACACACCGCTCTTGAGCATTGCCTCATTTCAAAAATGAGATCATTCACACGGTGGTTCCCATAATTTCACACACACAGCATCATCTAGCTATCTATTGCCCTTCTAAGATTAGTGCTTCCCAGTCATCCCTTAAAACTATGCACATCCCACGTCATTATCATCCAACTAATCTATGCTACGTCCCCACTGCAGGTATCACGTCACTACTTAATGCTATAGTCCCCTATGGTCATCTCTAGATTCCCTATCAATAACCTAACCCTCCCTCCCGGGCTAGTTTGTACAGCCAAAACCCCATAAAACTACTGCTCCTTTGCCCAAAGATACGATGTGAGGGTTGGTAGATCTACCATCCCTCTACACCGTATACCATTTGCCATCAATTTCACTATCCAGTCCACTGTACTCTGAGCCTCTCGGTGCGTCATTACATCATCAAAGCTCGGCTTCGCAAAGCCGAGCAATGAATTCGGGTGGTTTGGTCTCCTGCAGGTTGGGTCCGTCCGGCTTTCGATTCAGGGGAGGAGGTTTTGTCGGGCCAAGATTCCAGGCACCATCTCGGCGCAAGGCCTTGCGCTCCCAAGCGCGATGGCCCAGCCTTGCCTGGCCGGAGCACCGCCACCACAAGGGGGCGATGCTCCGACCCCTGCTATCTCCCCTCAAACCGGGCTGGTCGCCTTGCCTGGCAAAGCGCGGAATCGACCATGCAGGGCGGAGCCCGGCCCGAATCGTGCATGTCTGTATATATATACAGACTTGGCATTTAATATGGAATATTTTTTTGGTGGGGTGAACTTACTTTTCAAGATGACTTAGAACCAAAAGTTCATTGGAATTATGTTGAAATTATTCTAGATTTTGTTAATGTGACCTTTAAAAGAAACAAAAACCACATTTAACATTTCGAAACAAATAAATTGATCCTTGAAAGTGATGTAAACTGATATCGAACTCAATTCATGGACAGTACTGTGTTAAACTTCTGTACGTTTTCCAGAAGTATCTCTTTATCTTGCACATTAGCCAAAATTTTTTTTAACAAAAACAAAAGTTAAATTACGACCAGGATTGCGGACAGTAAAATTACAGTTCAGTACTTCGTGTAACCCCTATGAGCATTCAGGAGAGCACGTACACGTTGAGGCATGCTGCTCATGAGACTTGCCAAGGTTTGGACAGGAATCGCTTGCCATGCAGTGACAATAGCCTGCTGCAATTCACGCACAGAGGTCGGCTGCTGGTCCAAGTGGTCGATTTGACGCGTTAATTCTGCCCACAAGTTCTCTATCGGATTCATATCCGGGGACATGGCAGGCCACTCCATATGCTCCACACCACGGTCAGCAAGAAAGTGTTGGATCATGCGAGCACGATGAGGCCATGCATTGTCATCTTGGAAGACAAAGTTTCCTCGAAAGGCTGCACGAGCAAATGGAAGCAATGTTTCTTCCAGAATGGCCCTGTACTTGAACTGGTTCAGGTTTCCATTCAGAACAACCAGATCACTTTTGCCCCCTGCATGAAAAGCAGCCCAAACGGTCACCCCACCACCTCCAGCTTGGACTCTTGGCACTATACAATCTTTGTTGTAGGCTTCATGCACTTGTCTGCGCACTCGGACGCGGCCATCTTGACGATAGACCAGAAATCTAGACTCGTCACTGAAGATCACGTGATTCGAGTGTCCTGGCTGCCATTGACGGTGCTCTCTGGCCCACTGCAATCGGCGCTGGCGGTGTTGTCTGGTCAGGCGTGGCTTTCTCAGGGGACGCCTGGCACGATAGCCTGCTTGAACCAGTCGTTGGTTGACTCGCCTTCTGGATACAGGCACATTTGTCAGTTGCTGCCACTCAGCCCGAAGCCGATTAGCTGACTTGGTACGGCCATTGCGGACTAACCGGTGCAGGTGGCGATCATCCCTCCTTGTGGTTCTGCGGGTACGTCCTGGCCTCGGTATTGGAGTAGGGACACCCCTCTGAGCATTTCGTTTCAGGATCTTTGACACCTGACCTTGAGTGATGCCATACTGCCGAGCAAAAGCACGCTGTTTCATGCCGTAATTTCGTAAAGCCACCACTCCATGACAAACAGCATTGTCGAGTTGACGGACCATCTCCAGAGGAAGCGGCAATAACTTTTGGTGACGTGCAGCAGTTGTTTTCCACTAATACAGAACGCAACAACCCTTGTATACCCGACTGTGAAGCCAATCATCAAATGCACCTGTCCGTACATTTTGCCACGCCACCTGTGATATAATCCTGTTGTTGACTTCTTGCTGCGACAGACAATCAGTGACATGGTTCTTTCAACAAATAAATCACCAAAGTGTAAAAGAAACTCACCAGATTGATATACTGAGTTAAGAAAGTAAACCCAAGTCAAGAAAAAAAAAATTCCATATTAAATGCCGTGTGTGTGTGTGTGTGTGTGTGTGTGTGTGTGTGTGTGTGTGTGTGTGTGTGTGTGTGTGTGTGTGTGTGTGTGTGTGTGTGTGTGTGTGTGTGTGTGTGTGTGTGTGTGTGTGTGTGTGTGTGTGTGTGTGTGTGTGTGTGTGTGTGTGTGTGTGTGTGTATATATATATAGAGATATATATAGAGATATATCTCGGAAGAAATTAAATAAGTCGTGGACGTCGCTTCAAGACGGTCGATCTTTACTTTTCAGACAAGCTTTCCATATATATATATACTAGCAGAAGTACCCTGCATTGCCGGAAGGGAAGGGAAGGGGAGGGGAACGGGGGGGAGTGGGAAGGGGTAGGGGTGAAAGGAAGGGGTAGGGGGGAAAGGAAGGCGTAGGGGGGAAAGGAAGGCGTAGGGGGGAAAGGGAGGGGTAGGGGGGAAGGGGAGGGGAAGGGGAGGGGGGAAGGGGAGAGGGTAGGGGGAGAGGGTAGGGGGAGGGAGAGGGGAAAGGGGAGGGGGAGGGGAAAGGGGAGGGGGAGGGGAAAGGGGAGGGTGAGGGGAAAGGGGAGGGTGAGGGGAAAGGGGAGGGGAGGGCTTGTCAACAATGACATTGCAGTTCTCATGGTAGGAGAGCAGCACAACAATCGCGACATCGTCCTGCATCTTCGCAACAACAGCACGAAGCGGATTTTGGAGACTCCCCGATCCTGTGACGCCCTTCAGTACCGGCGTTTCCGGGCGGGGGAAGGGAGACCCCCGTACATTCCCAACCCGTACATTCGCCCTCTCGACTCAAGCTCACTCGGACAAAAGCCTCGCACAAATTACACCGAGAAGGGCCAATGGCCATGTCTATGCCACAAATCAAGTGCGTGAGCGAGTCTGGCGCACTGAATTGAAAATATATAGAACGCTCATACTCCGTGAAAAGTGAAGCCGCCGTGTCGCCATCTTGGTTCGCACGACTCGACCAACTCGCTTCGCGGATCTCGTTTGTTTTGAACGTGTCCCAGATTTTAAAAGCCAGACAACTGTTAAAATGCCATTTTGTGCGGCAATAAACTGCTCCAATCGGTTACGGAAGGGTTGTGGAAAGACGTTTCACAGCTGTTTCAAAGACGTTTAATTCATATCGCACAAAATCGACACAAAACACGATCGCATAAAAGGTGAAAAAACGCAATCGCTTTTCGCTCTGAATTACGTGCAAACGTGTGACGGAAATCACCATCGCCCAGCATCGAGTGCTAACCAAGATGGCGCCCGGTAGCTGCATCTCCACCTATGTGGTGTGAATGGCAATGGTCATTCTATATATTTTCAGTTCAATGGTCTGGTGGCGGGGATGGAACATCACGTGATCACTCTGAGCGAATCAGCGAACTGCTCTGGCAACGGCTGAGATTCCGTGTATAATGTTCCTCGCTGAAATGCGCTGAGGTAAATATGAATAAAAAATATGGATCTCGTCAAATATTTTGAGGTAGGCCATGTTCTTCCCAGGCTCAATGGCCATGTCTATGCCAAATATCAAGCACGTGAGACTCTCCGTTTCGGAGTCTATCAGTAACATTACACACACACAAACTGTGATATATATATATATATATGTATATGTATATATATATATATATATATAATATATATATATATATATTATATGTATATATATATATATATATATATATATATATATATATATATATATATATATATAATATTTATTTATATATATATATATATATATAATATTTATTTATATATATATATTGTTGTGAATATGAGAATGTGTTTTTTTTATTTTGTGGTGGTGGTAAAATGTTGTAAAAGGTTGTTGTAAAAGGTTGTTGTAAAATATCACCCCTCCTCCCTCCGTTGTGGTTGTATAAAGGTCAAAGGGCGTTCCCGTAGTTAGTCCATAGAAAAACATACATGTAGGTCACGATATATCTTTTCTTTTGATAGTTATCTCTTATTCTGTGTTTTAGGATAAGGCTGTGTCTCCCATTAATTAAAAGTACTCCATTGCACCAGTGAAAGAGAATAGACCCCCTTTCCTTCCCATCCCCAAAAGCCTCGATTGCCCATATTACCTCCCCTCCGATCCAATTGCCGCCATTGGCCACGAGGCAGGGTTGGGGAAGAAAGGCGTGTCTCCACCTCGTCATAGAGGGGGAGGAGTGAACCAGCCCCGCTCGACCAACCATGAGCCAGGGGTTTGGCTACAGAGGGCGGAGGAAGAGCGGTGGGGGAGGTTCGCAAAGGTTGAGGGGCGGGGGCCTATATAACCCAAGGCAGGGGTGTGGCAAAGAGAGAGGCCTTGGAGATGAGTTGGTCTGAGTCGGTTGCCAGAGGAGGGTCAGTGGTTGCGGTGGTGAGGAGTGAGAGAAAAGAAGAAAGAGTGAGGGTTTGGACCAGACAGGCAGACGGGAGATGAGCCTTTACCGAGAGACGAGAGGGAGTCCAAGGAGTTGAGTCCAACCAAGAAGTCCAGAGTTGAACTGCAGCTCGAGCCACCGCAACTGCATTTGCTGCAGCTGGAGCCACCGAAACAGCAGCCACAGCAGCGTGAGGCCTGGACGGCAGTTTGGAGCACGGCCGCGGAGGAGCGGCGGCTGCCCAACGAGTCAATCGTGCTGAAGGACCAGTGGACCTCCCCATCCCGCCAGCCATCCATCTCCCGCCAGTCCTATCATCAATTCCCCGCGTGAGTCAGTGTTCTGTTTGTGCTGTCCTGGGTTAGTTAAGTCTGTAGATAAGCTAAATTTGCACTGTGTCATCTGCGTCTTGTACTTGTAAATAAACTGAATTGCTTTTTGTTGCTTGTGTGTAAATAGTAAATAAATTCAGTAGTAATATTTCAAACCTTTTGTCTTTCGTCTTGGCCTTCTTTTTCCTCTTTGCATTCGTCGCCTTTGTCTTTTCCCCATTGGGCAGCTACGGTGCGATACGGCCAAAGTCTGGGTGAATCGGGTGAGTTTGTTAGGTCGCGGTTCTAAACCACCGCTCGGTCTATAACATCCAAACCGCGATCTGTAACAATTGGTTGTCAGGAGATGGGATTCGAACCTGGGACTAAATTTATTTAGCCCAAATTTTGGACACCAATTGTGTTAGTACTATAACAATTGGTGTCGAGGAGTGAGATCGGACCCGGAGCGCGTTTACGCGCTCGAAATTATAAAGCCGAAATTTGTTTGTTGTATAAAAATCCGAATTTTGAAATCGCGCCATGGCTGTTCAAGGCGACGGGATGCCGGTGGGAGAGATAGAGGGGTTAGAAGTAACCCAGGATCAAATGGAGGGGAGCAATGAGGAGGCGGTTGAGGGAGTAGCAGGCGTGCAAAATGGCGTCCTCGCGCACGTGGGTGTAGCGGCACCAAATTTTGCCACGCCCGCGACAGTAGCAGCGCCGCCGTTGGATTCGGACCTTTTGTTGCTACAAATCGGTGCCCTTATGGACAAAATGAGGGACGAAGCAAGGGCTGATAGTGCGAAAATGGAAAGCAGAATGATGGGGGTAATGAGGGACGAAGCGAGGGGTACCGGTGAGGGATTAGACAAGAAATTTGAGGGATTAGACAAGAAATTTGAGGGGTTAGACAATGGGATAGAGGGGGTGAAAAATGGGTTAATGGGGGTGGAAAATAGAATGGCTGCCCAGGAGAATCAGTTAGAGGGGGTGAAAAATGGGTTAATGGGGTTAGAAAATAGGATGGAGGACAAATTGCGGGAAAGAGGGGAACAATCCGCCCGGGAAATCGAACAGATGGGGAACCAGATGGAGGAAATACGACGAGGGGTGAGTGAGGAGGTCTCGGGGCTGCGCGAGGAGGTAAAGCGAGGCGAAAAGCGTATAGAGAAAGAGGTGAGAAATAATACGGCTAAGTTACAAGGGGGAATAGAAGATCTGACGGAGGAGGTGGAGCAGCTGACAGAGGGACAAACTAAATTAGTGGAGCAGGTTCAAAGGAACACTGCAGTACTCGGAGGGTTAAAGGCGACACAAAAAGAAATTAAAAACGAATTAATAGCGACGCAGAGGCAATGTCAGATGGTACGGGAGGAACTGACAATGAGGGTGGAGGAGGTGACAGAGATAATGGAGACAAAGGACCGGCAGGTGAGGATGCACATAGAGACGGTCACGGTAGCCTTAGAGGACGAACTTGAGGGGACGCACCGAGAAATAAAAGAGGTTAAACAAAAACTAGAGGAAGTGGGAGAAGAGGTGAGTGAAATTAAGAAGGGACGGACAGAAACTAAGAGGGAGATAAAGGAGGAAGTCATGGAATATGTACAAGGTCTGTGTTCAAATCATGATGTGATGCTCACTAACCAAATAAAAAGTTTGCAGATGGCAGAGGAGGTGCGACGAGGTACGGAGGTGAGTGGCAATGTATATGATGTGAGGAAAGCTTCAGTCGGCTTGGGGATTGGTTTGGATCCGGGTGTTCGTGAGAGGCCGTTGGTGAAGTGTGCGACAGGTCTGGTGTGCGAAAAAAGAGGTGTGCGAGAATGTCCGACCATGGGGTGTGTGAGGAAAAAGTGCACGCCGAGGAGTGAGTGTGCCGTCAAGAGTGAGTTGGTCGAAGCGCGTGTGCGAGGGAGCACAGGGAAGCGCGGTGTGGTGAGTGTTACGGAGGAAGTAACGAAAAAGTGTGCGCGGGAGGATGCGCGAGAAAGGTGTGTAACGGACGGGTGCATGGGGAAAGCGCATGCTGTCAAGAGTAAGGGAAAATGCATGCCTGTGGTGAGTGTTACGGAGGAAGTAACGAAAAAGTGTGCGCGGGAGGATGCGCGAGAAAGGTGTGTAACGGACGGGTGCATGGGGAAAGCGCATGCTGTCAAGAGTAAGGGAGAATGCATGCCTGTGATGAGTGTTACGGAGGAAGTAACGAAAAAGTGTGCGCGGGAGGATGCGCGAGAAAGGTGTGTAACGGACGGGTGCATGGGGAAAGCGCATGCTGTCAAGAGTAAGGGAGAATGCATGCCTGTGGTGAGTGTTACGGAGGAAGTAACGAAGAAGTGTGCGCGGGAGGATGCGCGAGAAAGGTGTGTAACGGACGGGTGCATGGGGAAAGCGCATGCTGTCAAGAGTAAGGGTGAGTGCGCGACCGAGAGTGGAGGTGAGAGTAGTGAGAGTGACAAGGAGAGTGAGCTGGTTGTGACAGGTGGGCGAGGATGTACACCTGGGATGGAAGAATGCACACCTGGAATGGTAGAGCGTGTGTGGGAAGGCACATTTGAATTGGTAGTGAGACACGTGGTTGGGTGTGCGAATGAGGGCACACCTGTGATTGTCACAGAGGAGGTGACCGAGGAGGGGGCGCGAAGCGGTGTATTGGTGAGGTGTGCGAGCAACGAATGTGTGCCAAAGTGTTCGGTGGTCAGGTGTGTGACCAAGTCGGTGAGCGGAATGAGTGTACCGAGGTGTGAAAGAAAAGGTACGAGGAGAATGGGAACGGCTGCATGTATGAGCAAGAAAGAGGTAGCGTATGCATGTAGGCCTGCAGGTGAAGCGTCGACGGTAACCGGGTTAAAGGTTAGGTCGACTTTTAGCCGGATCGGGCCCTCGGTGCGTGCCGGGCTTCGCGTGCCGCGAGAACCAGCGGAGATCCGAGCCACGGCGGGTTCGAAAGGACCGCCGTGCGCGATCCACGCTGGGCCTCGCGTGGAGCGGCCGCGTCCGGGCTCCACAAGGCGGAGCGGGCAGCTCGATAGGAAGGGTCGTCATGGCGACCACTTTCTATTGAGACGTGCCGGCAGGTCGAGATCGGGACATTGGATGGCTCCACGCCGAAGTGGTGCATGGGATCTCGGCCCGGGTAAGCCTCCGTCCCTGCCCCGAATGCGGGACGTATCCAGCCGCTGGCACAAAACGACCCGCGTTCACTGCTCGGCTGTACGAAGCCGGGCTGTAGATGTGAATTGGCGCACCGAGAGGATGTAATAAGTAGACGGGTGATGGTGATAGTGATAGTGACTTAAAACGAAATTTAGAAAAGTGAATAGAATTGGCAGTAAATGGAAAATTTTTGAATTGTTGGATTTGGACGAGCGAAATTGGTAGTGAGAGACCCCCGATGTGGTGGGATGGCAAATCCACCATCCCTCACAAGGTGGGGGCAAAGGAGCACTAGATTATGGGGTGTATGGCAGTGAAAACTAGCCCGGGTGGGTTAGGATATGGTGTGTAGGGATCTAGCGAAGATTGACATTAGGTAACGTTAAGTTTAGTTAGTGACTGATACCTGTAGTGGGGACGCAGGTAGATTAGTATGGATGATAATGACGTGGGAGCGCAATAGTTTAAAGGGACGACTGGGAAGCGCAAGTTTCAGAGGGGAGAAGTTAGCTGAGATGATGCCGTGTGTGTGAGGATTGAACAGGTGAGAATGGAACAGGTGTGATTGCACAGGTGTGCAACTGAACAGGTGTGTGGAGCAGTGTATGAGTGAGTGATGGTGATGTGTGTTGCGTTGACCAACTGGTCCAGAAAGAGGAGGAGGGTGCAGGTGGCACCAGGTGAGATTGCACAGGTGTGCAACGACAGGTGAATGAAAGACAGGTGTATGGAATAAATGGTATGGAGTATTGGAATGGATGGTCGTGGAGTGAGTATGGTGGAAATTGTGGAGTGGAGTGGATGGTGCGAAGGTGTGAATGGGGGAAGAGTGGACCCCCATCACGGATACCCGGGGCGGGTAGTGTAAGTGTTAGGTAGAGGGTACAGGTAAATTGTGGTTGGATATTGGCATCTGTGGTGCGGGTGAAAGAATGGTCTGTGGATGGGTGCGTTGGTGTTGTGGAAATGGCTGGGCGTGTAGCCTGTTAGTGTGTGTAGTTGGTTGGGCGCTCCACCACTGTGAGGATGTCGGCCAGGTGAGGCCGCAGGTGGGCTCTGGGAGCCGGTAGTAGTTGTTGTGGATGGGGCCCGAGGATCCGGAGGACGGACCCGGGTAGCCCAGTGCCAGAGGGCACCGAGTGGGGTGACAGAGCCAGGAGGGGCCTGCCCCAGTTAGATAGGTTAGGGTGAGGAGCTAGGTAAGCTCGGGTGGCAACTGCAGTGGTGGAGGTGTGCAGGTGGGTAAACCCACTGGGAGAGGTACACGCCACAGCCCAGAAATTGTGCGAGGGCACCGGGAGATGAATCGGGGGAGTGAGACCCCAAATTGAAGAGCACCACAGTTTGGCCAATGGGAATTGGTTTTTAGAACCCATAGTGTAAGAGGGCCAATGGTTTGGCCGGAGAAAGACCCCGGGTAGTGTAAAGTGTGTTAAAATCATTTAGAGGATAGTTAGGATGAAGGATCTCCTCGCACCATCTGCATCCACTCACCTGAGGTGACAGGTACTCCACACCATGCCATGTTTTGATTATTTTTTATGATGCAAATGTTTGGATTGTGAGACGCATCATGACGTGGGTGTGACATTGTGCGTAATTCCATCTCTCCCTCCTTATGAGGATTGATGATGAATTGGTGATGGCAAATTTTGAAGTAGAGGGATTGTGGAGACGAATTTGGTATAGGGGAAATATGGGGAAGACGTGACAGTAGTGACGTATTGGTAATGTGTAGATTTTGTACATATGGGGTAAGGGCAAGGGTAGGCTAGGTAACAGGGGGGTGACGTACGGTAGGGACGAGCTTTCTCACTTCGCCCTCCGTACGCATTTCGCCTTGCATTGCCTTTTTGATGTGTACCCTTGAGACCTTACCCCTCGCTCATCTGTCTTGTCCCCCCTTTTTTGTCTCCCACATGAGGACCTGAGCGCCGTTGGGCGCCGAGGGGAGCGTGCGTGGGTCGGCCATTGTGCGCCCGAAATTCCCAGAACCAGCTGTCTGCATCGATGCACCACATTATGGACCACATGTCAGTGGCCGAGCACCACTTATGGACCCCATGGGTTGGGGCATGGCCCCTCTGCTGGAACCGGCCATGAGGGCCCGAAATCTTGCTGGCGGACCTTGGCCACAGGGCACCAATGCCCCACAGGTGAACCATACACATAGTCGGCCTGGTGGGCCATAAATAAATAAAAAGGACACATTGGGTGCAAGTTTTATTGAAAATAGGCCGCCAGTAAGCAAAGCAAAGAAAATGACAACATCTGGAAGACAAATAATAATCACCAGCAGAGGGAGCCGAAGAGCAAGAGACACCTGCAGGGTTAGGGGTTGTTGAATTTATTTTATTGATGAACAGTGGTGACTGCACTGATTGGTGCTTGAGGGTGTGTTGGTGCGTTTTTGGGTGCTTTAATGGTGCATTGATGCAGAGCAGACTGTCCTCCCCCCAGAAAGAACAATTACAGGTCCTGGGTTAGTTTTGTAAATAAAAATAGCGTCAATTGTAAATAATGCTTCCCACCGTCAGTGTGTAGTTTGAAGACCATTCCGCAATTCGGTTAACTGTGGGCGTAAGTCTGTTAGGCAGGGTGCAATGGAGCAGCGGGACACATTTATTTATGTTTTAAAACTGTCGCACTCAGGGTCAGGCTAAAAGTAGAGGGAACTACACCTACATGCCACACTAAGGTAAAAGTAATAGGCCCGGGACGTGCCTAAGGGGAGGAGGGTGCAGTGTTGTGAATATGAGAATGTGTTTTTTTTATTTTGTGGTGGTGGTAAAATGTTGTAAAAGGTTGTTGTAAAAGGTTGTTGTAAAATATCACCCCTCCTCCCTCCGTTGTGGTTGTATAAAGGTCAAAGGGCGTTCCCGTAGTTAGTCCATAGAAAAACATACATGTAGGTCACGATATATCTTTTCTTTTGATAGTTATCTCTTATTCTGTGTTTTAGGATAAGGCTGTGTCTCCCATTAATTAAAAGTACTCCATTGCACCAGTGAAAGAGAATAGACCCCCTTTCCTTCCCATCCCCAAAAGCCTCGATTGCCCATATTACCTCCCCTCCGATCCAATTGCCGCCATTGGCCACGAGGCAGGGTTGGGGAAGAAAGGCGTGTCTCCACCTCGTCATAGAGGGGGAGGAGTGAACCAGCCCCGCTCGACCAACCATGAGCCAGGGGTTTGGCTACAGAGGGCGGAGGAAGAGCGGTGGGGGAGGTTCGCAAAGGTTGAGGGGCGGGGGCCTATATAACCCAAGGCAGGGGTGTGGCAAAGAGAGAGGCCTTGGAGATGAGTTGGTCTGAGTCGGTTGCCAGAGGAGGGTCAGTGGTTGCGGTGGTGAGGAGTGAGAGAAAAGAAGAAAGAGTGAGGGTTTGGACCAGACAGGCAGACGGGAGATGAGCCTTTACCGAGAGACGAGAGGGAGTCCAAGGAGTTGAGTCCAACCAAGAAGTCCAGAGTTGAACTGCAGCTCGAGCCACCGCAACTGCATTTGCTGCAGCTGGAGCCACCGAAACAGCAGCCACAGCAGCGTGAGGCCTGGACGGCAGTTTGGAGCACGGCCGCGGAGGAGCGGCGGCTGCCCAACGAGTCAATCGTGCTGAAGGACCAGTGGACCTCCCCATCCCGCCAGCCATCCATCTCCCGCCAGTCCTATCATCAATTCCCCGCGTGAGTCAGTGTTCTGTTTGTGCTGTCCTGGGTTAGTTAAGTCTGTAGATAAGCTAAATTTGCACTGTGTCATCTGCGTCTTGTACTTGTAAATAAACTGAATTGCTTTTTGTTGCTTGTGTGTAAATAGTAAATAAATTCAGTAGTAATATTTCAAACCTTTTGTCTTTCGTCTTGGCCTTCTTTTTCCTCTTTGCATTCGTCGCCTTTGTCTTTTCCCCATTGGGCAGCTACGGTGCGATACGGCCAAAGTCTGGGTGAATCGGGTGAGTTTGTTAGGTCGCGGTTCTAAACCACCGCTCGGTCTATAACATCCAAACCGCGATCTGTAACAATATATATATATATATATATAATATTTATTTATATATATATATATATATATATATAATATTTATTTATATATATATATATATATATATATATATAATATTTATTTATATATATATATATAATATTTATTTATTTATATATATATATATATATATATATATATATATATATATATATATATATATATATATATATATATATATATATATATATATATATATATATATATATATATATATATATATATATATACAGACTTGGCATTTAATATGGAATATTTTTTCTGGGGGTGAACTTACTTTTCAAGATGTCTTAGAACCAAAATTTCATTGGAATTATGTTGAAATTATTCTAGATTTTGTTAATGTGACCTTTAAAAGAAACAAAAACCACATTTGACATTTCAAAACAAATAAATTGATCCTTGAAAGTGATGTAAACTGATATCGAACTCAATTCATGGACAGGACTGTGTTAAATTTCTGTACGTTTTCCAGAAGTATGTCTTTATTTTGCACATTAGCCAATTTTTTTTTAAAGAAAAACAAAAGTTAAATTACGCCTGGGATTACGGACAGTAAAATTACAGTTCAGTACTTCGTGTAACCCCCACGAGCATTCAGGAGAGCACGTACACGTTGAGGCATGCTGTTCACGAGATTTGCCAAGGTTTGGACAGGAATCGCTTGCCATGCAGTGACAATAGCCTGCTGCAATTCACGCACAGAGGTCGGCTGCTGGTCCTAGTGGTCGATTTGACGTGTTAATTCTGCCCACAAGTTCTCTATCGGATTCATATCCGGGGACATGGCAGGCCACTCCATATGCTCTACACCACGGTCAGCAAGAAAGTGTTGGATCATGCGAGCATGATGAGGCCGTGCATTGTCATCTTGGAAGACAGAGTTTCCTCGAAAGGCTGCACGAGCAAATGGAAGCAATGTTTCTTCCAGAATGGCCCTGTACTTGAACTGGTTCAGGTTTCCATTCAGAACAACCAGGTCAGTTTTGCCCCCTGCATGAAAAGCAGCCCAAACGGTCACCCCACCACCTCCAGCTTGGACTCTTGGCACTATACAATCATTGTTGTAGGCTTCATGCACTTGTCTGCGCACTCGGACGCGGCCATCTTGACGATAGACCAGAAATCTAGACTCGTCACTGAAGATCACGTGATTCCAGTGTCCTGGCTGCCATTGACGGTGCTCTCTGGCCCACTGCAATCGGCGCTGGCGGTGTTGTCTGGTCAGGCGTGGCTTTCTCAGTGGATGCCTGGCACGATAGCCTGCTTGAACCAGTCGTTGGTTGAATAGCCTTCTGGATACAGGCACATTTGTCAGTTGCTGCCACTCAGCCCCAAGCCGATTAGCTGACTTGGTACGGCCAATGCTGACTAACTGGTGCAGCTGGCAATCATCCCTCCTTATGGTTCTGCGGGGACGTCCTGGCCTCGGTATTGGAGTAGGGACACCCCTCTGAGCATTTCGTTTCAGGATCTTTGACACCTGACCTTGAGTGATGCCATACTGCCGAGCAATAGCACGCTGTTTCATGCCGTAATTTCGTAAAGCCACTCCTCCATGACAAACAGCATTGTCGAGTTGACGGACCATCTCCAGAGAAAGCGGCAATAACTTTTGGAGACGTGCAGCAGTTGTTTTCCACAAATACAGAATGCAACAACCTTTGTATACCCGACTGTAAAGCCAATCATCAAATGCGCCTGTCCGTACATTTTGCCACGCCACCTGTGTTCTAATCCTGTTGTTGACTTCTTGCTGCGACAGACAATCAGTGACATGGTTCTTTCAACAAATAAATCACCAAAGTGTAAAAGAAACTCACCAGATTGATATACTGAGTTAAGAAACTAAACCCGTCAAGAAAAAAAAAATATTCCATATTAAATGCCGTGTGTGTGTGTGTGTGTGTGTGTGTGTGTGTGTGTGTGTGTGTGTGTGTGTGTGTGTGTGTGTGTGTGTGTGTGTGTGTGTGTGTGTGTGTGTGTGTGTGTGTGTGTGTGTGTGTGTATGTATATATATATATATATATATTGTTGCGGATATGAGGATTGTGTTTTTTTTTTATTGTGTGTATTATTATTATTGCTTTATTCTGAGCCTCCTTGCTCCAGTGTGTAAAGGTCAAAGGGCGTCCCATAATTAGTCCATAAAGCAAACACGTCAGCCAATCATAGAATACCCCTGTTCGATAGCTTTTATCTTATTATGTGTTTTAGAGTAAGGCCTTGTCTTCCATTAGAATGACACTCCATTGCACCAAATCAATAGAGAATAGCTCCCCTTCAATAATTCCATTTCCCAGCCAAACTCTCCATCTGTGGGTAAAGCAGTTCACAAGCATGGGGTGCACGCCCTCTCAATTCGCTGCTATAGTGAAAATATGCTCCGTGCTCTGTTTGAACAGGAGGGTCGGGGTCGCCAGGGAGAGGCAAGCCCAGGGCGCGCCAAGAAGGGCGGGGCTGTGCAGCCCCATGCCTAAATAAGGAAACAAGCCCGTGGCTCGCCACGAGGGGCGTGCCGTCGGCGCGATGCCCAAATAAGGAGACAAGCCCGTGGGATTACCATACAAGGTCACGAAACAGAGCACGGTGGGGAGAGGGCGGTACCGAAACCGAAGAGGGCGTGTCAGACCCGTGCTAACGGTATGCGAGAAGGGAGCTGAGAACCAGATGAGCTGGAGAGAAGTGAGAGAAAGGCTGAGCTGAGCTGGGTGGAGAGACCCGCGCTGGAAGGGAAGTGAGAGGAAGAAAAATACGAGCTGAGCTGCGTGGAGAGGGACACGACAAAAGAAAGGGTCCAAGAGAAAGCCGAGGAGCTTTTACGAAACAAGCTACACGAGAGATACAACAGAGGAGTGCAGCCCCGTTTCAACCAGCCGCGTGAAGCCCTGACGGTGTGCGCTGTAAAGCGGAATACAAGGAGCTGCCGGCTCCCCGCTTCCCGCCCGGACTGGACCTGCTTTCTGTGCCCTGTGATCCCACCTGCTCATCCTTTCCAGCCATTCCTGCCTGCAAGTTCCCCATTTGCGTACGTGAGTTTGTTTTGTTCGTGCTGTCCTGGGTAGTAACTAAGTCTGTATAAGCTAGTAATTTTCACTGTGTCACCTGCGTCTCATGTCCCCTGTAAATAAACGTGACTGCTCTTTTTGCTTATGTGTGTAAATAATAATAAACCCCGTTACTCTTCTGTACGTCTTCTTCTTCCTCTTTGCATTCGTCGTCTTAGTCTTTTCCCGATTGAATAGCGGTGGCGCGATACGGCCAACGTCTGGGTGAATCGGGTGAGTCGGGGAACAACTGTTCGGTCGCGGAGCCTCCGCTCGGCAAATATAACATCCTTAACCGCGTACCGTAACAATTGGTAGTCAGGAGTTGGGATTCGAACCTGGGACTAAATTTATTTAGCCCAAATTTTGGAACACCAATTGTACTATACAGTAACAATTGGTGTCTGGGAGTGAGATTCGAGGCCCGAACCAAATTTTTAAAAACATCTAGAAAAAAAATTGGTCAAAATTTGGAGCTGCTGGAAATTTGTGTTGTTTTAAAGCAAAACCCGAATTTTGAAATCGCGCCATGGCTGGTCAAGGCGACGGGATGCCGGTGGGAGAGATAGACGGGGTGGAATCGACCCAGGACCTCAGGGAAATGTATATGGAGGATGTGGTTGAGGGGGTATCAGGTGCACAAAATGGCGCGCTCGCGCACGTGGTTGAGGGGGCCACGGCCGCGGAACCAATGAGCACGGCCCAAATGCAAGCCTTCATGGCCCAATTCATGGTGGAAATGCAGAAAAAAAACGACAATATGGAACGAATGAGGGACGAAGCGAGGGCTGATAGTGAGCGAATGAGGGACGAAGCGAGGGCTAATAGTGAAAAAATGGAAAACAGAATGATGGGGGCCCTTATGGGAGAAATGGGGAACCGGATGGATGCTCAGAGTGAGCAAATGAGGGCTCAGAGTGAGCAATTGGGGGTAATGAGGGACGAAGCGAGGGGTACCGGTGAGGGATTAGAAAAAAAATTTGAGAGGCTAGGAAGCAAAATGGAGCGAATCGGCAAAATTGCGAACAGAATGGGTGACCGCATGCAAAGATGTGGGGAGACCATGGATCGCATGGTGGGCGAGAAGGTCCCAGGGGTGCACGAGGAGGTAACGCGGGTCGAGAAGCGCTGGTTGAGCGAAGCGGAGGAAAGCGCGGGTACAATGACGGGGGTAGAAATCGCGACACGGGGTTTGGAAAAGCCGGCGACCGATGAGGTAGAGGGAATTTTAGTAAAGCCAACGGTTGTCAAGGTGAGTAAAGAAAAAGTGGAAGTGGGCAATGAAATTGAAGAGACCGGGGACTTAGAAAACCACTCGCGGCAGGAGGAGGTGATGGAATATGTACAAGGTCGGTGCTCAACTCATAATGATGTGCTCACTAACCAAATAAAGAGTTTGCAGGTTTTGGTGCAGGGAGGAAGAAGAACCCCGAAGGTGAGACGTGCTGTGTATTGTGCGGGGAGATTTTGTTAGAGGATGTTTGGCGACAAAAGAATTTTCGCGCGCTTGGGATCGAGGAAGCATCCGGGCGTTGGTGAAGGGTCCCGTGTGAGTGGAAATGGCACGCGTGTGGAAAAAAAGTGTGCGTCGGCGAGTGGGTGTGTTATAAAGTGTGGGAGTGAAACCGAGTGCGAGCGAGAATGCACGTCGGGGTGTACGGAGTGTACGTGTGAGGGTGAGAGTGACCCGGAGAGTGAGTTGGTGGTGGAGCGGGTGCGAGAATGCACGCTTGGAATGGTCGAGGGTGTGCGAGGAAGCACACCTGAGTTAGTGGTAGCGCGAGTGTGGGAGAGCCCATGTGAGCGCGTTAGTGGGTGGATGCCAGAGTGCACGCCCATGGTGAGTGTTACGGAGGACGTAACGGAGGAGAGGTGTGGACCGAGGTGTGCGAACGGCGAGTGTGCGCAAGAGTGTGCGCGAGAGGTGTGGTGTGTAACAGGGAGAGCGTTGGTGGAATGTACGGACGGCGTTGGAACGCCAGGTTTTGTGAGGGTGAAAGGGGTAGCGTATGCGTGTGAGCATGCAGGTGAAGCATCGACGGTAACCGGGTTAGCGGTTAGGGCGACGGATAGCCGATGCGAGCACTCGGGGCGCGGTGTGCTTTGTTGGGTGCGAGGCCCGGCGCGGATCGATGCTGCGTCGCTTCTCTTCGAAGCGTCGTTGCCGATTCGGGCTTGGCCCCGCCCTGCACGGTCGAGTCCGGGCCTTGGCAGGCGAGGCGACCGGTCCGGTTCAAGGGCGAGTGGGAGGAAGCGGAACGGTGCCCCCTCGCGGGGACGGGGTTCCGACCGGGGGAGATTGAGTCATCGGGCCCGGGACCGCAAGGTGCCGCGCCGAGATGGTGCGTGGAATCTCGGCCCGACCAAACCACCTCCCTTGAACCGAAAGCCGGACGGATTCAACCTGCAGGCGACCAAACCACCCGGATTCATTGCTCGGCTTTACGAAGCCGAGTTTAATGACGTCATGACGCACCGAGGCTAGGATATAGCGGACTGTGATGATGGTGATAGTGATAGTGTTTTGATCCGAAATTTAGAAAAGTGAATAAAATTGGCAGTAATTGGCAAATTTTTGATTTGTTGGATTTGGACGAGCAAAATTTATAGTGGGAAATGCCCCGATGTGGTGGGATGGCAACTCTGTCATCCCTCACAGCGAGGGGGGCAAAGGAGCACTAGTTTTATGGGGTTGATGGCAGTGAAAACTAGCCCGGGAGGGTTAGGATATATCGTGTGTAGGGCCCTAGAGATTGACATTAGGTAACGTTAAGGTTAGGTAGTGACAGATACCTGTAGTGGGGACGCAGGTAGATTAGTGTGGATGATAATGACGTGGGAGCGCAATAGTTTAAAGGGGTGACTGGGAAGCGCAAGTTTCAGAGGGGAGTAGTTAGATGAGATGATGCCGCGTGTTTGAGGATTGGAAGTGTATGGGGAACAGGTGTGATTAAACAGGTGTGATTGCACAGGTGTGCAACTGAACAGGTGTATGGAGCAGTGGTTGAGTGAGTAGTGGTGATTGCGTGTGGTGTTGACCAAATGGTCCAGGAAGAAAGGAGGGTGCAGGTGGCACCAGGTGTGAGTGCACAGGTGTGCACCAACAGGTGTATGGAGAATGGTTGTGTGGAAGACATGGAGTGTGGAATATATGGAGTATTGGAATGGATGGTCGTGGAGTGAGTATGATGGAAACTATGGAGTGGAGTGGATGGTGCGAAGGTGTGAATGGGGGAAGAGTGGACCCCCATCACGAATACCCGGGGCGGGTAGTGTAAGTGTTAGGTAGAGGGTATAGTTAAATTGTGGTTGGATATTGGCATCTGTGGTGCGGGTGAGAGAATGGTATTTGGATGGGTGCATTAGTGTTGTGGAAATGGCTGGGCGTGTAGCCTGTTCGTGTGTGTAGTTGGTTTGGGCACTCCACCACTGTGAGGATGTCGGCCAGGTGAGGCCGCAGGTGGGCTCTGGGAGCCGGTAGTTGTGGATGGGGCCCGAGGATCCGGAGGACGGACCCGGGGGGTAGCCCAGTGCCAGAGGGCACCAAGGGGTGACAGAGCCAGGAGGGGCCTTCCCCAGTTAGTTAGGTTAGGGTGAGGAGCTAGGTAAGCTCGGGTGGCAACTGCAGTGGTGGAGGTGTGCAGGTGGGTAGACCTGCTGGGAGAGCTACACGTCGCAGCCCAGAAATTGTGCAAGGGCACCGGGAGATGAATCGGGGGAGTGAGAC
>NC_136262.1:73967284-74200449 GCF_964187855.1 Myxine glutinosa
GATCCTAGGATCCTGGGTTCGAATTCCGGTCGATCGCTGAATTAATGCCAGTGGGTTTGACTCAGCCTGTCATCCCTCTGAGGTGGGCAAATGGAGTACCAGTTCACTGGTAATTCCCTGTGTGTCGCAAGAGGCGACCAACATGGTTGGCGGCAGGAAGAGCATCCGGCCATAAAACATTGCTTCAAAAAGGGGACTACGGTGCCCGAAAAAGGCCAACCCCTGCTCTGCGGGGAAAAATGGCCGCTAAAGGTGGTGGTGGTGGTGATACCTGTGGTGAAAGAGCATACCTGGGAGAATTGAGCTGCGGTTGAGGAATATGTTTGTCATCTTCCAGTCTCTCTTGCATTGTTTGTTGCCTTTCATTTATTAGTTCCCTACCCGGAGGGGACTATAGGTTTGCTCTCCATCTGTCCTTCCGTCCATTACGCCTGTGGTTTTCTGCACTTTTTCCATACCCTTTAACATATTCAACTGAAACTTGGTACATGGCATTGTTATGATGAGTTAAAGAACAAATTTGGGTCGTGGGGCGTTTCCCCATTTTTTTGTTTTCACGGAGTTATGCCCTTTATGAACATAGAAAATATATACCATATTGATATTATACATTTCGGCTCGGTTTTCAGCTCACCTGGCTCGATCCCACTGCTTTACATTCATTTGCTTGTGTTGGAGTTGGTATGAAGGAATATACCTTTGTTTTCTATTTCCATTCACTCTGCTTTTATTACCTGCAGCTAATTCCCTTCTGAAACCTGTTAGTGTTGACCCATGCTTTATCTTATCTCTACTTGCACATGCATCCTTGAAGCTTGGTCAAAACACATTCCTTGAGATGGGGGAACCAGAGATTGCCTCATTTAAACTCGTTTCTCATTAGTTTACTAAAGGGCTAAGAACGTATATCTCAGACCCTGTGATGTGTTTTTCCTTCCATTTTTTTTATTAACTCAACTGGACTACCGTCCAGTTGAGTTCATCACATACTGAACCCTCTGGCGTCCGTCGTCTGTCGTCCGTTAACTTTTCGACATTAACACTCCAGCGTCCACAAATATAAACCGATTCTGATCAAACTTGACATGCAGAATCCTTACGCCAAGGACCAGGTTGTTATTACATTTCAGCCCGATCCATTGAAAAATGGCGGACTTAGGCAACCATTTTGTTTTTGGTCATGAAAACGACGTTAACACTCTAGCGTCCACAAATATTAACAGATTTTGATTAAACTTAGAATGTTTAACCCTTACCACACAAGGTAGGATGCTATTGCATTCCAACCCGATCCGTCACAAAATGGCCGCCATAGGCCGCCATATTGTTTTCAGCTCCGAAACGACGTTAAGACTTTAACGTCCACAAATATTTATGGGTTTTGATCAAACTCCAGTCAGTTCAGTTGAGTTCTGCTTCCCTGGAAGCTCTAGTTACCTTTCTCCTTATCTGACAATGGTTCTCTGGCTTTCTGCAAATGATGACAGGAAATATGTGCTGCCCCCTCCCTTTGAACCAAGACTCCCGCATTCCAATGAAGTGATCCTCAAAGTAACGAGTGTGGTGCATGCACACGTGACTCAGCTTTGTAGGGAAACTGCCAGCGGAGATTTTTTATCTCCACTGCGCTGGACCTAGCCTGCTGGTATTTAAAGGAAGCTCACTGGGAATTGTATTCGAGAAGGGACCGAGTCAGATTCGAGCGATCTCTCTCTCTCTCTCCCACATGTGTATTTACTCTACCATTAAACGGCTTGTAGCCTCAGTGCGGTGTCTTTCGTGTCTCCGGACATCCGACATAGGACTCCGTCACTTGACAGCTGGCCTGATCACATAAATTAAAATCATGTGCCACCATTCAATGAAGCAGCACAGATTGACAGGCCTTAGGTCTGGGTGTTCATCCATGGCCCAGTGTAATTTCAATGATCCCAGGTATAAAACCATGATATTGTTGCAGATGCCGGGTTCGTCGACGTACAAAGGGGGGTTTATGCCCCGTTCCCCCTCGAACTCCGGTTCCACTGAGGCCGCCGACTGCGAGCGACGAGACTCGTGATTGACGGATTGCTAAGCAATTCCGATCGCCAACCTCCCAGCCACAGGCCGAAGAGTTTGCTGGTCAATGGATCCCAAATACCTTCAAGACACGCGACCGAAGAAAACCAGGGATCGAACCCTCGCTTCCCACACTTTAGTGAGTGCCGAGCGGATTTGCACGGTGTGGAAAGCGACGTTACCTCACGTGATTTACGGACCTGATTCAAGCCAAATTCGGTCTCGGATGATGTGAGGCCAATGGAGAAAGGACGTATCCGAACAGGTTTGAAAGTAACACAAAATGTACAGCCTTTTATTTTGAAGGCACAGAGAAAAAGATGAAGATGCACCTTATCAATTCTTACCTAATAATAAACCCCACTGGCGCCTTCACACTCTCACACTCACACATGGAATAACACGCTGGTTATTATCGTACCGATGTACGTGCTGGGATTGACTCCAAAGGTGGCCACGTGGTCTGGTGTGCGCAGCTCGATCCTCGATCCAGACGTGCAGCCTGGACGAGGTCAGGTCCGAAGGACGAACCGCCGCCTCGACGTCGGCACGGACGAACTCAGCACAGGTTGGACAAGCAAGAGGCGTCGGCGAAGCACAAATGCAAGCAGAGCGTCGAAGCAAAAATGCAAGAGTCCAGAGCCCAGAGATCGGCGAAGAGCGATGGGTGTCGGGCGTCAATGCAAAAAGCAAGAGATCTCGTCGCGCAGCTAAATCCCAAAAGCAAGAGCAGGAGTCCTCGGCGATGCAAAATCCACAAGCAAGAGCAAGAGAGGTCTCGTCGGCGAGGCGAAATGCAAGAGGCTGGAAATGCGATCGGCGGGGGTTTCATCACATCCACCCACGCCTCCAAAATGTTCCACAGCCTCCCATTGGCTGAGGTTTGTCGCATGCTGGCGACGCGTTCCGACCCATCATTGGTCACGTGGGCCTGTGATTCCGGCCACGCCTTCCTGCTCATCAAAATGTCCTCCTTTAACCACACCGAGGTTTGAAATCCTGCCTCCTGAGATCCTGAATCCTGAAACTCTCAACACATATTGGTCTTGATTACTACACAATGGGAAAGGGCTAATCTTTACGTTCAATAAGAAATAACTAACTACTGCAGGCTACATGTTGTCGTGCAATTAACTAAAAAGGGGGTTTGCCTTTATGGCAAAACCGCCACACTACCCCTCCTCTCACCGAGACTCAACCCGAGTCGTCCACATGGAGCGGCTAGGGTGAGCTGGCATTCTTTTAACATTACTATTAGTGTGACACGTATATGTGATTCCCCTAACATTTTAAACTCTTGTTACGTGCTCCACCCCAAACCCCGGTCACGGTGTACCTCCGAGCCCCGAGAGGAGTCACGGCAAAAAGATGTATTATTCTGTGTGTCAAAGATCAATGGTGAAACCACACCAATTGTTACCAACAAACAAGTATTGTATTAAGGTCACACAAAAATAACAGTACAATAACAATATTAATTAATTATACAACCAATATATCATCTATCTATAATTCCAGTAATCTCTGTATGTCTGTATGTCTGTGACCGCTGTTTCTCGACAACCACGGGTCCGATATACTTTAAACTTGCCAGGTATATTGCTGGGGACCCGAGGATGTGCCTTTTCAAGGTTTCATATTAATCGGAGAAGTAGTTACCGAGCTATGTCCAAAAAACGATTCAACCAATCAGAGAGCAGCGAGCTATCACGTGTGCCGAACCTGGCGAACAGACTCTGCCTCGGACGGCACATTTGAGAGCGTATTCATTTATTTCACGTTGGCAAACTATGTTGCCGTTAAACTATGTTTTAAAACTAATTAAAACTAATTTGCGATTCTTTCGCTTTCCTGCGCGTTTGTGCACGCTATGGCGATTTCTTTACCAAACTCCGCAAGCCGTTCGCTTTGGACCAAACCATTTCATGTAAATAGAGGGGGGGGGGGGGGGGGGATTGTCACCGTACTCGCAAGCCGTTCGCTTTGGACCAAACCATTTCATGTAAATAGAGGGGGGGGATTGTCACCGTACTCGCAAGCCGTTCGCTTTGGACCAAACCATTTCATGTAAATAGAGGGGGGGGGGGGGGGGGATTGTCACCGTACTCGCAAGCCGTTCGCTTTGGCTTTGCGAATGGACCAAACCATTTCATGTAAATAGAGGGGGGGGGATATAATTTTAGATATATATATAGTACGGGCATGCCCTAGTTCCTATGATGGTACCATCAGTTTCGTACAATATAACTCACTGTGCTCCAAGTGAGCGAAAATAACATTCCCAATGTCTCTGTCCCAGCTTCAAACCAAAGTCGATCCACGCTCCAGTGATCGTCAGAACGATGTTGTATCGAGACCAGAATCCCGCTCGGTTGACAGTCACACTGCCAAAGACAGGCAAAAGTGTCTTCAAGAGGCGGCTGGGAAATCACACCTTCGGGTATGGACGTTCTACGGCTTCCAATCGACGAACCGCAAATTCACACTCAAAATCCACGTTACACACACACCAGGTTAACGTCTGGATGCGATGAAATGGTTGAAGCGAGGTGAAAAACCTGGAGCGATGCGAAATCAGGCGCGAGGCAAAATGGCCAACGGTCCGTTCTCGAGACGTAACGGCACTCCAATGATTCTCTTCGGAATCAACGGCAAAACCTGTCACGCAGGTTTATCTGTCACAGCGATAACAACTCTGTCGCAGGAATCCCTTTCCCAGGAAACCCAAGGTTCACTTTTGACCCCCGTTCGCCAGCGTTTGCTCAAAACCTCAACGCAGCTCGGCTCCTTCTCCGACCTCACTCGGTCCGCCTCTTCTTCCTCTTCCTCTTTGTTCCCGATCCGGTTTCCGGTTTCTTTTAAAACACTAACTTTTTTTTACCTTTCGAAAACAGTTATCTCTATTTCACCTAAACGATAACAATAATAGTACAACAGGCATTTTACAACAGGCATTTTAAGGCCATTTTCCCTGCAAGAGCGGGGGTTAGCCTTGCAGTCCCAATGCCAATCTTCTCCATTTTGCCCTATTTTCTGCATCTCCCCTTGTTAACCCCCTTGCCCGCATTTCTTCTTCGACCATCTTTAGCCAAGTCTTTCTCGGCCTTCCCCGTCCTCTACTTCCTTCCACATTCATTTCCATCACTCTTCTCAACCAGTCACTTTCATCCTTCCTCAACACATGACCAAACCATCTCAAACTCTTTCTCTTCACAGCATCCATCACAGGCTCTATTCCCATCATCTTTCGGAATTCATCATTTGGCTTCCTCTCTCTCAACGATACTCCACACATCCACAGAACCATTCGCATTTCCACCCTTTCCAGCCTTCATTGCTGCTCGACGTTCATTACCCATGTCTCGCTCCCATAAATCATAACACTTCTCACACATGCAGCATACACCTTTCTCTTCAGCTTCAACGACACTTCCCTCCTCGTCAGCACGCCACTCAGTTCCCGAAACTTCTTCCATGCACACCTCACTCTAGAAACCGTTGCCGAGTCTGATCCACCTTCTCCATTCAGCATGTCTCCTAGGTAACTAAATGTTTTCACACCTTCCAGCTTCACGCCGTCTCCAAGATCCAACTCAACATTTCCTCCATCTGCAGCTCACTCTGTGCACACCTTACACTTGAATGTAGCTGCCACACTGGTTAATGACCCTCTCAAACCACAACATTTTTGATGAACCCACTCAGCGCACATTGGACATTGAATTGAGTTCACTCCGACACTCTTCCTGCACATAGCACATGGCCACTTCCCAGTTCTTTCCACCTCACCACATGCTTTACCACTTGCCATCACCTTTGTTTTTCCCATATTCACCTTCAGACCTTTCGTCTCCATACATTCCTTCCACTTGTTGATCTTCTCCCTCAGTCCATCTATACTTTCTGCAATCAACACCAGATCATCTGCATTTAACAACTCCCACGGTAAACCCTCCTTTACGTTCCGAGCCAGTACCTCCATCACAGCTACAAATAGTAGTGGACTTAGTACCCAACCCTGATGCACTCCCACCTTCACCTCAAACTCACCACTGTTCCCGTCCTTCGTCCTTACAGCTGTGCGCGCTCTTTTGTACATTGCCATCACTACTCTGATCAACCATTCCTCCACTCCTAACTTCCTCAATGCCCATGTCACTACTTCATGTGGAACCATATCGAATGCTTTCTCCAGATCAACAAACCCAAGAAACACACTCTTCCTCTTCTCGATGTACTTCTCCTGCAACTGCCTCGCAATAAAAAGCGCGTCTGTCGTTCCTCTTCCTGGCATAAATCCAAACTGCATTTCGTCAATCTTCACTTTCTTCCTTATCCTCCTCTCCAACACCCTTTCCAATACCTTCATTCCATTCTCCAATAACGTTATCGCTCGATACGAGCCACAGTCCAGAGGATCACCTTTCCCCTTGTATAGAGGGACGAGGGTACTCAGTTCCCAATCCACTGGAATGCGGCCTTCTTTCACCACCAGATTGCAGATCGCTGTCATTCTCTTCACACCCCAATTTCCCGCTGCCTTCAACATATCTCCCACAACTCCCGTCGGCCCTCCCGCTTTTCTACTCTTCATTGCTTTAATCGCTTCCTCAACTTCCTTCTCGGTTATCTTCTCTGCCAGTCCTAAAACTGGGTTACTCTCTATGTTGCCATCCCATTCATTCTCTGCATTCAACAGTATTTCCATATATTTCTTCCATCTTCCTTTAATTCCATCTGGGTCCACAATGATTTGTCCCACTTCATCCTTCAAGTAACTCACCCCCATCACATCACACCTCTCTTTCGCTATCTGCTTTGCAATCCTGAATACCGCTCTCTGACCCTCTTCCAAATCCAAGCGTTCTCCGAACATTTTCCTGCATGCCTCCTGCGCCTTTGCTACCTCTTTCTTTGCAACCTTCTTGGCTGCCTTATAACTTTCATGCTGTTCCTTTTCTGCCCCCGTACCCTTCGCCTTCTGCCACTCCTTGAACTTCTTCCTCTTCTCGTCAATCTTCTTTCCAACTTCGTCATCCCACCACCATGTTTCCGAGTACCTCGGTGGTCCTTTTGTCCATCCACATACCTCACCAACGGCTCCCAACAGACTATCTTTCATTGACATCCAACCACTTTCAAGCTCAACCACATCAGCGTCTACCATACTCAGCCTCTCTTTTAATGCCTCCCTTACTGTCACCTCTTTCAACCTCCACACCTTCATTCTCGGTTGGTACTTCACCCGCCGAGTTCTCCTCGCACCTTTCACTCTTATGTCGCAGACAACCAAGTGGTGCTGTGAAACAGCCTCCTCCCCCGGGATCACCTTTGTGTCCCGGAGGTGCCCCCTATCTCGCCGACGCACCATCAGGTAGTCAACGGTTGTCGTCGACCCACCTGACGTGTATGTAACAAGCTTATTATCCTCTTTTGGGAACTGAGTATTACAAATCAACTCCATCAGCAAACTCCAAAATCCTTTCACCTTCTCCATTTCTCACACCATATCCGTAACCCCCATGAACTCCCTCAAAACCGTCCATACTCCTTCCCACATGTCCATTTAGGTCTCCTCCTACCACAACAACTTCCTTATCTTTCACGTTTTCCATCAGCTTCTCTATTGCACACCATAACTTGTCCTTCTCTTCATCACTCCGACCAACCTGCGGAGCATATCCCGAGATGACGTTCACCAAGAGCTTTCCAATCATCATTTTCACCATCATCAACCTTTCACTCACTCTCGTCACACTCACCACACTGTCTACAAACTCCTCAGAAAACAGGACACCAACACAATTCACGCCCTCCGGGCACCCTTGCCACACAAACTTGTATTTCTGTCCCTGCCTACCGTTCACCATTCTCACACCACTTCCCTTCCATCTCGTCTCCTGCACACAACATATGCCCACTCTTCTTCTGACCAATACTTCCACCACTTCTCCTGATCTCCCTGTCATTGTCCCTACATTCCATGTCCCAAACCTCAGAAACCTATCTCCACGTCGGGCATCAGACTTTTCGTCATCATAAATGGAGTGATTTCCACCCTTGCTTCGATCGGGTTACCCACCTTGAGTTTTGACGAGAGGGAGTGGGGTCTCCCACGGGGTACTCCGGGCTGTACCCTGCCCATATGTAGTTGTAATTGTCATGGTTCTCTTTTTGAGGCAATGTTTTTATAGCCGGATGCCCTTCCTGACGCCACCCCTTTTAGCAATAATAGTACATGCAACCAAAAATCTTTACAGTGGATGAGAACCACAACAACGGAAGTGACGAATCCGTAACACTTCCCCCCCTCAAGAAAGAAAGTTGGAACATAGTGAAAACTTTCTTTGCATGCAAAAACTCTTTTAACACTCAAAAGTAAAACTCACTCCCAAATGATCAATTCACGTGAGCAACAATAATTAATATTCCCCAAAATAAAGCAACAAAACTTCCAAACAACCTACAGGAATTTCCAAAGTTAGTTCACTCTGGATAAAGCATCCGCAACGACATTGTCCCTGCCCTTTACATGCTCAATTTCCAAGTTGAACTCCTGCAAAGCCAAACTCCATCTCATCAACCTCTGATTTTTATTTTTCATTTTTTTTTTAATGAAGGTTAAGGGGTTGTGATCAGTGAAGAGTTTTAACTCTGGATTCTCTTGCACCCCGACTACAGGTGAGACAGGAACCATTTTTTCCACAGGCTTCCTCTCATAATATTTCTTCAGTTGGTTGACATGACACAGCTGCCGCTTTTTCCGTCGGTCGGGAGTTGTCACCACGTAATCTGTTTCATTAACCCTCCTTTCGATTGCATAGGGACCGAAATATCTAGCCTGTCGTGGCTGACCAGGAACAGGAAGCAACACTAAAACTCGGTCCTCAGGACTGAAATTTCTTATCTGAGATTTCTTGTCATGTCTCACTTTCATTTTATCCTGTGTCACTTTCAAGTTTCTTCTTGCAACTTCACAAGCCTTTGCCAATCTGTGCCTAACCGTTGACACATACTCTACCACTGTTGACTGTGACTCCTCCTGTAGCCACTGTTCTTTCACTAATTTCAATGGTCCTCGCACTGCGTGTCCAAACACAAGTTCAAAAGGACTGAATCCCAATGACTCCTGAACGGATTCCCTCGTAGCAAACAACAATGAGGGTATTCCTTCATCCCAATCCTTGTCACATTCAAAACAATACGTTCTAATCATATTCTTCAATGTCTGGTGAAACCTTTCCAAGGCCCCTTGGCTCTCGGGATGGTAAGTACTTGATCTTACTTGCTCCACTCCCAACAGGTGTACCACTTGCTGAAAAAGCGTTGATATGAAATTGGAACCCTGATCAGACTGGATGACATTAGGTAGGCCAACCAAAGTGAAAAATTTAATCAAGGCCTTCGCAATAACTGCCGCAGTAATTTTTCTAAGAGGCCCTGCCTCTGGGAACCTTGTGGAAGCGCACATGATGGTCAGCAAATACTGATGTCCAGCCTTAGTTTTCGGTAAAGGGCCGACACAGTCAATAATGACACGGCTGAATGGCTCTTCAAAAGCTGGAATTGGTTTTAAAGGTGCGGATGGGACTTTCTGATTCGGTTTTCCCACCAGCTGGCAAGAGTGGCAAGATTTACAGAACTCCGCCACATCACTTCGCAATCCTGGCCAGAAAAAATGTACCAATATTCTGTCACATGTCTTGTTCACTCCAAGGTGTCTGGCCAAAGGTTTCTCATGCGCCAAACTATATATCTCCTTCCGGCGGTGGCACCACAATTTGGTAATGAACTTTCCACTCATCGTTTGCTGGCACCTCCGGTGGTCTCCATTTTCTCATGAGTATTTCCCCTTTCATGAAGTAACCAACAGGTATCTTCATAGCCGCTTCCTCTGTAACGGCTTTACCAATTAAACTCCGGATCTCCGAATCGCCGTGTTGTTCTTCAACAAGTCTCTTTTGGACCAGCACCTTTTGTTCAGCCTTGTTCCCAGATGTCTCCGACGGACACTCCATTTCCTCTTTTGTCACAGATGCCACCTTTTCCTTCAGTTCCTTGATGTCACTCCCTTTCCTATTACCTCTTTCAGAATTTTCCTCCAATACCTCTAAGGAACCCAAATCCACATCACCTTCCTTCTCCTTCTCTTCAGAGCGCTTCCTACCCATAGCACGAGTCACTGCACAGGATGGAAAGATACCTGGAATCTCCTGCTCTAACTGTGTGGTGTTATTTTCCATACTGGGCTTTTCAACCAACATCGGATTACCAGAAACTCGACCACCGGCCAAATCATTCCCGATAATAAAAGAGATTCTCTCTACAGGAAGAGTGGCTTGTAAACCTACGGTGACCGTTCCTGACACCAAATCAGACTTCAAATGGATGACATGAAGAGGAGCTTTAACATAGCCACCAACCCCCTATAAAAGAACACAAACACCAGTTTCCGTCTTCTCTGTCAATGGCAAAATGCCTTCAAGCATCCAAGATTGATGTGCTCCTGTGTCCCTCAATACCCTAACAGGTCTCTGGTTCGTTAAGTCCCCATCCAGTGACACAAACCCCTCTGAAATAAAAGGTTTGTAACCCTCTTGAACAAGGTCGTTCTGTGATGCCGTAACTTTGGCATGGGAACCTTCACAAGGCACTGTCCTCCAAGGACGATTTCTCACATTGGCCAATGCATTCGGAGTTGCACTAGTTTGACTCCGCTCCTGATTTTTCCTTTTCAGGGCGTAACATTGGGACATCAAATGCCCAGGTTTCTTGCAAAAAGGGCAAGTCGGCCCGGAGGAAAAACTCGTGGTCTGCCACGGGCCCCCCCGGAAGATAGGTATGTCTTGGAACTGCAGTCTTCTGATCCCTAAAAGTCGCGGTATCAGATTTGTCCCCATCGTCCTCTCGAGGCCGCCTCCATGAAAATCTGTTCTCCGAACCTGATTTACTGTAACTCCCCAGGCTAACTCTAGGCGGTAAGTTAGGTTTGTGGAACCCCATCCTGTGTGTCAAGGCATAGTCATCTGCCACGGTTGCTGCCTCATACAACTCTGGTACTTTCTTCTCATCCAGATGTACTTTAATGTCCACGTGGACACACTGTTTGAATTCCTCCACCAAGATCAATTGTCGTAACAGGTTGAAGTCTTTCCCAATCTCCTTCAAGTCACACCACCTATCAAACATGGTTTCCTTCATTCTGGCAAACTCCACATGGGTCTCACTCTCCCTCTTCCTGGCATTCCTGAATTTTTGCCGGTAAGCTTCAGGGACCAATTCATCGTCTTTGAGAATGGCTTTCTTCACTATCTCATAATCTGCACATTGGTCAATCGGTAAAGCCGAAAATATATCTTGAGCTTTACCCACCAGCACACTTTGCACTAATAGTCCAGGACCCCACAGGCCATTTTCGCATTTGAGACACCTTCTCAAAATGTAAAAAAACAACTTGGCTACCTCCTTTTCATTGAAGGTTGGAACCAGCCTCACATGCCTACCAACATCCCAAGAGTTCTCACTAGTTGTCGAACTAGCCGGCATGGATACTAATTCTCTCCGTTCTCCCAGTAATTCCAGCTCCTTGAGTTTAAGTTCCTTCTGATACTCCATGTCATGTTCCTTTAACTCCCTTTCAGCTCTCCTTTCCTCTGCTCTTTCCTCTGCTCTTCTTTCCTCTAACCTCTCCTGGCTCTGCAGTTGCATCTCCATTTTCCGGAGCTCCACATTTCCTTTTTCCTCTGGTAACCAATCCAAGGCTACCTCTTCCCATGTTCCTTGTCCCACTAGAGACTCCACCACCAATGTCTGCATCTCTGCTTTCTTCATACTAACTCGGACCTCCAAGTTAAAATATTTGGCCAATATCATGAGTTCCGATCTTTTTAACGCCTGGAACTGTGCCTCGTTAGGGGACGCCGCAAACCTTTCTGCGTCAAACATCATGGTGACTATCAGTTAGCACCTGTTAACCTTCACACAAAAAAATTCCAATTTTTTTGTGAAAAATTTGGGATATGTTAGGAAATTCCAAATTTGGGAATTTTGGGAATGTTAGGGAATTCTATCCCGGACGAGGCCCCAATTTCTGTTACGTGCTCCTCCCCAAACCCCGGTCACGGTGTACCTCTGAGTCCCGAGAGGAGTCACGGCAGAAAGATGTGTTATTCTGTGTGTCAAAGATCAATTGTGAAACCACACCAATTGTTACCAACAAACAAGTATTGTATTAAGGTCACACAAAAATAACAGTACAATAACAATATTAATCAATTATACAACCAATATATCATTCCTATGATGGTACCATCAGTTTCGTACAATATAACTCACTGTGCTCCAAGTGAGCGAAAATAACATTCCCAATGTCTCTGTCCCAGCTTCAAACCAAAGTCGATCCACGCTCCAGTGATCATCAGAACAATGTTGTATCGAGACCAGAATCCCGCTCGGTTGACAGTCACTCTGCCAAAGATAAGCAAAAGTGTCCTCAAGAGGCGGCTGGGAAATCACACCTTCGGGTATGGACGTTCTACGGCTCCCAATCGGCGAACCGCAAATTTGCAATCAAAATCCACGTTACACACACACACCAGGTTAACGTCTGGATGCGGTGAAATGGTTGAAGCGAGGTGAAAAACCTGGAGCGATGCGAAATCAGGCGCGAGGCAAAATGGCCAACGGTTCGTTCTCGAGACGTAATGGCACTCCAATGATTCTCTTCGGAATTAACCGCAAAACCTGTCACGCAGGTTTATCTGTCACAGCGATAACAACTCTGTCGCAGGAATCCCTTTCCCAGGAAACCCAAGGTTCACTTGTGACCCCCGTTCGTCAGCGTTTGCTCAAAACCTCGACGCAGCTCGGCTGCTTCTCCGACCTCACTCACTCCGCCTCTTCTTCCTCTTCCTCTTCGTCCGGGTCCCGATCCAGTTTCCGGTTTCTTTTAAAACACTAACTTTTTTTACCTTTCGAAAACAGTTATCTCTATTTCACCTAAACGATAACAATAATAGTACATGCAACCAAAAATGTTTACAGTGGATGAGAACCCCACAACAATGGAAGTGACGAATCCGTAACACTCTAATCCCAATGTGTGCGCCATTATTCTTTATTTTTTTCTAAACATTTAAATTTACTTTTTAAAACTAAATATGTCCCTCCTAATGCGATGAGAAACTACCTAACGGATTCACACCCACAACCTTATACTGTTCGCGATTGCTGGAATTTTGAAACTAAACACATAACCGGTGGGCAACATTTTTACATTTTACACTAAACACAATTTATTTTACAAAAAACCATGACCCAGGACCTGGACTTGAGGAATAAAGTGTGGAGAATTTCTTGCTGGCGTCATCTTGTGGCTTCTTGCCTTGGTAGGGGGGCTAACAAAACCAGCTGGCCCTGACTGGCATACAGGCCATTTCAAGATCAGGGCCATCTACATCTTCATACTTGCACACATGGATCATTTTATTTATTTATTTCGTGAGCAGGTCCACTCAAAACGTGGTCCAAATGTGTGGCGTCAATGCCACCCAACAGATGGTCCATATGCAGCAAGATGATGGGGGCAGCCAGGAGGTGAAACAATGGAAATGGGTGTGGCCACAGAGGTTGTGGTCCATAATGGGTGAGTGATGGGATGATGGGAGTGAGTGATGGATGGCAGCAAGATGCTGTGACGGCAAGGTGAGTCCTCGTGATGGTCCTGGATCGGGGAAGAGGAGAAAACGCAACGAGGATAAGGAAAGGAAACGGTGGCAACGCAAAACACAGGTATGACAAGAGGCGGGTGAGAGGAACGCCGGCAGAGTGAACTCGAGCCTGGCCCTACCCGTACGTACCCCCACCGTTAACGACACTACCCTAGCCCTCCTTGTATTTACAATTCGTCTCTACGTCTTGTCTCCCCCATCCCTTCTTTATGCCAAATTCGTCCCCAACTCCCACCAAGTTCTCCCAGGAAGGAAAGGCGGAATGAACACAATGTTTCGTACTCACGTCGTAATGCAACTCACTTACCAAACAGCCCACAGAGCCTCTCGGTGCAAAATTCGTCCTCTGTGGTGGATGGTTGTGGATGGTGCGAAGGGGTCTCACATCCTAACTACACTAACAACATTACTCATTTAAACTCCCCAGGGTCTTACTCTGCCAGTAGGCCTCTTTAAACTATGCGGTTCTAAGAACCCGAATTCCCATTGCCCACACTGTGGTGCACCTCTGAATTTGGGTCTAACCCCACAAATTTTCTACTTGTGCCCTCGCACAATTTCGGGGCTGGGTCGTGTGGCTTCACCTGCAGGTCTACGTGCCTGCACCCCCTGGTCCACCGGAGCCGTCTCCCGAGCTCGCCTACTCCTCACCCTAATCTATCTGGGGAAGGCCCTCCTTGGCACTTCCCAACAGATGCCCACCTTGGCATTTGGGCAACCCGAGTCCCTTCCCTGGATCCTAGGGCCCCACTCACAGTGACACTAACCAAACTGGCTCCCTGAGCCTACCTACGGCCTTACCTGGCCGACGAGCTCCCAGTGACCAGCGGGGTGCCCCAGCCAACTATCTACCAACAAACCACACGCCCAGCCATTCCACTGCCTCCTGCACCTCACAAAACACTACCTTTCCACAATCAGCACCACAGCTGTCAATATCCATGCAATTTACCTGCACCCTCTATCTAACTTTGAACTACCCACCCGGCCTCCGTGAATGGGTTCCACTCCCCCCATTCAATCTTTCGCACCATGCATTCCACACCAATTATTTCCACACTACAACACAATCCATTTATTCTCACACACACAGCATCATCTATCTAACTGATTTCCCCTTTAACTCATGCTTCCCTCGTCGTCCCTTTACACTACGCACACCCTTTGTTAACAACCACTAAACTCTCTACGTCCCCACCCACTATAGTTCATGGTCACTACTTAAATCTCAGTCCCTATGGTCTCTCTAGATTCTAGAGAGGATCCCTAACAATTATCCTAGCCCTCCCTCAGCTAGTGCTTCGGTGCCCCCATGGAGCAACCATTGCCAGCCCCTCCATGGGCCTAACAATGCTATCCCCCTAAACTAGTGCTCATGGCCCCCCCCATAGTGGGGAATGGTCACACCACCACACCCCCACGTGGGGGGTACAATACTCCCCCAGTCCTCTATGCTATGAGCCCCAATCTATGGGGGTAATGGGTCGTGCCTTGGCCTCTAAGGCCAGAGCGATCCACGAGGGTGCCTGCTCGCCTGTGTAGGGTCTTAACCGGTCGGCATGGACGATCCGAGGGAGAGCTCGTGGTCCCGTTTTAATTTTTATAACCACGGCACAAATTTGCACCAGGACGACCCCCGGGCCTTGCCAAGGCGACGTGAGCTTGGGGCATCTGCCCTTCCGTCTCTGGGGATTGAAAAAGCAAATCTTCATCCCCAGAGAATATGGGCTCACTTAGCTCCGGTGGTCGTACCTACGCTTCATTTTGGCACCTGCCAGCTGAAGTTGGCGGCGTGCGAAGGCCCGTGGACCCTCTCCATGCCTTCTTGTAAGTGACGGGCATAGCCCTCCCCAGGCGGTTTATCAGGGCGCTCGGGCACGGGCCCGCATAGCAGATCGGCAGGAGCCCGCAACTCCCGCCCATACATGAGCAGTGCCGGGCTACATGTGGTGGCCCCGTGCTGACTAGTTCGGTAGGCCATTAACAAATACGGGATATGTTCGTCCCAATCGTCCTGACGGGTGGTGGTGAACAGGGCCAATTGCTGAATCATGGTCCTATTGAACCTTTTCACCATCCCGTCAGATTGTGGTCTCAAGGGGGTTCTGATTTTTCAAATTGACAGGGGCCTGCACACATCTTTTAACAATTGGCTTTCAAGATTTCGCCCCTGGTCGTTGTGCAGCTCCTCTGGAATCCCGTGTCGACATACAAATCCTTCCACGAAGGCCTGTGCCACTACCCCGGCTTCTTGGTTAGGGAGGGCATAGGCCTCCGGCCACTTGGTGAAATAGTCCATAACCACGAGGATGTACTTATTACCTTGGCGGATGCGGGGTAGCGGTCCTAATATGTCCATAGCCACCCGCTCAAGGGGGGCTCCTACCTGATGCAATTGAAGAGGGGCCCTCATCCTCCGTGCTGGTCCCTTTTTAGCAGTACAGGCGTCGCATCTCCGACACCAGTCCTGTATATCGCGCCCCATATTCACCCAATAGAACCCCCGGCGGACCCGAGATGTTGTCTTTGTCCTGCCCAAATGGCCGCCGGTGCGGGTACCATGCACCTGCTGTAAGATTGTGGTTTTGGACTGTTCAGGGACTATTAATAACCAGGAAGTTTTCTCGGAGGGAATCTATACCCACTTGCGGTACAAGATGTTATCTTTCAATTCTAGGGTCTTCCATTGAGCCCAGTACGCCTTTTTTGGTGCTCCGAGGGGGGTGACCTCTTCCCCACTAGGTCTCTTTCCCAATCGAACCCATTCGTACACCTGTCCCAGTACGGGATCCTCCCGCTGGGCTGTGATCCAAGCCAAAGTTCCGAATTCCTCATCAGCGGTTAGTGGCAAGATTGGCCCTCTAACCCGGGCTGCACGGACTACACGAGCAGGGGTGGGGTTTGCCAATTGTTCCCTGTCCTCGTGTCTCGCGCAGAATTTACAGTTTTCCCCCAGACAGGGACGTCAAGAGAGTGCATCAGCATTCCCATGGGCCTTCCCGGCCCTATGGGTCACACTAAAATCATACTGCTGCAACTTTTCCAACCACCTTGCAATTTGGCCCTCTGGTTCCTTGAACCGTAGGAGCCATTGCAAGGAGGAATGGTCAGTTCGAACCAAAAATTTCTGCCCGTATAGGTATGGGTGGAAATGGCTCATGGCAGAAAGCATAGCCAATAACTCTTTACGAGTGACGCAATAATTTTGCTCGGGCCAACTCATGGCCCGACTGCAATACGCGATCACTCTCTCCACGCCCCCCTGTGTCTGGGACAAGACCGCCCCCTAACCCTCCTGGCTTGCATCCGTGTCCAGGGTAAACGCCCCGTAATCGGTGGGGTAAGCTAGAACGGGTGTGGATGTCAAACACCCCTTCAGTGCTCGGAAGGCCTCATTGCACTCCCTTGTCCAATTAAACCTCGTCCCCTTCTCCGTAAGCCGGTGAAGGGGCTTGGCTATCTCCGCAAATTTTGCCACAAAGCACCTGTAATAGGAGCAGAGTCCCAAAAACCCCCGCACCTCTTTGATGTTATGAGGTGCGGGCCACTCCTCTACTGCTGTAATTTTTTCTGGGTCTGTTTTTACCCCCTCACGACTTATGATGTGACCTAGATAGGCCACCTCCTTGGCGAACAAAGTGCATTTGGCCGGAATCAATTTCAACCCTGCCTGTCTGAGGCATTCAAACACCTGGTCCAAATGAGCTATGGCCTGGGGAAATGTTTTAGCATGTACCAGGACGTCATCCAGGTACACCAGGCATGATTGCCATGGCATGCCACCCAGCACATGCTCCATCAATCGCTCAAAGGTGGTAGGGGCGTTGCACAAACCAAACGGCATCACAGTGAACTGATACAGTCCCTTACCTGTGGAAAATGCCGTTTTCTCCTTCCCTGCCCTATCCATTTCCACCTGCCATTTCCAAGGTTGAGAACCAATTTGAGCCCGCAACGGCATCGAGGGTATCGTCAATTCTAGGCAGGGGATACGAGTCCTCGAGTGTCACGTTGTTCAGTTGGCGATAGTCCACGCAAAACCGGGTGGTTCCATCTTTCTTTTTAACCAACACAACCGGTGACATCCAAGGACTTCCCGAGGACTCAATGATACCTGCACTGAGCATTTTGTCTACCTGCTCATCAGCTTCCTCCATCTTGCTCCAAGGGAGCCGTCGGGCGAGCTGGCGAACAGGTCGGGCCTCACCGGTGTGGATCTGATGTTTCACCAGGCCCGAACGTCTAATGTCCTCGGAGGACAAGGAGAACATGTCCAAATGGGTTTCTATTAATTTGTGTAAGGCCTCCCGCTGGGTCTCCTCCAACTCGACACTACTCCGGTTTACCATCTCGCAAATGGGATCGGGCCAATTCTTACTAGTTTCGAGAGATTCCCTCTGGGACCGACTCAGCTGGATGTTCTCGTCCCTCACCTCCGCGACTTCACTAACTGGGGTGCAGCCGGCTATCTTCGTGCCCCGTTCTATAGTGTGTGGTTCTGTACTAACATTAATTACTCGGACAGCCACCACCGGCCCATCTGTTTTTACGAGGGTACATCCCACTCCTGACACCAATTTTGTTGCGGATGCCGGGTTCGTCGACGTACAAAGGGGGGTTTATGCCCCGTTCCCCCCTCGAACTCCGGTTCCACTGAGGCCGCCGACCGCGAGCGACTAGACTCGTGATTGACAGATTGCTAAGCAATTCCGATCGCCAACCTCCCAGCCACGCGCTGAAGAGTTTGCTGGTCAATAGATCCAAAATACCTTCAAGACACACGACCGAAGAAAACCGGGGATCGAACCCTCGCTTCCCACACTTTATTGAGTGCTGAGCGGAATTGCATGGTGTGGAAAGCGGCGTTACCTCACGTGATTTACGGACCTGATCCAAGCCAAATTCGGTCTCGGATGATGCTAGGCCAATGGAGAAAAGACGTATCCGAACAGGTTTGAAAGTTTTTTTTTGAAAGAACAGTTTGAAAGAAAGAAGGTTTGAAAGGTTTTTGAAAGAAGGTTTGAAAGAACAGGTTTTCCGTCTTCTACAGACCCCTCTCTGGCCTTGCCCCCCCCCCCCCCACTCCTCCCAGCTCTCTCTGGGCTCTGTCCCCCAAATATTCCTACAGGTCGCACAAGATCTGCCTGCAACCCTCTTATTGTTAAACTGCCAAAATCAAGACTCTCTGCTCACCTTCACTCCTTCATTCCTCTTTTCTCCCGCCTCTGGAACAAACTCCCTCACTCTCTTCAATCCCACTCCACCCTCCAGGTCTTTAAAACAGCTGTTCACCACCATCTCTTATCTTCCCCCATCCAAAACCTTGATCTTTTCTACCCCCGCTAATTTCACCCCAAATCCACTTTTTTTAAATACCAACTTCTGTCCTGGAAGTCCTTGGTGTCCTTGTGTTTATACTTCTCCCACCCCCTTCCCACGCCTCCTTTCCCCAAGCCCTCTCCCTCCCACACATCTCCCGATGTACCTGCTCTCAAATGTTGTGCTTGTGTGCTTCCCCTTCTCCCCATCTTGTCTTCCGCTCCCTCTTTTGATATATTTTGTTTGTTTGATTTGTTTGTGAAATAAATGTTAGCTATTTCACGAGCCTCGATTCTGTAAAAAAAAAAAAAAAGAAAAAAAAAAAGTAACACAAAATGTGCAGCCTTTTATTTTGAAGGCACAGAGAAAAAGACGAAGATGCACCTTATCAATTCTTACATAATAATAAAGACGAAGATGCACCTTATCAATTCTTACATAATAATAAACCCCACTGGCGCCTTCACACTCTCACACTCACACAGGGAATAACACGCTGGTTATTATCGTACCGATGTATGTGCTGGGATTGACTCCGAAGGTGGCCATGTGGTCTGGTGTGCACAGCTCGATCCTCGATCCAGATGTGCAGCCTGGATGAGTTCAGGTCCGAAGGATGAACCGCCGCCTCGAAGTCGGCACGGACAAACTTCAGCACAGGTTGGACAAGCAAGAGGCGTCGGCGAAGCAAAAATGCAAGAGTCCAGAGTCCACAGCGAGAGTCCAGAGCAAGAGGAAGAGGAAGAGTCCAGAGATCGGGGAAGAGCGATGGGTGTCGGGCCTCGACGCAAAAAGCAAGAGATCTCGTGGTGCAGCAAAATCCCAAAAGCAAGAGCAGGAGTCCTCGGCGATGCAAAATCCACAAGCAAGAGCAAGAGAGGTCTTGTCGGCGAGGCGAAATGCAAGAGGCTGGAAATGCGATCGACGGGGGTTTCATCAGATCCGCCCACGCCTCCAAAATGTTCCACAGCCTCCCATTGGCTGAGGTTTGTCGCAAGCTGGCGACGTGTTCCGACCCGTCATTGGTCACGTGGGCCTGTGCTGGCCACGCCTTCCTGTTCATCAAAATGTCCTCCTTTAACCACACGGAGGTTTGAAATCCTGCCTAACTCTCAATGCATATTGGTCTTGATTACTACACAATGGGAAAGGGCTAATCTTTACATTCAATAAGAAATAACTAACTACTGCAGGCTACATGTTGTCATGCAATTAACTAAAAAGGGGGTTTGCCTTCATTGCAAAACCGCAACAATATATTATATATGCACATAAGCAGTGTGCATGTTTGTGCTTAATGAATCTACATCAGGTTTTTATTTATTTATTACTTTCAGCACCGAACGCACATCAACAACATGAAACACCGTCCAAATAAAGGGATGTGTTTACTAATATTGAACTGAAACTTGGCAGGGAACATGTATTGTAAAGCAAATCTCCCTCTTGTTTCATTCTTATGTCCTGCGCAGCTATTATACGTCTGTTGGCCATTTGCCTTTTTCTGCAGCTGGAAGTGAGGTTGGCAGAGGCAAATTCTAAGGTGGCAGAAGAGATCCTTTTAAGAGTGGACGTGGAAAACCGACTCCAGAGCCTGAAGGAGGAGCTCAACTTTCGAAAAAAGGTTTATGAAGAGGTAATTGATGTCTCCTGGTGGGGGAATGGGAGGGGGTGACTGGATTGGACTTGCACGCCCAGAGACAGCCGTTTGCCCTTGAGATATCGCATGAAATCACCTGCCAAGCTTGCTCAGGAACCTGTTACTGTGAGCAGGTAACTTGTTTCGTAATGGGTGTGATTTTTGCTGCACACATTGCAGGAACTTCGTGTGGTGCAGAAGCACTCCTCCTTTCCACTCGCCGACTCTGGCGCAGATGACAGGTTCCAACAGCATCTCTTGCACGTACTACAGGATATCAGGGAGCAGCATGAGGTGCAGGTGCAGGCTTACCGGCAGGAAATGGAGTGGACCCTGCAGGCCAAGGTTGGTATGAAATACCTTGCACAATGCTGACTGTATCTGGACTGTATCTGGACTGTGCTGACTGTATCTGGATTTTTTTTTGGAACTTTTCTTTTAATTCCCGCCAAAGGGAAAATAAACATTGCTAAAAATTAAATGAACGTTGAACATCTGGGGAAGAGTTTAATAATGTTATTAGTAAGTACAAGCTGAGGTATTTGATTTTTATGCTGCAGATTGACAATGCCAGGTGTGCTGCAGCGATAGATGGTAAAGCCTTGAGAGAGGTGAAGGAAGAGCTCAGGGAAGCCAGTGTGAAGATCACTGAGCTGACCTCTCAGTTCTCATCCACACAGTGGGAGGTCGGTCCCTGTGGGATAAACCCCACTCTAAATGTTCTGAATGAACTAGTATGTGCTAAAAAATTAAACTATTTTTGCATACTTACTGTTATGGTTTTAAGGTTGTAGTGATTTTGGTGTTTATTCTGTGCAGGCTAATGCGGCAGGAAACCGTGCCCATGAGCTAGAGGCCAAGTTGGAAAGCGAGCGTAAAGCAGCGAAGGAGAGGCTGGCGCAGTATGAGCAGAAGGTTGAGGACTTGCAAGCAACTATTCAGGTGCAACTCCAGGATTACCAAGACCTCCTCGACATCAAGTTGTCCCTCAGCATGGAGATTGCGACCTATCATAAACTGCTTGAAGTCGAAGAGGAGAGGTATGCTACTGGGAAATTTGGTGGTGTGCTTATAGAAAGGTTTTTGTTGTTTTTTATTTTAAGTTTGTTTGTGTTTACAATAAGTTTGTTATTTGGAAACCGACCGACAGCTTGTCGTTTCTTAGCCCGATGCACTTCTGAAGCCTAATGATAATTATCTGCTTTGGTATAGGTTTTTCATAAAACCTAGTCCAGGAATCCCTCGATTTACAAACGCCTGGTTTGCGTTTTTTCACGACAACCAAACTGCCTTTTTATGGCATATTTTTCGATTTGCATTCACATTTTTTACTTTTGCACAAATCAAATTCTATACAGTGCAGTGGTGCGCTATGAACGAAATTACAAACTTTGCTCCAATCCTTTAGTGAACCAGGTCACAGCCATGCATACATGCATATGATGCATCGGTCTACTGCACGTTCTTGTGTGTGCCATTGTAAAAATGCTCCGTCATTTTATAATTGGTCATAATCACGCTTATCCCTCAAGATGTCCAGCAAGAGACCATCCTCAAGCACAACTGTTGCCACAGCGAAACATTCTCACCAGGCTATAATACTGGACATCAAGATGGGTATTATAAAACGAAATGGGAAGGGTAAGAAACTCACCGCCATTACCCGTTTATTAGGTCTCGCCACGTCAACTGTGGCACCATCATCAAGAATGCCGATAGTATATAGAAGACGGCAGAGATAGCAACACCTGGACGTTGCTTTCATATACGAAAGGAAGAGACATTTTGAAGTTTGATGGAACATATGGAGAGCCTGCTGAACCTTTAGATAGAGGATCAAAACCAGTGGAATGTTCCCCTATCCTCACTGATCCAGCAGAAAGCCAAGTCCCGATGGGAAGATTTTAAGCAACGGGAGGGTGATGAAGGATCTTCCAAAGGTGCTGCTGATATGTTCAAGGCCAGCAATGGCTGGTGAGAACGTTTCAAAACACATTCTAATTTGCTTAACATCAAGCTGATGGAGGAGGCAGCGAGTGCAAAAAAAACTCCCCGGAGGAGTTGAGGATTATCATTGAGGTAGGTGGCTACTCCAGCAAGCAAGTTTTCAATCTCAATGACATCGGGCTCTTCTGGAAGAATATGCTGTCACACACCTTCCTCTGGTGTTCGTGTTGGCTTAGCTTAGCGGTTAGGGTGCCGGCTTGGGATCCTAGGATCCTGGGTTAGAATCCCGGTCGATCGCTGAATTAACGCCATGGGGGTTGACTCAGCCTGTCATCCTTCCGAGGTCGGCAAATTGAGTACCAGCTTGCTGGGATGAATGATCACGGTGTGTACCCCGATTTAGAATAGGTACACCGTATCCCTGCGCATCGTAAGAGCGTGACCAAGGGTTGGCGTCAGGAAGGGCATCCGGCCATAAAAACGTTGCCTCAAACAGGGAACCATGATTGTCATGGGGCCCGCAAGGCTAACCCCCGCTCTAGCGGGGAAAATGGCCTTAAAACGATCATTCATTCACACCTTCCTCCCAAGGGCGACAAGACGATTGCCTTGAGCTTCAAGGCAGGCAATTATCTGCTAACTCCTCTCCTTGGAAGGAAAGCAGTGGAGGACTTCATGCTCTCGTCTCTCTCGGTTTACCCCTCCCAGAACTCGAGTGCTCTAAAGGGATACGCTTAGCCTAATCTTCCTGTGGTGTGGGTCTAACTCGGAAGCTTGGATGACGGGAGTCCTCTCCCCTGTACCATTGAAGCATGTGTCCTCCGCCATGTAGGAATATTGTGTGAAACATAACCTGGACAACAAGGCCTTGATCATCATTGACAATGCCCATGGTCATCCACCCAACACCGAGGATGTCGCTGACAACAGTATGGTGGTGTTTTTGCCACTCAATACAATTTATTTGTGGCAACCAATGGACCAGGGCATCATTGCAACGTTCAAGGCTTATAATCTTTGGTGCATCGTGAACCATATCATAGTTGGGTGGCATGGACAGACCAACCATCCCAGAAATATGTCTTATTATTTCAGGTTTTTGTTGGTGTTATTTGTAGCAGTATTTGTATTGCGTTATTGTGAAAGAAAATATTGTTGCGGATATGAGGACTGTATATTTTTTTGATTGTGTGAATTATTATTATTGTTTATTCTGCGCCTCCTGCCTCCGGAGCTGTGTAAAGGTCAAAGGGCATCCCATAATTAGTCCATAAAGCATCCACACCACAGCCAATCATAGAATACCCCTGTTCAATAGTTATATCTTATTATGTGTTTTAGGGTAAGGCTGTGTCTCCCATTAATTGAAATACTCCATTGCACCAGTGAAAAGAGATAGATTCCCTTCATTCCCACTCCCAACACTTCCATTCCCCCCTTTTCGTCAATTGCAATTCGCATTGCCAACTGCATGTTGGGCGGTTTTCCCTTCATCCGCCATTGACCACGAGGCAGGGTTGGGGAAGAAAGGCGGGTCCCCACCTCGTCATAGAGGGGAGGAGTGAGTCAGCCCCACTCAACCAACCACGAACAAGGGGTTGGACTTGGAGAGGGTGTGGAGAGAAACATCGAGGAGGTTCGCGAAGGTTGAGGGGCGGGGCCTATATAACCCGCAGGCAGGGCGTGTCCAAGGCAGATGAGCTTTTACAGGCAGACGAGAGGGAGCCCAAGCCATTGAGACGAGAGGAGGTCCAAGGCAGATGAGCTGAGAAGAGAGAGGGTCCAAGAAAGAGCTGAGTTGTGAGGTCCAAGAAGCAGAGATCATTCAAGGAAGCACCAAGCCTGCTATTCGTCACCTTGCTTGCGAGCGGCAGCGTCTACAGCAGCAGCAGCAACAACGCTCGCCAACCGCTTAGGGACCTGGACGGCAGTTCGGAGCAGGGCCGCGAAGGAACGGCGGCTGCCCAACGTGCGGATCGTGCTGCCGGACCCAGTGGACTTTCCTCTCCTTCCAGCCAATTCCTGTCATCATTCCCCGTGTGAGTCGTCTTCGTTTGTTCTGTCCTGGGTAGGTAATTAAGTCTGTATAAGCTAAAGATTGCACTGTGTCACCTGCGTCTTATGTGTTGTAAATAAACGTGACTGCTTTCTTTTTGCTTCCTACTTATATGTGTAAATAATAAATCCAATTACTCTTCTGTACGTCTTCTCGTCTTATTCCTTTTCCTCTTTGCATTCGGTCGTTTTAGAGTTTTCCAGATTGGGCAGCTGCGGTGCGATACGGCCAAAGTTTGGGTGGAATCGGGTTCTAGTCGGGGAATAACTGTTCGGTCGCGGTCATACCAACCGCTCGGTCAAAATAACATCTTGTCCGCGACCCGCAACAATATTATGCTAGGGAGGCCAACATTTTTGGGGCAGAAATGTGTCCCCTATTCTTTACTTTTAAAATAATGGGAAAAGTGTTTTCGATTTAGATTTGTTTGGTTTACATTCCGTTCTCCCGGAACGCATCACATTCGTAAATCGAGGGATACCTGTATAACATTCCAGCAGCATTTTGGTAAAACGGACTCGCAAATATCATTGTTGTGCTGTTTCGTGACACTGTTGTTTGGATAAAAGTAGAAATATATCTTTATGTAAACCTGTGTGATTTATCTGCAAAGAATGTTCCCAAAGTCATGTTTTATAAGTTTACCAAAATGATTTTCGAAAATGCAACTGGTGTATCCTCACATGCATAGTTGAACCTTTAAAGTATAAAACATTTATTTTCTCTGGTGTCGATATCATGTATTCCACCGATAAGTGGTGAGCATAGCAGAATTTCCATTAGGAATTTGTACTACTTTGATTTGAGAATGTTGATGTCAAGAAGTGTGCTTATAGAAGCACACCTCTTAACTTGACTCGGTGCGTTAATGGTTAGACCATCCGTTCTAAGTTTTGGAGGTCGGCGGTTCGCACCACAGCTGAACCGTACCAAGGATTTGGAAAAATGGTGCATGCTGCTTTCTTGCTTGATTTTATTTATTTATTTATTTTTAGGTTCAATTCAGCCTAAGCAAGGCTTCGAGCCACCGAATGTGAAGGGCTAGAAAAAGAAGAAGAGGAAACCTGGCAAAACCTTTACCTAGTCCTGAAACAAGAAAACCTCTTTACAGCACCACTGTGCAGGAGGGATTAATTAGGCCAAAATAAATATATATATATTAATAAAAAACAAAATATAAACTTGGCAAAAAAAAGAACTTTCCTACCCCCATTGGGCATTTTAGGAGATATCATCTCCATACTAGATGGCCATTGGATCCCGAAGGGAGCTCAACCGCCCTGTGTCAGGTGTTGTTTTGCTCAGTATTTAAAAAAGACAGAGCATGGACAAGCATATCACAGGCTTTGATGAGCTGAATGGCCTTCTGCATTGTAGATTTTTGTAAGGGTACTCTAACTCCTAATAATACAACATTGTCTGTTTTTGTTTTGACGTTTCAAACACAATGGATGGTTTACAGCTCCATCTGGCACATCGTTAAATAGTAAGTGAATGGAGTATGTACTTGCATTACAAAGGATTAGAGTTTGAAGATCACTTTATGGACTGCAGGCTACACCTGTCGCCCAACTTGGTGTTGAGGAAGAGGGAAGCACCCTCTCACTCTGTTCAAGGCTCACGCAAGCGAAAACGCGTTGCGTTCTTGGAGCCGATTGGTGAGAGTCGGAACCTGTCCGTGCAAGCCACTACTAGCGGAAGAATCGGCATCAAAGATGTGGATATTGACGGGATGTTCGTTCGACTGGTTAATAAGTCTCAGGAGGTGCGCACAATGTCATGGTGAAAACCTATGGTGTTTTTTGACATTGTCACAATTTACAAAGTCTTTGAAAGTTATGCTATTGTCAGTAATAAATGGACTAGCATTTTACCTTGATGTTCATCATTCGAGCAATGCAACTTGGTAACAGTTAAATAAATCGTAATAGTCCAGAAATGTTCACTCCAGAGTACTGTTATGTGGATGTTCCTACATTGTTCACGCACATGATTGGCTGGGTGTTGATATCAAATGATATTTTCCCATAGGACCAGTGCATGGAAGGTTGGACGTTGAAGAGACAAATCGGACACCAAGCCAAAATAGAGTACACCTTCCCCTCTGATTGTGTTTTGAGTGCTGGAAAAACAGTTACGGTATGTGCTGGTGGTGTTCTTCATTTTTTATAAGATCGTTGATAAGGCGTGTTCTTTTCAGATTCTGGCGAATGCGATGCAGCAAATATTACCAAATTGATGATAAATTTGAGACACTTGGAGAATGCAGTTATTTAATTTTTTTTAATTTGCATTTCACACAGCAATTGTTCCAAAAAACAAAACTCGAAAATCCTTGAATAAAACTTGAATGTACAGTAAGACTTTGGGTGAGAACAGAATTTTCATGATTTTGCAGAAGTTGCATTACTTTATTTATTTATTTTCATTATCATGTGTTGTGAATTGTTGAGAGGAGAGTTGGGGATTGTGCGGGTGGGGTGAATTCCTTTCAACATTGAAGCGCAGATTTCTTCCTAACCAGCTGACATCCCTGCCGGTACGTATAAAGGTTTTTTTTTATGCCTCCTCTGGCGAAGTTGCTGGAGGCATTTGTTTTTGGGTTGTCCCTCCATGCATCCATAATATATTTTCGTTACCGCTAAAATTTAAGAACGGCTGAAGGGATACAAGTCAAACTTGGTAAAAGTATGTCTAATGATGTAAATATAAACTGATTGATGAGGTCAAGAGGGCAAAGGTCAAGTCAGACATCCTGCTGGGTTAAAAATTCTGTTACCTTGCTAACTTATGAACCATTGATAGGATTTTAACCAAACTTGATAAAGTACATATCATGATGCAGAGGTGAACTGATTAGATTTCAGCAACAAGAGGTCAGAGGTCATGTCAGTTGAATGGCCGAAGGGTTCTTAAGTCAAACTTGGTACAAGTATGTACAATTATGTAAAGAATAACTGATTAGATTTTTGGATCAAGAGGTGAAATGTCAGAGGTTATTTTCAGTAAACTAAGTGATTCTTCACCATTGAGAGATTGTGCCAAAAAAAAAAAAACGATACAGTATATAGCATGATCTCAAACGGTTATGGGTGGATTCGGAAGAAACTTGATCGACGAGTTGTGTAGGTGATAAGAAGAAGCCAATTCGATTTTTGTTAAAGTCTGGATGCAGATCCGGCCTATCAGTGGGATACAAAATGTAAACTGTTCAGCCCGGTGGATGTATGCTCTCTACTGCGTGCTGTTCTACTTTCTTTTTATTTTCAAACCATTATTCTTGTACATTCATGGTAATCATTGGAATTTGGGCATTGTCGGCATTTCAATGTTCACCAATTCATCAGTAGGGAAGAAAGCCATAAAGTCCTTGACACTTATGCCTAGGCCCTTCCGTGTATTCGATGGTGGATTGTTTTCCAGGAATTGAACCAATTGTATACAGGTATTTATATTCCGTATGCAGAATGGAAATTAATATACCAAGGGCCATAGTCGTCATGGGACTTACACTGTGTGTAAGTAGTCATCGCACCATACTGTATGACCTCAAGCAAGGAAATGGAGCCATTTGGGCCATCATTGCCTTGGTGCACTCCTGAGTTAATTTTTGCTACAGCTTTAAACCTCAATCTTGTTGATAGTTTACTGAAGCCAAATTAACTTTATCTTGATCGGGCGACCCAGCTTTTACTGACTAAGTGCCTCACGTTTCTTTGTGAGCAGGTGTGGGCAGCCAGCGGAGGAGTCTTCCACAACCCACCTACAGACCTGCTGTGGAAGAATCAGAGTTCATGGGGAACCGGTGACGACATCCGCACATTCCTCCTGGACTATATGGGCAAGGTGAGTTCGCACGTCTTGATACATTCATTTGTCGATTGCCATGTTTGTTTGGCATGGATTTTGATGTCTTTTAACCTCGACAGGAAATCTCTGTAAAGAATGTGCTTCACACTAAGATCGAACATGTTGAACATGCAATTAAGAAACGCCAAGATTGTCTTCAGGAACAGGTCAGTTGGCTTTGTCACGCTGCTTGTGCATTTCTACTGTCTTTTTGTATCTCCTAAGTCTGTTTCATGGACTGTTTAGGTGAAGGATCTGGTGGAAGTGTTATGCGCTCTCCACCGTGAGAAACTGAACTTATATAATTGATGGCATGAGCGATGTGCAGAACACCCAATTTCACATTTCCAAACAACATAAATACACCCGCAACCGTTGGTGCACGGAGGTTATGCTTTCACCTCTGTGTGTTTATTTTTCTGTGAGCAGCTCAAAAAATTGTGGCCGGATTTGTACGACACTTGGTGGACAGGTTGGGTGTGTGACGAGGACTGATTGATTCAATTTTGGTGAAGATCTGGATGCGATAACTCATAAGTGATTCTTCACCATTGAGAGATAGGGCCAAAATGATATAGCACGATGTCTCAAAAAGTTGTGGATGAGTTATGATAAAACTTGGTGGATGAGTTTGGTAATGACAAGAACAAGCCGATTACATTTTGGTTTTAAAAGTCCAGATTCAGATCCGGCTTATCATTGGGATACAAAAAGTAAATTGGAGGTATGCACACTACCGAGTGCCGTTCTAGTTGCTTCATGCAATAACCGTTCAGTAGTTGCAACTCGTGCACCCTGAGGTTTTTATAGAAGTGATAGGCATTCTAAGCAAAGTTGAAACGGTCTTTTTGAGACACCATTGTTTGGATCATCCAAAAAATACACTGAATACATTATTTAGGAATCCATTGCAATACTGTCTGTCAGAAAATTATAGGGATGAAATAATTTAACACCTTGGTGGATTCCTCCATTAGCCATTTTGCAAAAAACTCTTGAATGTGAGGAGAGGAACTGTTTATAATCTCAGAAGATGTTGTCAAGCCACTCGATCAACAACAGATATGCCAATAATTGGATGTCCAAGGATAACGACTCACACTCAGGACCGATACAATTAGTTTCAAACTGCAGACACACTCCCTGGACCTTAGAAGATCAATGTCAACACCATCTTGAAGTACACTACTCACAATAAGTTAGGGATATTGTGGGAGTGAGTTTTTTTATTATTATTATAGGGGTTAGGGTTATGTGAGGAGGTCATGTGAGGAACCACCTCTAAAGGTGGTTATATATAGGGGTTAGGGTTATGGTATTGAAATCAAGAATGCTGTGTTTTTTCACACTCATTAATAACCATAGAATTAGGACCAACAACTTTTTTCAACATAATTAACACACAAAATCAACCACACCGAAGCACCTGCCAATATCCCTAACTTATTGTGAGTAGTGTATGTCCATGATGCTCGTCCTCCTGTTTAGCTTCCAGGCCTTGCACTGTGACATGATGCTTGTCCTCCTGTTCAGCGTCCAGGCCTTGCACTCTGACACATCCAAGCATGCTTGCAGTGGCAAAATTGGTATGTCTAATGGACCATGGGCAAGTGTTATGTTCAGTGACTAATCTAGGTGCCTCCTTGAAAGGCAATGATGGTTTACAGAAGATGCCACGAGTGATTCGTCCCAGTATGTCTGGAAGCCATCAATTTTGGACACTGAAGTGTCATGATGTGGGGTGGCATTGATGAAATCTTTCGTGCTAACTTGGCAGTCTGAATATCCATGGCAGTCTGATGGCAGATCGATGCAATGAGATCTTACATGTGTTGCCTACCCTTCAGCAACATGGACCAGGAATCATGTTTATGTTTGATAATTATCACCCTCTCTATGGGTGATAATTATCACCCTCGACCTCGATAATTATCACCCTCGATAATTATCACCCTCGATAATTATCACCCTGATAATTATCATTATAATGCTCTTGTTCACAGGGCCATTAAAACGAGGAACCTTGTTAATGGCAATGCTAAAATCAGACACCCTGGCCTGCCATCTTCCCAGATTGAAGTCAAATTGAACATCTTTGGCACATTATTGAACTTTTCAAGGCAACCACAAGTTCTCAATGAGTTGGAAAAGAAGCCGATTCAGGAATGTAATGGTATTCCCCTGGCTCAGATTTGAGTACTCATTCGGACAATGTCATGAGGTGACTGTGCAATGCAGTTATTGCAGCCCGAGGTGGACATTTCCAGTATTTGTTGGTTAGAACAGGAACTTGTAATTTGTTCAAGGTGCCAGCGATAACTCGCCTACTCTTCGGGAAGGACAACTTGGGATCTTTAACGTCCACCAACAACCAGTGATGGCTGACGTGCCCGTCGGCTTAACATCCATCCGAGAGACCGCGTGCATGCACTCTGATACCTATCCTTGTGTGCAAAACACCAGGATGAGTGCTTATACAGTCGTGGCCAAAAATATTGGCACCCTTGACCTTTTTTCAAATAATGCACTCATTTTTTCGAGAAAATTGTTGAAATAAAAATATATTTTGGTATCCACATATGTATTTCTTTGGTTTGCAGTGGAACAAAACAAAAAAAGCTGAAAAAATTACTAAATCTTAGCTTACTCCACACAGAAATCCGAAAATGGCCCGGACAATATTGTTACGGTTTTTAGAACCTTCACTTGTAAAATAATAAGCCTTGTAAATAATTCCCTGTAAATATCCCCATCTTCCCAAAGGTCAGAGATCGCACCCTAGATAGGCCACAAGCAACACGTAGGACACCATAGAAACCTCTTCAGTTATGTCCTTAATATGTGTTTCAGGTAAGGATCTGTTCCCAATAGTTTGACTCTGCGTTGCATTAATCAAATAACCTAGGTCCCCTTTTCCAAATCGCATTCATTTTGCAGCTTTACCCTCTCCAAATTGTATTGCGCCTCTGCCAGACGCAGCCGCCTCAGCGCTCATCTCAAGACGCCATTGACCACGCGGTCGAGTTGGAGAAGAAGGGGGGAGGAGCGCCAGGAATGCAGGCGTGGCCCCATCAACGCGTCACGGAGGGAGGTACCGATGAACCCTCGCGACCAATCCAGGCCGAGGCGTGTTCACCGGTAGGCGGAGCGAAGCGGACGCGGCTTGATACGCGAGGCATGTAATAAAAGCGCCGCCGCGGACTACTTCCAGAGAGAGCCAAGGAGACGTCACGGCAGATGAGCTGAGAGAGGAGCCGCAGACGAACAAGCAGATGAGCCAAGGAGAGCCACGGAGGCGAGCGGCAGAGAGAGCCACGGAGATTGACCTGCAGAGCGGCAGAAATTTGAATTACGTACGCAGCATACCAGCTTTCCCCCACTATATAATTGTCCGGTCGCGTCCAACGACACGCGGAGCTGTTTGCCAGGTTTCGCCTCGAACCCAAAGCGTGGACCGGAGCGTGAGCTTGGAGCCGGACCGTGACGCCTGCCATCTGCTTGGACCCTTCTCCTCCTACCATTACCAACTCCCATGTAAGTCTGTTTGTTCTGTCCTGGGCATGATAAGTAAGACTGTGTGAGCTTGCCCTGTGTCCTTTTACTTCCTCTACTTGCACATGCTTTTCCTTTCGTTTCCTCTCTTAGTGTAATCAATAAATCATATTTGTTCTTCCTACTCTGGTTTCCTCTCATCCGATCGCTTTCGTGATTTCCTCAATTGAGTACCGGTGGGACGATCAAAACCGCTCAGAATCGGGATTAGTCTTTTTGTTAACGGCTCGAATCGCGGATTGCTAAACCGCTCGGCAATTTCCATCTGTCCGTGGTTCGAGCGGAAATTATCTCCCTGCTTTGCGGAGAGATTGGCAAGCAGGTATTTGGGAGCCCATCTTGACCAATCACCCTGGCCAATCTCAACCCCGCAAAGGAGCGTGTAATTTCGAGGACTGGGAGGATCGGCCAGTGTAAAGACAAGGGGATTAACCCCCCCCCCCCTTGGTAAGGGGAGCGCCGACCCCCGGATCCGCAACAATATTATTGGCACCTTTGGAAGTTGTTAGTAATAATTCGATTTCAAGCAGGCGATTCTCCTTTACTTTGGAATTGAACTCACATGTGGTGAGTTGCAGGTGCTTGCAATATAAAAATCACTCATTCAACCAGTTTGAATAGAGGAAATGAGTCATTCTGGTGTTTTGTGGCACTGTGTATACCGCAATGCGCATGGAGAAAAGAAAGAAAACCAGAGAATTGTCTGAGGAGGTCAGACACAAGATTGTCGCCAAGCATGGACAATCTCAAGGCTACAAGTCCATCTCCAGATACCTTGATGTTCCTGTGTCCACCGTACGCAATGTTATCAGGAAGGAAGACAGATGAGACCAAATTAGAGCTTTTTGGTGAAGCACATCATCTCTATGTTTACAATAAACAAAATGAAGCCTTCAAAGAAAAGAACACCTTCCCTACAGTCAAACATGCAGGAGGTTCAGTGATGTTTTGGGGTTGCTGTGCTGCTTCTGGCACTGGGTGCCTTGAGTGTGTGCATGGAATCATGAAATCAGGAGATTACCAAGGTATTTTGGAGTGCAATGTTCAACCCAATGTCAGAAAGCCGGGTCTCCGTCTTTCTGACATCCATGCGTCTTGCAGCAGGACAATGACCCCAAACAAACTTCAAAAAGCACCCAGGAATGGTTCAAGACAAAACGCTGGACTGTTCTGAAGTGGCCAGCAATGAGTCCAGATCTAAATCCCATTGGACACCTGTGGGGAGATATGAAAACAGCAGTTGGGAGAAGGCACCCTTCAAATCTGGGAGAACTGGAGCAGTTTGCACAAGAAGAGTGGGCCAAACTGCCAGTAGAGAGGTGTCGGAAGCTTATTCATGGTTATAGGAAGCGCTTGACTGCAGTTATTTTGTCGAAAGGCTGTGCGACCAAATATTAAGTTGAGGGTGTCAATAATTTTGTCAATGCCATTTCTTTTTATTTCCTGATTTAAAAGGATATATTAAGTTCTGAATCAAAAACAAAGGTTCTGTAATATTAACAGTGAAATAATGAATTGTGGAGACCAAATACTTTTGTCAATTTCAACTTATTTTTAGAGAAAATTGTGAGTTATTTGAAAAAGGTTCAAGGGTGCCAATATCTTTGGCCACGACTGTAGCTGGGTCGAGTGGGATTCAAACCCAGGATAGACCAATCAGAGGCTAGTGCGCACACCTCCAAGCTTCCTCTCCCATTGCAATCTTATGTTGCATTATAATTATCTTAATATAATTCACCAAATGTCCGTCCGTCCTTTCGAAGGTACCGCAAAAACGGCTCAACCGATCGCAACGATATTGTTGCGGATATGAGGACTGTGTTTTTTTTATTGTGTGCTTTATTATTATTATTGTTATTGTTATTCTGCGCCTCCTGCCTACGGAGCTGTGTAAAGGTCAAAGGGCGTCCCATAATTAGTCCAAGAGCATGCACGTCAGCCCATCATAGAATACCCCTGTTCGATAGTTATATCTTATTATGTGTTTTAGGGTAAGGCTGTGTCTCCCATTAATTGAAATACTCCATTGCACCAGTGAAAGAGATAGATTCCCTTCATTCCCATTCCCAAAACTTTCATTTCCCCTTTCGTCATTGCCAGGCCTCGAGTGCCATTGCCAAGAACCTCCCCTCCAATTGCCGCCATTGACCACGAGGCAGGGTCGGAGAATAAAGGCGTGTCTCCACCTCGTCATAGAGGGGAGGAGTGAGCCAGCCCCACTCGACCAACCATGAGCCAGGGGTTTGGCTAGAGAGGGCGGAGGAAGAGCGATCGGGGAGGTTCGCAAAGGTTGAGGGGCGGGGGCCAATATAACCCGCAGCTAGGGCGTTTCCCGAAGAGATGAGCTTTTACAGAGAGACGAGAGGAAGTCCAAGCGGTTGAGTCCAAGAGAGGCGCTTTGAGTTGAGTCCGAGAGAAGTCCAGAGTGGAGCTGCAGCTCGAGCCACCGAAACTGCATTTACTGCAGCTCGAGCCACCGAAACTGCATTTACTGCAGCTCGAGCCACCGAAACTGCATTTACTGCAGCTCGAGCCACCGAAACTGCATTTACTGCAGCTCGAGCCACCAAAACTGCATTTACTGCAGCTCGAGCCACCGAAACTGCACTTACTGCAGCTGGAGCCACCGAAACTGCAGCCACAGCAGCGTGAGGCCTGGACGGCAGTTTGGAGCAGGGCCGCGAAGGAGCGGCGGCTGCCCAACGAGTCGATCGGTTGCAGGACCAGTTGGACCTCCCTATCCCGCCAGCCATCCATCTCCCGCCAGTCCTATCATCATTCCCCGCGTGAGTCTGTCCTTGTTTGTTCTGTCCCTGGGTTAATTAAGACTGTAGGTAAGCTAGCGTTGCACTGTGTATCTAATATCTTCTGTAAATAAACGTGACTGCTTTCTTCCTGCTTATATGTGTAAATAATAAATCCAATTACTCTTCTGTACGTCTTCTTCCTCTTTGTATTCGGTCACTTTAGAGTTTTCCATATTGAGCAGCCGCGGTGCGATACGGCCAACGTTTGGGTGGAATCGGGTTCTAGTCGGGGAATAACTGTTCGGTCGCGGTAATACCACCGCTCGGTAAAATAACATCCTTTAACCGCGTCCGTAACAATATTTTGGGTGGGTATTCCTCGGACTCCTGTTAGTAAAATAGGCTGTATTGTTTTTTCAATTTTTCAGTTTTTCCAAACACGATGGAATAATATTTACCGATATGAACAGTGATGTGGCTTTTGTTGAAATTCTACAAATACTGTTTATTCTACGTATAGTCAGGTTCACTATGTTTTTTCGTTCAAAATCATGGTAGATTAGCAAACCTATACATTTTTGGAAACGTTATTACATGGAAAATCTGAAAATCAATGTTTACATTTGCCAATTCCGACCAATTCGATTCGACCAATTCGACCAATCGACCAATTCCATTCGACCAATTCGACCATTCGACCATTCGACCAATCGCTTCGATCGACCATTCGACCATTCGATCGATTCGATTCGATTCATCGAATTCGATTCGATCGACCATTCGACCAATTTGATTTGCCAATCAATTTGACCGACCTTTGCTTGTGTGGAACGGACTGTGAAAACGATGTGGACTATCTTGTCGGATACGACACACAGGACAGTGATGACGAACTCTAAATGGCATATTCTGTAATCGTGTATGTTTGATGCCATTGACTGCCTGTGTATATTTTGTCATTGACTGCCTGTCTCTGGGCTAACGGCTAGGGTGCCAGCTTAGGATCCTAGGATCCTGGGTTCGAATCCCGGTCGATCGCTGAATTAACGCCAGGGGGGTTGACTCAGCCTGTCATCCTTCCGAGGTCGGCTAATTGAGTACCAGTTCACTGGTAATTCCCTGTTTGTCGTAAAAGGCGGCAAAAAGGGTTGGCGGCAGGAAGGGCATCCGGCCGTAAAACATTGCTTCAAAAAGGGGACCAAAAAACAACAACAACCACGGTTCCCGAAAAAGGCCAACCCCCGCCTTGCGGGGAAAAATGGCCTCTAAAGGTGGTTATTTTATTTTTATTTATATACTGCCTGTGTAGATGTGAAGTTATACTGACTGCATGTGTATATATGATTTTGCTGACTGCCTGTGTATGTTTGGTGATATGAATTATTGTGACACATTTTGATGTTATTAACTGCCTGTACAAAATGATAACATGTATTTGATTATGCAACTTATCGCGAATATAGAGACAGTATTTTGCAATTCAAAACCTTTGATTTGTGTCTTACCATTCCCCATAGCACTAATTTGATACTTTCATTGGATTCCTTGTCCCTGAAAATATAGGTTTAGTATATTTTAAAAAGTTTTTAGGGTAATTAGAGGCAGAAATAGAACAAAATATGTATTTTACAGTGGCCATTTTGAAAATCCAAAATGGCCGCCATACAGGTATCTCTCCAAATGTAAACATTGATTTTTAGTTTCATTATGCTATAACCTTTCCAAAAATGTATAGGTTTGCTAATCTACCATGATTTTGAATGAAATATAATTTATTGACATAGTGAACCTGACTAGTACCAGGAGAGAGTAGATCGACTCCTGACGAACTTCTCCTATATTAACGTGCGGCTCCGAAGTAACATGGCAGGGTGTGCAAAGCGACTGAGAAACAGGTGTAGCGGCCGCTTCCGTGTTACAGATTCGGCGCGCACTCTTCACACATAAACGTGCGACTGAGAAAGACGTGTAGCGGCCGCTTCCGTTTTGCAGAATTCAATCTTTTTTCAAAATGGGCACCATGTACTGTTTAGATTTTTATGATTTGCGTGTGATATGATTCAACGGATGTTTATATGAATCGTTTAAAATAAAAAAAGCCTTCAATTTCTGATATTTTGCCTTTCATTTGGGCTTCCCAATTGAAGCCCCGCCCATAGGGCGGGTACCGTTGCTAGTTAATTTAATTTTATGTTGAGATGTTTGAATAGAAAATCCCCTGAATTGGTTGCTTTTACCATTTCATTGTCGGTACAAGTATTGAAATTCCTCACTGATACATCATTATGAATTATGACTGCTCGTGAGAAGGCCGAATGCCTTAATTCTGTGTTTGCTTCAAAATCTTGTGTCCTAGCCCCTCTCTGTGTACCCACCCTCCCAGTTGTACCCAACTGCTCCTGAGTTCTCTGTGTTTTGCACCTTAGAAGTTGTAAATGTTTCTGGTAACCCGCGACTGACTATGCAACTGGACCAGACGGCATTAGCTCACGTGTCCGAAAAATCTGCTCTGCTGCTCTTGCAATTCATCTCTGCCCTTTTCATCCTGTCATTTACCCAAGGTCATCTTCCATCTGCTTGTAAATCAGCCATCATCACAGCTCCAATTGGTTAACTACAGACCAATTGGTTTACTTACAATCAGCAAGGTCATGGAATCCATCATTGCAGTTGACCTAGAACCATCCGTTTCTCCAACACTCATATCAGATCATCAATTTGGATTCAGATCAGGTTACGAGAGAACTTTGGACATGCTGCTTCTACTCTCCCAACAATGGATTGAGGCCCTCAATATCAGTCATGAGATCAGGGCCATTCAGCTGGATATATCTTGAGCTTTCGATACAGTCTGGCATCCAGTCTTGCTCTCCAAACGGTGTGCCTAAGGAATACAAGACTATGCGAGTGGAGGATTATTGAATTCCTCCATTCTCAGTCAATATGTGGCTCAACAGAACCCTTTCTTCTGTTCTCTCTGTCAAGGTTGGAGTGCCCCAAGGTAGTGTTCTCGGGTCCCATCCTATTTCTAATCTTTATCAATCATCTCACAGACACTCTGGAAAATCATCTTTATCTTTTTGCTGTTGACTCCATGCACTCTTTCTGACAGACAGACAGGCAGCAGCCTCTACCCTCTCCCTCAGACCTTGACAAAATTACAAACTGTTCAAACACTTCAAAAATGTCTTTCCATCCTGAGAAATCACACACGCTCTCTCGCTCACTCTCTCTCCGTCTCTCTGTCTCTCTGTCTCTCTGAAGGGACCGTTCCACAAACCCTCACATCTACTTTCTCAACAACCGTCTCAGAGGTTCAGTCACTCAAACTCTTGGGTCTCACTCTCAGCCATGATCTTTCTTTGGCAAGCCACATTTCAAAGTTGGCCTCCAAAGCCAGATGGTGACTGGGCATCCTCCGTCATGCAGTCATTCCTTGGCACACTTTAGCTCCTATCCACCTACAAGGCTTTCATCCGCAGCTTGATGGAGTACTGCACCCATGCCTCACATCTTTCTCAGTTTCATGCCGTGGAAACCAATAGGCGGTCAGCTGATTTTTGTCTCCATCTACCTTCTCCCTCTGCCCTGCTGTTGACGTTTCCCTGTGGTGTCCTAGCTCTTCCATAGGCCTAGACCATGTGCGTGTGTGTGTTTTCTTTTTGTTTCGTGATATGAGGGAAAGGTGTATTGTTAGCATCTTGCTTTTACAACAGGATGTTTAAGTTGACGGATATAACCTTATGGTATTCATCTGTTTCTTTTACCAGGTGGAATCCACTTCACGAGGGAGGAAATGCGTGATGATGTAATGGGGGTTTCATTGTATGTATCTGAGTGAACGCTATTTTAATGTTGGTTTTGAACATTAAACCTTCCAAAGGTTTTTTTTGTTTTTTTTGTTATTTATAATTATCATCACATATTTCAAACTTTATAACAATTTGTGTAAAAACACTTGTGCTGCAATTTACTTTGCGGATGTTTACTACTGCTACGTGAGTAACAGTGAAAGTTTGAAAGCTTTAAACTCTAAATGCTTCATGCTTGGTACTGGATGTTGATTCCAAAGCAATTTTGTACCAACTTGTTTAGTTTGTTGCTAGCTTGTTTTGTTGCTTGTTGTTTTCAGTGTGCAGCATCATGGGGTGAGGTGTTTGAAAGCACTTTTATGTGAATTATAGAAACGCTGGTGCTGCACTTGTGTGATTACACACAAAGCCGGGCGGATTCACGATGCACTCTTGACTATAGACACCGCTAAGGTTCACAACCTGCTTCCTGCTGCCTGTTTAAAAAAAAAAATAAAAAAAAATCCTTCTCTTCCACCAAACAAACACAAAAAAGTTGAATGTCACATTTGCATCTCTAATTTGGCTCGTGAGGAAACGTTTCATTGCTGTACTGCATTGGTGCACGTCAAGTTTTATGAATTTATTTCCATCTTTTTTCTTTCTTTTTTCCCGAAAAGAAATATACTTTTTTGCAAATAAATTCATGAAAACAACACTCACTATATTCTGACATGATTTGGAAGAATTTAAATACTTGGGGATTTTTTAGAAAAGGCATTGCATGTAATGTTAGTAAAAGCAGACAGACATATGCAATGGCAGGGTCTGGTGAAGGTTTGCACTACTTGAACACATTGTATGCAAAAAAAAAGAAGAAGTTTTTAAACCCAATAAATGCTTTATTTGATTTATGGGATAATTGTTTGTCTTTAACGAATCGGTTTCCAAATAATAACTGTACAAACCTCCACGTTCACGACTTTGTACCCACAACCTCTTTCTGACCACCCTCCGCCTCCGTCATCTGACCACCCTCCGAGGGACCACCCTCCGAGTACTGCAAAATGGAAGGGTTTTGAAAGTGCCAAAAGGTGATTTGTGCTCTGCAGTGTTGAAGTTCAATTGAACAAAATAAAGATTTGAAAACAAAATGAAGTTGCATTAGTTCTTCATGCCTATTGTTTGTGTCCTTTCTGACATCGCTCAAAATAATAAGCGTTAATTTTGTTTGACTGCCAGACAGGCAGAGAGAGTCATTTTTTTTTTATTGATCAGGCAGAGATCAGGACAATTTCGGAGCCAAATTAGTGCTACTACAGGTTTGTTTCCAGATTCATGTTCAGTTTTGTGTTCAAAATTTAACATTTAATTGAAATTAAGTTGTTTTTCGATCATAAACTGATGTTTGTAGACAGACATGCAGACAAGTGAACCAATTATTGCTTAACTCGATTCAATTGTTAAACCCAATTCAAATTGCAAGTGAACCAATTCAAACTTGGCCTACAAATCTAGATGCCGACTGGGTATCCTCCGTCATACAAAGTCATTCCTTGACACACACGAACTCCTATCCATGTTCACAACTTTCATCTGCAGCTTGATGGAATACTTCTCTCCCCTCTGGACTGGCTCCCCTGCGTCACATCTTGCTCAGATTGAACACCATGGAAATGAAGGCCTTCAAAATTACTATGTGGGCCTGTTGATCCATTGGACCAAATTTTAATTGGTCTTCATGGCCTCATGTGGCATACCTGCTGCACTGCTTGAGCATTAGCCTGCCTTTCATCAAATCCTCTACCACATGCTGGCCACATGTGCTTGGGCCAGGGCCAGGGGTGGAGATTATACGTTTGTTAATATTATTGCCAAATGATACTACTATTGGTGGGTGGTTCGTGTGCAGCCACCCGGCTGCTGGTTGCATCATTTCTGTGGGCGCGTCTGCTGCTGATGCAATGCCTCTCTATAACCAGTTATCTGGTACTCATTTTGCCGACCTCGGAAGGATGACAGGCTGAGTCAACCCCACCTGGCGTTAATTCAACGGGATTCGAACTCAGGACCTTAGGATCCCAAGCCCGCACCCTAACCATTAGGCCGACACCAGATATACTATTGTTGTTAATATTATTAGTATGAATTAATATATGTTTTGTTACAATGTTATTATTTTTATTATTAGGGTACCAAGCCTTCCAGCCTGGGACCCTATTGTTTTTATGTTCATTATTACCTCTGCCACCGAAGGTGGATGCAGGTTATGTTTGCACCCCTGTCTGTTGGTGAACAGGATATCTAAAAAAGTTATGGACAAATTTGGATAAAACTTGGTAATGTAGGTTGAGTGTGTGACAAGGAAGAGTAGATGCAATTTTGGTGAAGATCCGAATCCAGATATGGCCTTATCAGTGGGATACAAAATGTAAACTGTTCAGCTTGGTGGCGTTTTGCGTTTTACCGAGTGCTGTTCTACTTATTCTGTTGTTTTGAAGGTGCTGGAGAGGGTTCTTGACGGGGGGATAATGAAGAGTGTGGAGAACGAGATTGGAGAAGAGCAGCAGGGGTTTAGAAAGGGTAGGGGAATGACACATGGGATGCTCGCGTGGAGACAGCTGGTGGAGAAGAAGTTGTAGGTGCAAGGTGAAACGGCATTGGGATTTATTGACCTGAAGAAGAGCTGCAACACTGTCGAGAGAGAGATGGTGATGGCGACACTGACATGGATGGGCAGAAGTTAGGTCGGTGGAAGGGATGTACAAGGAATAAAGGGAAGAGTTTTGGTTGATCCTGGGATGTTGGAGGAGTTCAATGTGAACATCATCAGTTTGAGGCAGGGAAGCTCTTTCAACCCACACCTGTTTATCATCGTGATGGAGCTGGTAAGCAGGAAGGTAAACATGACAGATATTCGGGGGAGGATATTGTATGCAGGTCTGGTTGTTGTGGTGGAGAGTGGGTTGCAGATGCAGGAAGTACTGGAGGAGTGGAAGGAGGCATTTGAGAAACGAGGGCAGAAAATGGGCACGGAGAAGACAGAGGTGATGTGGATTGGGCAGCAGAGAAAATGAATGAATATCAGGTTAGAGGGGAAGGAGATCAGACAGGGAAATAGGTTTGAATATCTGGGGGGTACAGTGATTAGGGATGGTGAGGCAGAGTTGCCGATGAGGATTCGGGTGGGTACAAATGTATGGAAGGAGTAACGGCAGACAGAAAGGTTTCAAGGAGATTGAAAGGAAAGGTTCTGCTGTGTGTAACCGGCCTACCTTTACGGTCTGGAGATGGTGGTACTGACAGAGTCAACAACAGAGGCTGCAGGTTTCCGAGAACAACTGGGTCTGGAGGATTGTGGGAGTGGAGAGGGTGGATAGAAGGATGGATGAACTGAAAGAGGAGATTGGTGTGCAAATGAGCTTGATGGGGAGATTGGTGACATGCCGGCTGAGATGGGCTGGACACGGTGTGTATAGGGGAAGGGAGAATGGCAAAGAGAGCGGATAGGTTTAGGGAACAAGGTTGGAGGAAAGGAGGTAGACCACGGTTGAGATGGGAGGTTTGTGTGATGAGGGATATCAGCAAAGTGGGGGTGGTTGGTGGGGAGAGTTGGCCGAGGACAGTATGTAGTGGAGTATCTAGGTCAAGGCAGGGGAGGAGCTTGGTACCATTGGACTTCATCCCTTATAAAGGGAACAGGAAGAGATGAAGATTATTATTGTATAGCTTGTTATAAGTAATTCTGACGCATTCTTGCACGTTTATTCGCTTTTAAATAAATTTTATCGGCAACCGTTGGTCCGATATAAACAAAATTTTCACCATAGAATGCGCCTTCTCGTATAGATTTTTTTTAGTGATAATTGTGACATTATAGGTCATGTGGTACGGGTGGCATTTTGGAAAAACTCAAAAAAAACTTTGGACCTCTGCATCCCCGAAACTGCTCTGGAGAAAAATTGAAGCATAGCTCGTTGTGAAGCACTCCGCATGGGGAATGAGTGTTAACGATGACGTCATTAGTACCTTCATTATAAAGTTTTCATTCGATAAGTACACCACTTATCCGATCAGTTTGAAATTTATTGTGTTCCACACAACAATATAAGAGAATGTAAATCGATGACGTCGTCGTAGATCACGTTGTTTCGCAGCATTATAGAATTGAACACACACAAAAAAAAATTCAACTTCTCCAGAACGCATGACCAGATCGATGCAAAACTTCATGCACATGATCTACCTCACTTGGGGAATATAAGGTGTAAATTTGAAACTCATAGGTTAAATGGTCTGGCAGCCATGTTGGAACAAAGGAAAATAAATAAACAAGTATTTATCTGAAACTGCCAAAGCTATTCAACTCAAACTTTACAAGTATGATTTCGTCATCAAGGGAAATACATGTTTAAAATTTCAACATAATCGGTCACACGGTCTGGCAGCCAGAATTTTTTTTTTAACATTTGATGCAGAAGAAGAAGATGACGTCAAGGCGCACGTGTCACATCAAAGCGGGGCAGAATGGATCCCGGTCGGTCATAACTGCCCGCAGTTATAAAGTGGCTCAGCGTAGTTGGCCCATCTTGTATATGTTGCAATTAGAATGCCATGTCGTGGGAAGGACCCACCTCACTCTGTCTTGGCCTTTAGTTCTGCTGTTGGTGGCCCCCTCCACCCTCGCCTCCTTCTCTTTGCTCCTTTCGTGCCGTTACGTCCTGGTCCGTTCAGTGTATTCGTAGCTCTACCATGATGAGCCTCGAATGTATATGTAAAACCCCCCCAGCTGTTCACTTCGTGTGCACGGGATAATTAAATGTTGGACTTGTACAGCCAGAAACATTTTAATTACTGTTTGTTCTGCCAGTGTTGCGTAAATTAAAACTTTGGCTCATTGAAAGTCCCTCCACTGCCTGGTGCACGAGTTTTTGTTCAAATCGAAATGCCATTTCCCAGCATGCATAGAGCCAAATGTCTCGTTATCGTTGGTTGTCGAGCCATGAACCACATTTCCCTCTTTCACACCTATAATTTGTGTCGTGTTCCATGAAATTCGCTGAAGGTTGTTTTCATTTTTGGGCAGCTCCAGGTCGCATTCTCAATACGAATTTGCTCAACACTTCGATTTCGAGGGGAGATGTACATTGTGCGTGAAACGTTTAATCGGCCCTGCAATGTAAGCATAAATCTCATGGGCCTACATCCTTACCAGTGCTAACATCTGCAGTGTACTCCAAATGTGTGCTACTATACACAGGGAACTTGGTGCTGGCAGGATGGTCTAGCTATAGATGCGAGAGGTAGAGGATGCTGAACCATCTGGCCTGAACTTAAATATTGGCTGAGCTAAACTCGTTCTGGTGTCTCGTAGGTTGGGCTCGGACTCTGTATCAACGTGTGTGTCATTCCTCCAAGGAATGCTAAGTTGAGCATCCCATCTGCCAGCATTACCTGTTGAATGCTGAAGATTCTACTGGGCTCTTCAGGAAGAGTAGATGAGCTCTCGCCGGCACCCTGAACAAATTAAAATTTTTTGCTTTCACCTGCAGGGGGAACTGCATCAGTGGCACAGCCTTGATCCCAGCAATAATGCAACCTGCAGCCTCAAGTTGCATCTACAGGGTGTTCCAAAACGACCTGGACAACTTTGATTGTTTATATATTGTTATGAATTTTGGGGTAGAGTGAAATAGACCAGGTAGATCTGTGTAGGTATCATGCTCCTACTGTCACGAAGAAGAAGAACCATCTCGATGTACATAAGCAGGGACCTGTCTAGCCCGGATGTCGGATTAAGTGTATATTTGTGGTCATACGAGGATGGCCTTGTGTTAAATAGAGTAGGGATTATGCTAATTCCCCTGTGTGTGAGACCTGTGATCTATCCATTGTCCCGTATGGCAACGCACACAGACACGTAGAGTAGTTAGGCCCATTAGCGCACACACTAATTAAACCCCTTCCCCCCCCCAACAATAATACTAACCGGAACCCAGATGACGCACTTGAGCTGACAACCCCGACTTGGCAGACACACATTGCTCAGGCAGGCTGAGGCCACGCCCACATCATGAAGGATTGGTCGAAGGGTTTTATGGGGAGATCACACCATTGGACAAGACACCACCAATAGGGAGACGAGGCAGGATGAAGCTCGTGATTGGTCAAGGTATGGGCAAGAAGCTGGCCACTGATTGGTTGAAGGAAGACACGAGGCAGGACGAAGGCCACCGATTGGCAGAGTAAGGAAGGAGTGGTGATTGGCCAAGGGAGGCGCAAGAAGCTTCCCTCAGATTGGAGGACCTGAGAGGCGAGCAAGAAGCGACGCGCTGATTGGAGGAGAAGCGCCGGTGACGTCACGAGCTGACGATAAAGGTTCGAGGAGACCGACATTTTCTCCCTTTTGCCCTTCTTCCCCTCTCATTCTGGATCCCTCTTGCCCTGGACTTCCCATGCGTTCTTGACCCTGGACCCTTGCTCGTTGGACGACGACGGACATTGGAGCGCTGACGATTCTCCTTCCCTGCGTTCACGTACGGACCTTGCGAGCGATCGCGCGGGGACGCGAGGCTTGCCACAGCAGTGTACGCTGGCCTACCAGTGCGGAGCGAGAGGTTCCCGCCAACGGAGGCCTATTCGCGCCAATGACCAGAGGTTCCTGCCAACGCCACGGACGACTTTTTGCGACCCTCAAAAGCTGATCAGAACTAAGTGCATGATAAATCACACAACGGTTCTTTTCATTTAATCATCCCTTCGTCTGTGTGTTGAAGTCTGGTGTGGGGGACGTCCCATTATAGAACATTTACTTGAGCGTCGCGCTTTATTTCGGTGTTACCGGCCTTCCGTTTCAATAAAGGTGAACCACCTTGATGTCCTGTGAGCGACAAACAGAGCTCACATTGAAGTGCATTGATGGTGTGCACAAAACTGAGTGTCTGTATCATATAAACCAAAGGGTATCATTGTATCATTTGTGGTATTAAAAATATTAACAACCAAAGTTGTCCGGGTTTTTTTTGGAACACCCTGTATATCATAAAACGGGAGTGTCTGTGTTATGATGTCCGTAGACTCAGTAATCAGCACAAAGTACGAGCGAGAAGCAAGCGGGTTTATTCGAGTAATGTCAAGCTCTCTACTGCGCATGCGCTTCACCTCTAAACCAAACCAAACAACCCCCAATACCACGTCATCAACTTCGGATCACGTGGTGTCAGTTAGTAAGAGACACAGCAGTCTGTCCCACAGCCATGGAAAACCTTCAAAGAAAGACAAGAACCTGAATCAACCCAGCTGATGTTAATTCAATGGTTGACAGGGGCTTGAACTCAAGACCCTAAGAGCTTAAGCTTGCCACGTTAACCGTTAAGCCAACGTCCGAAGAAATAGAAGTCATTATCTTGCTGGCTTAGGCTTGAGTGTAAAATTTATGGTGTTGATGATCCCTTATGCTTCCATTGCGTGAAATCTGCTAAAGCCACAATTGATCACCGGCTAGCAAAAGTGATAAAGTCGGAAGGATCTGCGTTGAACAGTTTGAGAAGCTTGTGGAATGACTAAGTCATTACTGTTTGTTGTGATAGTCAAGGTTTCGGTGACCTGTCTAGCTTGGAACTTGGACATGCACAAGTGTTTGTGGATGATAAAATAACTGTCTTGACACATTCCCAGGTCTATGGAGATGTCGGCACCTTGATGATCCTCCATTTATCAATGCTTCGGCCCAGGCAAATTTGTGGCTTGGTCACATCTACTGGCCATGGTGACCTAGCTGGGCTCACTTTCAAAGATGTAGAGTCTATGCTTAGTCACTGCCTGTAGAATATGAGGGTACACACATTCGCTATACACGGTCACAATACATTTGTGGATTTCTTTGAAGCTGGCACATTCTTAGCATAAAAATGTTGCATACCTCGATGGATTAATTTTGATAAGATCCATATCTGTGATGTAGAAAACTTCTGGTTTGTATTTTAACACAAGTCCAAGTAATAAAGGCAATTGTACACTGCTCCTTTCCTATGCCATCTCCAGGCGCTGCATGACGTCATTGCCATGCACCGAAGGGGGCCCGGTGATGAAGCGCACTAAAAGGGAGTACTCAGTTTTCACTCCGGTTTCTTTCTTTCTTGTTTGTTTGTCCGGGCGATATCTCAGCCATCCTTTGAGCAAAGAAGCTGAAATTTTGGCACAATAGTGAGCAAGTACTTTGGCAAAAACAGTTTTTTGGTTTTTGATTAATCAATTAATTACTTAATTATAATTGATTAAGTACTTATATATTTCCTCTCTTCTGGGCAATATCTCAGGCACCTTTTGAGTGAGGAAGCTGATATTTGGTCATGACAATGACCCAAGTGATTTGGCTATAAAGGATATTTTTGATTTATTTATTAATCAATTAATTATTTATTGCTTAATCAATTATTTAATTTTTTCAATTGGTGACTTATTTAATTAATTTTCAAAAAGTTACAGCTTTGGATGAAGCACTGGTGGTTTAGGTATGCTGTTTGCAAATTGATTACAAAAATATTTTATGATCATTATTCATTGATTTTAATTATGCAATTAATCAATCAATTATTGTACACCTCTCCCTCCCAATAGTCTCAATGAGCTGCATGGCGGTATCGCCGGGTGCGGAAGGCACCCTGGCAATGCCTCGCTGGAGGATATTTATTTATTTGGCATGGAGGTGGTGTACTTTGAATGTATCTGTACTTGTTTCATACCTTTTTATGAGAATAAATCATGTGGTTTGAGGCTACCCTTGAACTTTGATTGCCTCGCATGTAATACTTTAATATCCTCCACATTCCTTTGCCCTTTTCAAGCATTTTAGTGGAAAATGAATGTTGTCAATAGTTACTGGCAGATCTTCATTGTTTTTTGTCGTTCTTGAAATACCAGTAAATTGCTTTTTCTTCCTGTAGAATTCCTGAGTCTACGTGCTTTATTATAGTTTGTTTGTGATGATGCTTCCCTTTAAAAAAAAAAAACATGATCTATGGCTCATGCCGCTACAGACACAAACACAGACACACACAACCTCGTCATGTTGGGAGCGAACCTCATAATGCTGGGAGTGTGCTCCCGGGATTTGGCAACTCCCTTTATGCCATGTTATGCCTGCAGCAAACTGAGCTCCATGAGATCCAGTATTGTGCCAAATGCAACAGCTTCGGTGGCGGCTTGGGTGGGGGAAGGGGCAGGTACCCGTGGCTTCATGGGTTTTGCCAACTCCAACCCATCGAGGAGGACACACATGTGTTCACAGGAAGGGCAGCCTGAGATTTGCCGGACTCGAATTGGAGGGGGGCCTGAGATTTGACGGACCAGAGTGCGAGGGGAGCTGAGAAATATGAGGACCGTTGGAAGTGATGCACACACACAAGAATGGGTCGTGAGTTGCACGTACACATGCACAATTATGGTTTATACACGTTTGGCTTTGCTTTGGCATGTTTTTTGTTTTGTGTGACATATGCTGTGTATTGTATGCACACGTATTATTTTTATGCGTTATATATACATATACAGTGCCTTCAGAAAGTATTCACACCCTTTGACTTTTTTCATATTTTGTTTTGTTACAGCCTGAATTTAAAATGGATTAAATTTAGATTTTTTTTGACACTGATCTACACATAACACCACATAATGTCAAAGTGGATTTTTTTTTTTTGGAAATGTTTACAAATTAATTGAAAATTAAAAGCTGAAATGTCTTGTCAACAAGTATTGAACTCCTTTGCTATGACGTACCACATTGAGCTCAGGTGCATACAATTTCCTTTGAGCATTCTTGAGATGTCTCCACAACTTGATTGGAGTCCACCTCTGGCCAATTCAATTGAGTGGACATGATTTGGAAAGAAACACACCTTTCTATACAAGGTCCCACAGTTGACAGTGCCTGTCAGAGTAGAAACTCTACCATGAAGTCCAAAGAACTGTCCGTAGAATTGAGAGGAGGCATAGATCTGGGAAAGGGTATAAAACAATTTATAGAGTGTTGAAAGTTCCCAAGAGTACAGTGAGCTCCATCGTTAAGAGATGGAAAGAAAATGGAACGACTGAGACTCTTCCTAAAATTGGCTGGCCGATCAAAGTGAGCAACCAGGCAAGAAGGACCTTAGTCAGGGAGGTGACCAAGCACCCAATGACCACTCCGACAAAACTACAAAGTTCATTGGTTGAGATAGGAGAACCTGCCCGAAGGACAACGGTCTCTAAAGCACTTCACAAACTTCGGCTTTATGGGAAAGTGGCCAGACGGAAACCATTCCTGAGAAAAAGGCGCATGACGGCATGCCTTGAGTTTGCAACAAGGCACGTGAAAGACTCCGTACATGAGGCAAATGATTCTGTGGTCTGACGAGGCAAAAATTGAACTCTTTGGCCTAAATTCAAAGCTCTATGCCTGACGGAAACCGAGCACAGCTCATCACCTGCCCAATACCATCCCAATGGTGAAGCATGGTAGTGGCAGCATCATGCTATGGGGATGCTTTTCAGCGGCAGGGACTGTGGGATTTGTAAGGATAGAGGGAACACAGAATGGAGCCAAACACAGGCAAATCCTTGAGAGGAACCAGCTTCAGAGTGCAAAAGATCTTAGACCGCTGTGAAGATTTACGTTCGAACAGGATAATGACCCCAAACATACAGCCAAAGCAACACTAGAAGAGCTTCAGAACAAGAACATTAAAGTCCTTGAGTGGCCCAGCCAAAGCCCAGACTTGAATCCCATTGAGAATCATGGAAGAACTTGAAGATTGCAGTTTACCAACGCTCCCTAACCAACTTGACAGAGCTTGAGCAAATCTGCAAGGAGGAATGCAAGAAACTGCCCAAATCCAGATGTGCAAAGGTGATACAGACATACCCAAGAAGACAAAGCTGTAAACGCTGCCAAAGTCGAATCTACAAAGTATTGACCCAGGGGGCTGAATACTTATGTAAATTAGATGTAAATTTCTTATGTAAATTTTATGTAAATTGGAATACTTATGTAAATTTCTGTATTAAATTTTTTATTATTTAGTAAAAATTTATAAAAAAAGAAATTCCACTTTAACATTATAGAGTATTATGTGTGGATCAGTGACAAACAAAATCTCAATTTAATCCATTTAAATTCACTAACAACAAAATGAGAAAAAGTCAAGGTGTGTGAAGTTTCTGAAGGCACTGTAAATGATTTTCGATGACATCTCTTCATTTTCATAATCTGTACAAGTGCAGTTCCATCAAATATTTTATTTTAACACTATTTTCAATCAATTTGGGGTTGCCAGGAATTTAAATCCATGAATACTTTCGTCTTCTTTGCTGCTTGTGTCAATCATGCAATCGATTTTTTTTATTTATCTGCAGTTAATGTAACTTGATAGAAATGTTCCCCTCACGCTGTTGCCAGCTGCTGTCTCTCCTGGGTTATTCCCTTCCATTTTCACAACCTACCCCCTGTCCTAGTTGAGTAGTTGCTGTGTGTGTCAAGAATACCATTGTTACAGTCTGTTACTCCCTTGTAGCCCAATGGAATAACTTTGTGCACATTCCTTTTCACAACCACACATTTGTCTGTTGGTAATCCTGTTTGTAACTCCTCCAATATACCCCTATTGCCTCAATGGTTCAACTCAACTATCCACCCCAACTCTTTTTTTGCTCATCAAAATAAATTTTAACTGCCAGAGCTGTGCAACAACCAGCCAGAGCACTGCAACTAAGGACAACTGTGACTGATCCAATCTGTGAACCTTTCAACCCCCAAAACTCTGGTAACAAAACATCCTCCCTTCTGAACCACGTAATGACTAACATTCCATCCAACCTCTCCTGTTCCTCCTCCTCCTCCACCTTGGCCTTGCATTTGTGACAGGCACAGGTCTCACCAGTGCCCGTGCCTTCAAATCCTGCTCCGGGCTCCGACTTCACCCTCATTTGTGCCCTTTAGCTTCTTTCTTTCTTTTGCTGCCGCCATCTGCTTGATCGTTGGCTAATATCACTTCCATTCACAAAAAGATTATATCATTGACAATCTTCAATCATAACCATCATCACTGCTGACATGACTATTTTCTTCTTCTCAAATAGCCCGATTGAAACTTTCAAGGTTGATTGGGTATTTTTAAGTATCGCTGTACTTTGAGCTCATCAGTGATAGTTTTTACTATGTAAATGTGAATCACTTCCTATACAGTGGGTTTTTGTACACAAGCTTGTCGTTTTGTGACGTGAAGGATTATAATGGAAACTGGATCGGTACAAGATTTTAAACATCCATAGACAACGTTTAATATGCAACAACAGCAAATATGTGATTTTTAAAAGTCAAACAACTCACTAATTAAAGATAAAACTATTATCAGAGCGTAAAGCACCATCTACAACAATAAAGTGATTTTGAACATTATCAGCATTTCTGAAAACTCACACTACCCAGGATTTGTCAAACATTTCAATCTAAAGAATGTCTATTACATAGGAGACAGAAGAACTTTGTAGCAAAATGCATTTGTAAACCAGCTGAAGACGACACAGACAAACATTACAATTACATCAACAGAGGTAAAGACGAAGAGTGTCGATGATTACGAGAACATCATTGCATCGCCATAATGAGGATGACTCGTCATTAAAAAACAAACTACAGAATGTATTTACATTCCATACATGGTGACTATGAAATAAATTGCACCTGCAGATGGAATAAATTCAGCTTGAGTGCAAAACACAAAATAAATGGCCTACCACGAGGTACGACTAAACCTCAAATAGTCTTGCTTTGCATAAAGGATCACCCACGTACTTTAAGGCACTGATTGGTACCCGAGTGCAAACGACCACAGCGAGACTCTCATTGCTTATGGAGTTGCTGCGTCTGTAGTGTGTACCTGCGACAGGTTGTGTCGAAGTCTCTGAGACAGTTGCGAGTCTAGATTTTTTTTTTTTTTTTAGAAGTCTTGAATTGAACTCCGTTGTCGTCAAACGACCGTTTCGGAAAGCTGCTTGGCAGCTCTAGAACTGAGCAGTGGGTTGTGCACGGCCATGCTGCCATGGCTCGCCGTGAGAAGCTTCACTCGATGATGAGTTTTTCTCCACTCTTGGTACAAACGAATGTGATACCGGAGGGATACCTGCAAAGGATATTTAAACATTGGCCAAAAGTTGGTTCCATACAAGGGTTCAACACCATATAATGAATTTGGCCATTTGGTGTTAAATATTCCAACATTCGAAGCAAATCTGTTATCAAATCTGTAGTTCAGCTAGCACATCCATTTGGGCCTCAAATGGTTGCAGAAACTTATGTACAGATTATAAACTTTCACAAACGTTCCCATCCAGTGTTAAAGATGTCTGTTCACCTCAGATCATCCCACATCCATACTCAATATTTTTTACCCTTATTAAACCTCAACGCCTTCATTTCCAGGTTATTCTTTGTTTTTTTTTGTTTTGTTTCATCTCTTGCTTTATTCTCCCCTTCTTGTTGTGTTTCATCTTGTTTACCACCCCTGGTCTATCCTTATTCCTCTCCCTTTCTTCTCATTCTTCCATGTATACCTCTACCCATCCATCGGTGTGTCCTCCATTTTCCAGTGTTTTATTTCTGTTCCATGAACCTTGACTTTGTATAAAAAAAAGGTAACATCTGGGTAATATAAAGGAATGCGATTTTAGTTTTGTGCATAAATAAAATGGCACGGGGAAAGGTTGTGCAGAGTTAAAATGGTCAAGGAAATGAATGAGGAACAGTTTGTGATTAGCATGAAGAAAAACAAAATAAACAAGAAATACTAGAATGGCACTCGGTGCACAGCATACCTCCACCAGGCTGAACAGTTTATGGTTTGTATCCCACAGATAGGCCAGATCTGGATCTGGACCTGAACCAAAATGAAATCGGCTTGTTCTTGTCACCTAACCGACTCATCCACCATGTTTTGTCAAAAGTAGTCCACAACTTTTTGAAATATCGTGCTACATATAGTTTTTCACCCCATCCTCAATGGTGAAGAATCACTTCAAAAATTAAAAAAAATCTTGCCTCCGGATCTTCACCAAAATCGAATGGATTCGTCCTTGTCACACACCCAACCTGTCCACTAGGTTTCGTCCGAATCTGTCCACAACTTTTTGAGACATCATTTTTTACCCTATCTCTCACTGGTGAAAAATCACCTAAAATTTTTTTATTGGATTCAGCTCCAGACCTGGATCTTCACCAAAATCTTATCAATTCATCCTGGTCACAAACCCAACGTGTCCACAAAGTTTCATCCGAATCCATCCAAAACTGAGATATTTTGCTCAGACAGACAAGCAAATGCCACCTTCGATGACGGAGGCAATGAATAGATTCAGTCAGTGAATATACTTGCTGGATTAAGGAAATCTCTGCTCAATGCTGCACAGAAACAACCACTACGTGAACTTTCATAGATATTCATTGCTGGATTTGTTATGTTAACTTGCGCATGCACGTAGAGAACAAATTGCTAGTCGGCACAGAAATCCATCCCTTGGTTTTCTCATAATCTCGTTGTTGTGTTTTTTTTTTTTTTTTTTTTAATACAAGATCGAGGCTCGTGAAAGAGCTAAAAAAATTCTTCTAAAAAAAAAATTCCGTTGCTAAAATTATCCTTCTGGTGCGATACTTGTTTGGTGTTATTTTTATCGAGTACGAGTGGAAAGGCCATTGGTCATAGGTGGTATGGCTAAATGGTAACAGCTACAGTGTTAACCAATCTTACTACAGTGTGCTGGTGAATGTGAGCTCCAGGCATTTGTTGTATATAAGTTCTACAATCGCAGAAGCTGCATCTTGTGATCGGTATACATCTATCTATAATTCCAGTAATCTCTGTGTGTTTGTTTGTACGTTTGTACGTTTGTACGTTTGTACGTTTGTTTGTCTGTGACCGCTGTTTCTCGACAACCACGGGTCCGATATACTTTAAACTTGCCAGGTATATTGCTGGGGACCCGAGGATGTGCCTTTTCAAGGTTTCATATTAATCGGACAATTACTTACCGAGCTATGTCCAAAAAACGATTCAACCAATCAGAGAGCAGCGAGCTATCGCGTGTGCCGAACGTGGCGGACACACTCTGCCTCGGATGGCACATTTGAGAGCGTATTCATTTATTTCACGTTTGCAAACTATGTTGGCGCTATGTTGGCGTTAAACGATGTTTTAAAACTAATAAAAACCCCGGGGGGATTGTCACTGTACTCGCAAGCCGTTCGCCGTTCGCTTTGGCGTTGCGAATGGACCAAAACATTTCATGCACCAAACCATTTCATGTAAAGCGTTCGCCGTTCGCTTTGGCGTTGCGAATGAACCAAAACATTTCATGGACCAAACCATTTCATGTAAATAGAGGGGGGGATATAATTTTAGATATAGATATAGTACGGGCATGCCCTAGTGTATTATAAAATGACAGAATAACCTTCTCCAATTGGTTGGAAGTTAATGCTGATGTCATGTCAGTGTTTTGATACATATGGTAATATTGATTTTGTATGTGCAGATGCGAGGTTCTCAGAACATGGCACAGGGAGGTGGTTTTGAAAAGCCATGGGTCAGTTGGAAAAGGGGCAGGCCGTTGCACCCCACCATTCCGCTCTAGTGAAACACTAATTAAAGTAAGTACGTACTTACAGCGGTCCAGAACATGTAGATTGCCAGCAATGCTACTGTGAGCCCGATGAGGCCAGCAGCCTCAAGCTGGTTGTGATGCTTAGCCAAGAGGTGGTCAAGAGCACCGCGCAGACAAAGCCAGCCAGATATGCCGGCCAATGGCGTGATGAATATGAAGCACAAAATGTCGCTCAACAGTGTACGGCGCTCTCGTTTGGGATTTGGGCTCTGCAACCACTGAGACGACAATCAAGATAAAAGCAAATGAAGCGATTGTCGTGTTTGTGATAAGCAGCAGATAAATGCTGTAGTGGCACAGCATTCTGAAGCAACCAACCAAGTTGTTAACGAAAGCATGAACCACATGACCAAAACCCCATCACAAGCGATTCATTTTTCTCACACCTTGGTGAAAGGCTGTGGCTTGCGCTCCACCACAAATTGGAAGTGACAGAGCTCGCAGAAGCTTGTGTTTGATGCAGCAAGCCAGTGTTCGAGGCACGTCTGGTGGAGAGATCCCAGGGTGCCGATGCAGTCACACGGAGACAGCAAGTCCTCCTGGCTGCCCACTTCATGGCAAATACGGCAAAAGGGGCTCTCTCTGGGCAGGCTAGGGTTGAGGTGGGGACACCATGCTTTACAATTCAGAATTTGTTTGCCATGTATGATGTCCATGTAAAAAAAAATATATTATTTTTATATAAATATATATATATACACTAGCATATAAGACCAGGCACTTCACTGATGGGAACACCAATCTTTGCGTAATTGAAAAAATAAATAAAGGTTGCTGTTGTTTGGTGTTAAAAAAGACATTAAATGAAAGAATGAATGAATGATCGTTTTAAGGCCATTTTCCCCGCTAGAGCGGGGGTTAGCCTTACATTAAATGAAAGAAATGGGGAAAAATACAATTAGGACGTGTTTGTTAAAGGAATATTCATCACAGCCTTTTTAGATGCTGAATTGCAAATAATATACAACACATTAAGAGGAAGTTCAAAATGAAAAAAATGCTCCCCCTCCCCCCTCTTCTTTCTTTGAATAAACTGACTAACGTATATATACAGTCACGTGAAAAAGTAAGTACACCCCATGTAAAGTTTTGACTTTTTCAACATATTTTAACATACAGCTATTTGATCTTCATTTCAACAATATTGAAAGATAAAGGTGATATAATATAACAAATATCATGAAACATTTACATTTTGTAGTCCATTGTATAATTTAAATAAACATAAATGCTAATTTCGCATGTGGAAAAAGTAAGTACACCCTTGGCTCTAATAGGTGGTATTGCCCCCTTTGGCAGAAACAACCTCAAGTAGGCGTTTCTTATAACTGTCTACCAGTCTCTGACATTGACTGGGAGAAATTTTTGCCCACTCCTCCATGCAGAATTCTTTCAGCTATACTATGTTTGAGGGGTTTCTTGCACGCACAGCTCGTTTCAAATCCCCCCACAACAATCCCCCCACTGTTCCGCACTGTTTTAGCTTTTTCACGAGCCTCGATTCAGTATACAAAAAAAAACAAAAAAAAAAACATATCGATGGGATTTAGATCTGGGCTTTGACTTGGCCATTCCAGAACCCTCCATTTCTTTCTTTTCAGCCATTCCTTAGTGGATTTACTGGTATGTTTAGGGTCAGTCATGTTGCAAGGTCCACCTTCGGTTGAGCTTCAACTTGCCGACAGATGGCCTCACATTATCCTCAAGCACACTCTGATACAATGAAGAATTCATAGTGGATTCTATGATGGTGAGCTGCCCAGGCCCTGATGCAGCAAAGTTGCCCCAAACCATAATATTTCCACCACCATGCTTTACAGTTCGTATCAGGTTCTTGTGGTCAAATGCTGTCTTTGGTTTTTGCCAAACATGTCTTCTGGTACTGTGGCCAAATAGCTCTACCTTTGACTCATCTGTCCAGAGCACATTGTTCCAGAAGTGCTGGTCTTTGCCTAGGTGTTCATTGGCAAACTTTCGTCTTGCCCTGATGTTCTTTCTGGACAGCAAAGGTTTCCTCCTGGCACACCTCCCATGTCGATCAAATTTGTGCAGCCTCTTTCTAATGGTAGACTCGTGCACTTTGACATCAACAGTGGCAAGAGCTACCTTTAGGTCCCATGATTACATTCTGGGGTTCTTAGAGACTTTTTTCAGCATCTTGCGGTCTGCTCTCGGGCTGAACTTGCTGGGGCGGCCTGGCCTGAACAAGTTGGCAGTTGTTTGGAATCTTCTCCACTTGTCGATGATTTTCCAGACAGTCGAATGATTGATTTCAAACTGTTTGGAGATCTTTTTAAATCCCTTCCCAGACTCGTAGGCATCTATAACTTTCTTTCAGAAGGCCTCAAAGAGCTAATTTGATCTAGGCATGGTGATGCCACACACTTCAACAACAAAGAGCAAACCAAACTAAATGTCTGAAGTTTAAATAAGACAGGTTCCTCCAAGTTCCTCTCTAATGATGTTCTAATCATTTGCACCTGAGCTGGTGCACCTGATTCTAATTTTAGGTATTTGAAGTAGTGATAAATGTAGGGGTGTACTTACTTTTTCCACATGCAAAATTTGCATTTATGTTTATTTAAATTATACAATGGACTACAAAATGTAAATGTTTCATGATATTTGTTATATTATATCACCTTTATCTATCAATATTGTTGAAATGAAGATCAAATAGCTGTATGTTGAAATATGTTGAAAAAGTCAAAACTTTACATGGGGTGTACTTACTTTTTCACGTGACTGTAGATGAGTATGATTTGGATATGTGGAGATTCGTGGAGATTTGGAATCGACGTGGTGGATATAAAACATATTTGTAGGTAGTGCTGTTAGGTAGATTCAAAATCCCGTCTCGGAACCGTCTCGATAAATTTTAAATTTTCATACCGGGATCTCGGATCGGCTCGGTTCCCGGCAAAGTAAAAAAAATAAAAAAAAATAAAAATAATAATAATAATAAGGATTCAAAAATAATGGAATTTCATTACAATATATAAACAACAATGAAAAAAATTCATTTCTGATGTTGAGTACTTAAATTCCGACTTAGCTTCCATTTACCGGGATGAAATAAAATACACCGCTTACATGCAGATGATCGGCCACCGATGGGACCGGGTTATCTCATTACAGTTTGTATTGTCGTGTAATTTCTTGCTCGGAATGTCAGAGAGAGGGAGAAAATGTTTCTGCCCAGGCATATTCGAGTCCCGGTTGGAGTTTCATTATCATTTTGTGAGTTGTGATCGCCAAGGGGCTCCCCCCCCCCCCCCCGTTCCCCTCCCCTCCCCCGCCCGGCAATGTCGGGTACTTCTGCTAGTAAATTATAAAGCAGGCGGTGTAGTGATCACCCCCCCCCCCCTCCTTATTTTGACTCTGTGACTAAAGTAAACGTAATCAACTTATCAGGCCTAAAGTGTAGGATAAGATAACCAAAATACTTTCACATTCAAACCGTCAAACCAAACCCCGAGGGATTCTTACAATTTATAGATTTAGCGTTGCAATTAAACATAAACGTTCATCAAAAACTCATTTCATAAAACTACATAATGTATTGTACTTGTATTAATACATTGTGTGTAGAATAATCCGTTATAAACGTGTTTTTAATCTAAATAAACATCGTCCCTCCAATCACGGAGCCTCGAGCGAGTCCCTCGATATTAATGTGCTAAAGACCATAGCAACCACATTCCGTAACTCGTCTCCAAGGATGGACACGTGACCGCAGCGTAAAGCGGAGCGAGGCGGAGTGATACAGCGGAAGGATTCAACGGTTTAAATAAAGCCGCGATGCGGGGGATTTTCATTGGGACCTTGATCCTGATTTCGTTACCTCCGCCACCAAAGGTCGATGGAGGTTATGTTTTCACTCCTGTCTGTTTGTCCGTTTGTTTGTGAACACAATATCTCAAAAAGTTGTGGACGGATTCGGACGAAATTTTGTGGAGATGCAGCGTGTGTGACAAGGACGACATGATTAGATGTTGGTGAAGATCCGGATTCGGAATTCGGATTCGTTTGCAGTGCATTGTTTGTTGACAAGGGGAAAATCCTGGAACAGTGAGTTTACTTTATCTATCATCGTTTGTGTCAGTTCAGCTGCACTTGCGAAAAATGATGCTTGTGCAGAAGCAGAGTAATGAAAGCAAGGCTCAATAAATGCCTCTATTATGGAAAATATCTGCAAGAAGTTGGAATTTTAACCGGGATTTTTTTACCGAGAAATTGCGTCAATCAATTTATCTCGGGACCGTCTCGAAAGCCGAAACCGCCGGGATTTCGTCCCGGTCCCGGCTCGGTTGACAGCCCTATTTGTAGGGAGAGGGATAAGTGGTAAGGTTTACTTCCTGAGGGTGGTTTCATTGAAATCCAATCTCAAGTTAACAAAGAAGGATTCCTGGGCGATCCTGCTCTACGTGCAGGGATAACCAATGTCACGTGTTGGAATTTGCAGTTTTGACACGCGTAAACAGGTACCCATAAAAAAAAAAAAAATTGGGCTCACAAACATTCCCGGCCGAATCCACCGTAGTTGGATTTATTGAAATCCGTTCTCAAGTTATAACATGACAAACAGGCATACACGGCTCCTTTTATAACACACACATCTCGTTTTTTCATTTCTGTTCTTCACAATTCTATCTCTCTCTTTTTTATATACTAGGGCATGCCCGTACGTGGGTGCCCGTTCCTTGCCAAAAAAAAAAAAAAACGCTACCCGTACGCTCTACCCCGCCCGTAAACAAAAAAAACAACGCTCTTCGCTTCCGCCCTTCGCTCTGACTGAATTGGGAGAAATAATGCGCATAAGAAATCGAGAAATTATTATTTTCTCCGGAAGAAATCGAATTACGAACCGTAATGGCGCACGCGCTCGGCTCGGCTCGCTCTCACATCGGCCACGCCTACGCAACAACGCGTTCTGTGATTGGCTGCCGGAAGTGAAGTCTTCACTGTCCGGAAGGTCGCAAATCGCAGTTACGATGAATCGCGAATTAGTTTTAATTAGTTTTAAAACATAGTTTAACGCCAACATAGTTTGCCAACGTGAAATAAATGAATACGCTCTCAAATGTGCCGTCCGAGGCAGAGTCTGTTCGCCACGTTCGGCACACGTGATAGCTCGCTGCTCTCTGATTGGTTGAATAGTTTTTTTGGACATAGCTCGGTAACTACTTCTCCGATTAATATGAAACCTTGAAAAGGCACATCCTCGGGTCCCCAGCAATATACCTGGCAAGTTTAAAGTATATCGGACCCGTGGTTGTCGAGAAACAGCGGTCACAGACATACATACATACATACACACAGAGATTACTGGAATTATAGATAGATACACACATATATACACACACACACACACACACACACACACACACACACACACACACACACACACACTATCGGTTGTTCCTAAACTTAAATATAAATAATTTAAAGGATTGTTGTAAACGATGTTAATTTCACAACTTCCCATATTCAACTTTATTTAAATTGCAAACCTCAAACACAGTTTCTCCACCTAAAGCAAGAACCTTAACCCGTAAGCAATTGACTAGTTTCCCGACTGCATGGATCATCAGCTGGGCACCGTTCCTCCTCGAGGTGTCGATCCTTTCAGCCCAGGACCTCTCCAAACGGCGGATCCACAACCTCGATCATGGATCCACATCAATTGATGGTACATCAGTAGATCCACAACCTCAGTTGCATCCAGGCAGTCAGTCAACCTATCAATGCACCAACATATTGCATCGCACATTTGCTACAGGTCAATAGGTAAACTATATTTGAGGTTTTACATGTAATTAATTCTTTAGTTTCTTTTAACTTGTAACATCTAGCCGTTACTGTGCAATTAATTATATTGTTTGTGGGTTTCATGCTTTGAAATGTCGTTGAACAAACATAAAATATCATATAAATGTAGTTTAACAAACACATTAAAATCACATCAACAAAGAATAAACATATAAATATATGAGAAACAGTATAGTGGATTTTCCACCAAAAGATAATGACAAATCACACACACACACACACACACACACACACACACACACACACACACACACACACACACACACACACACAGCAGAAATTTATAAAAAAGCAAGGATGTACAATGTTAACCAATGAGAACCATCTCTATTTTATGCCAAAATAAGGATTTTTTAAAATGATTTCTCACCCTTTCTTATGCAAACATTAGTCATATGGTCCTTACTGAAACATCATCTCTACAAATATGTACACATACATCCTCTTTGGCACTCATCATATCCATCCCTACAAGTCTGACATTTCAATCAGCAATCTGTAACTACTCAACGCGTGAAGCATAAACCAAATTTAATATGCATACAAACTTTAAACTAGAGCGAAGTAGATGGCACGCCATCACAAATTCCCACACTTCCCACCTCAAGTAAAGTTGGTGGCAAAAAGTTCCACCAGGAATGACCCAATATCAAATAGAGTGGAATTTTTTTTTTGCTCGTTTTGACCGGTGACCCCTAAACCCCAACACCTGGGGTCAAATCCAAGAAATTGTTACATGTTTCATGCATCCCCTAATCTTGATGGCATATACAAAGTTTCATTTAAAAACGTTTTAAAATGTGCCCGTAATTGCATTTTTCATTATTTGACCTTTTTCATTATTTGACCCTGCACCAGGGGCGGGGCCAAAATTGATGTCACTCTTGCACCTCCATGCAATGTGTTGATCATAACTACAAAGTTTGGTGAATTTCTGCCCCACCATTTAGGAGGAGATCCCAGACAGACAGGAGCCAATTACAAAATCCCCACCCCACCCCCCATCCCCCCCCCCCCCCCAAAAATCGTGAGGATAATGATGCATAAAATTAGCGGACTTGCTTAATTAATGATTATACTAGTAATAGACATCCACGAGCATCCTCGCCCATGTTGTGGAATGTCAGCTGAGGCCCTCACTGTTATTTTTCTTCTACCTTCACTTTTTCACCATTATTACCCTCACCAGAGGAGAGGGTATTGCATTTCAGTCCGTTTGTTTGTTTGTTACTTGCCGGAAAAGATTCCGGCAAGTATGTTGATCGGTTGGTTTGTCTGTTTGTCTGTCTGTCTGTCTGTCTGTCTGTGCACAGCACTACGTCTACATCGTTGCACCTAGAATCGCCAAACTTTACACACATATTTGTCTTGCCCTGGAATAGACTGTGCCCAATTTTTAACTCTCGGCCTCCATTATGACGTCATCATTTGATAATTTGACAAGTACTAAACTTCATCCGATCAAGATCCAATTTCTTGAACGGTATGACGGCATAAACAGGCGGAGAAAAAAAAATTAATGATGACGTCATCGGTCACGTGGCTCAGCCACCATCTTGGAAAAACCAAAAACTTTTGCACCTCCATATCTCGGAAAGCGCTGAATAGAAAAAATTGAGACATGGCTCATTGTAAAGAACTCTCCATGGGGGAATAAAATATGTTAATGATGATGTCATAGGTGCCTCCATTATGATGTCATAATTCGACAAGTACAAAACTTCATCCAATCAAGATGAAATTTCTTGAGCATAATATAGGAATAAATTAGTTTACAAAAAAATGATTACGTCATCGGTCACGTGGTTCGGCCGCCATATTTGTTTTAACACAAAACCCTTAAAAACCACTGAAAATACATCCTGGTGAGGGTTTGCAATCTCCGATTGCTCTTTTTAGCCGCGTCGCAGACGCTGGTCATAGAGTGCCCTCTGCTGTTGTTGTTGTTCTTCTTCTTGTTCTTCTTCTTGTTCTTGCAGAGAAGACAAAACCTCAAAGCTCCACCCATTCTGGGAACCATAGCTCCACCCATTATGGGAGAGGCTTCATATAAACAAATATCCACCATTTTATTAACTCGCATAGCTTTGAGGCCTGTTTTGTAGGCCCGTGGTGTCTTCCTCTCTCACACAGTTTTATTTCAAATCAAATTCGATATATCATTTCATTTTTCACAGTCGCTAACATAGTTTTAGACTCGGTTGAAAAAAAACGGGAAGAAAATCCGATGAAAGTTGCCCTTTATAGAACGAAATGAATTCTCAAAGGCCTGTAACTTCAAGTCCATTGAGATATATTTTTTTAAAATCGCGGCATGGTCAGTCATACACCGCCCAAAATAAGACAGGAAAATGCCGAGATATATTAAAATTTCGTCCATTTGATGACAATCGTCACGATGAAATATTTAATTTATACGTCGTCACAATAATGTGGAGAGAGGAGCATAGCTTCGTTCACGTGGCGCCACACACGGGAAATTGCTGAGATATATTTTTTTAAATCGCGGCATGGTCAGTCATACACCGCCTGAAATAACAGACTGGAAAATGCCGAGATATATTAAAAATTCGTCGCCACACACGGGAAATTGCCGAGATATATTTTCACTTTGCACAAAAATAACATCAAGTAATCGAATCAATAGGAATGTCCTGTGCCTATAACATCGACGTTATAGGCACAGCTGCATCTAGGCATTGTGTAACATCGACGCGGCTTTTGTTTTAATTAAAACTTTTTGTACTTGTTCTTGTTACCCTTGCAAGAGGAGAGGGTATTGCATTTGTGTCTGTTGGTTACTTGCAAAATCGAAGATTCGGAAGTATATTGGTTGTTACTCCCGCCAGGGAGTAATGCATTCGATTGTGTCCGTGTGCGTGTGTGCGTGTTTGTGAACAAGATATCTGGAAAAGTTCTGAACGGATTTGGATGAAAGTTGGTGGGATGATTGCCCTTGGAATAAGGAAGAAATGATTAGTTTTTGGTGAAGCTCAGGATATTATTCCGGATCCAGGAATTTTTTGAAGGATTGTTTACCATTGGAAGATGGGGATCATGTTTTTTTTAAACACTATCTTCTATATATTCTATATTTAACATTGTGATATGAAAATAGTTTTCATATTTGTTGTAAATGTAGTTTAAACTCGTGGTTATGCGTTAGAGCGGTGTATTTTGTTAGCAGCGTCGTCTTCAAGGTTCTTTTTTTCTTTCTTTCTAATAAAGACGTATTCTGTCATTTTAAAACCACCAAAGTGTGTATTAGGTTTCCCCGTTTCATAAAATGTATCGTTTGATACGTATAATGCTTTAAAACTGTTTTTTTAAATATTTTTTTTTTACCTCAGAAGAGATATCAACATTTACCTCAGCGAATGTCAATCGCGGTGTCAGTATTTGATGAACTTATAAAGACTTAGGTGAGTTATAAGTGTGACCAGCATGTGCACGGGATTCTTCCCAGAAGAATGAGTGGTCGCATTAGCTTGATTAGTTTTTGCCCTAAGGAATGAAACGAACGCTTAAAATTTATTTGAAGTCACACATGCCTCAAAATACACTCACTTATATAGAATTGACGCTGAATCCGAAAATGTAAATGAAATTGCCTTGTTTTTTTTTAAACATTATCTTCTATATATTCTAAATATATATCTGTGCAGTGTCTGTCTTGTGTTGTGTTGTCACTGAACTACTCCCTCAAACTTTTGTGAAATCGTACTATTCCAACTTGACCCACGGCGGGAGTATGCGCTCTACTGAGTGGCGTTCTATTTCTGGTCTGTTATTTGGTCTGTTTGTTTGTCAATCGCCCACAGGTCACATTTTCACTCCAATCTTCACGAGACTTTACACCACCTGGCAGAGGCAGTGACAAGATGGAAGCCTATTATTTTTGAGGTCAAAATGACAAGGCCACAAATCATTAACATTTGTACATATACTGAATATAAAATTTAAAAACACGTGTGGACGGTGAATCAAGGTGAAGTGTTGGTCAATCCCTGTGAGTACATCTATTGATTACATGCTGTTTGAATGTGAGTACATCTATTAATTACTTACTAGCAGAAGTACCCGGCATTGCCGGGCGGGGGAGGGGAGGGGAGGGGAACGGGGGGGAGGGGAGGGGAGGGGAACGGGGGGGAGGGGAGAAGAGTGGGAGGGGGAGAGGGAGAGGGGAGAAGAGGGGGGGATGGGCCGGGAGAGGTGGGAGAGGGGGGGGAGGGGAGGGGGGGAGGGGAGGGGGGGAGGGGAGGGGGGGAGGGGAGGGGGGGAGGGGAGGGGGGAAGGGGGGAGGGGAGGGGGGAAGGGGGGAAGGGGGGGAGGGGAGGGGAGGGGGGAGGGAAGAGGGGGGGAAGGGGAGTGTGAGGGATGAGAGGGTGAGGGATGGGAGGGGGGGGGAGAGAGGGTGAGGGATGGGAGGGGGGGGGAGAGGGGGGGAGGGGGGGAGAGGGGGGGAGGGGGGGAGAGGGGGGGAGGGGGGGAGAGGGGGGGAGGGGGGAGGGGGAGGGGTGTGAGGGGGGAGGTGGGAGGGGGAGGGGGAGGTGGGAGGGGGAGGGGGGGAGGTGGGAGGGGGGAGGGGGAGGTGGGAGGGGGAGGGGGAGGTGGGAGGGGGGAGGGGGAGGGGGAGGTGGGAGGGGGGACCTGGCAGAAGTACCCGGCATTGCTGGGCGGGGGAACGGGGGAGGGGAGGGGAGGGGAACGGGGGGGGAGGGAACGGGGGGGGGAGGGGAGGGGAACGGGGGGGGAGGGGAGAAGAGGGGGAGGGGAGAAGAGGGGGGAGGGGAGAAGGGGAGGGGGAAAAGGGAGGGGAGGGGGGGGAAAGGGAGGGGGAGGGGGGGGAAGGGAGGGGGAGGGGGGGAAAGGGAGGGGGAGGGGGGGAAAGGGAGGGGGAGGGGGGGGGAAAGGGAGGGGGAGGGGAGAGGGGGAGGGGAGAGGGGGAGGGGAGGGGGTAGGGTGGAGGGGGAAGGGAGGGGGAGGGGGAGGGGGAAAGGCAGGGGGGAGGGGGAAAGGCAGGGGGGAGGGGGGAGGGGGAAAGTGAGGGGAGGGGGAAAGTGAGGGGAGGGGGGAGGGGGAGGGGGAAAGTGAGGGGAGGGGGAGGGGGAAAAGGGAGGGGGAGGGGGAGAGGGAGGGGGAGAGGGAGAGGGAGGGGGAGGGGGAGGGGGAGAGGGAGGGGGAGGGGGAGAGGGAGGGGGAGGGGGAGGGGGAGGGGGAGGGGGAGGGGGAGGGGGAAAAGGGAGGGGGAGGGGGAGGGGGAAAAGGGAGGGGGAGGGGGAGGGGGGGAGGGGGAAAAGGGAGGGGGAGGGGGGGAGGGGGAAAAGGGAGGGGGAGGGGGGGAGGGGGAAAAGGGAGGGGGAGGGGGGGAGGGGGAAAAGGGAGGGGGAGGGGGAGGGGGGGAGGGGGAAAAGGGAGGGGGGAGGGGGAAAAGGGAAGGGGGGAGGGGGAAAGGGGAGGGGGGAGGGGGGAGGGGGGAGGGGGAGGGGGAAAGGGGAGGGGGGAGGGGGGAGGGGGAAAGGGGAGGGGGGAGGGGGGAGGGGGAGGGGGAAAAGGGAGGGGGAGGGGGGAAAAGGGAGGGGGAGGGGGGAAAAGGGAGGGGGAGGGGGAAAAGGGAGGGGGAGGGGGAAAAGGGAGGGGGAGGGGGAGGGGGGAAGGGAGAGGGAGGGGGAGGGGGGAGGGGGAGGGGGGAAAGGGAGGGGGAGGGGGAGGGGGGAAAGGGAGGGGGAGGGGGAGGGGGGAAAGGGAGGGGGAGGGGGAGGGGGGAAAGGGAGGGGGGAGGGGGAGGGGGGAAAGGGAGGGGGAGGGGGAGGGGGGAAAGGGAGGGGGAGGGGGAGGGGGGGAAAGGGAGGGGGAGGGGGAGGGGGGGAAAGGGAGGGGGAGGGGGGAAAAGGGAGGGGGAGGGGGGAAAAGGGAGGGGGAGGGGGGAAAAGGGAGGGGGAGGGGGGAAAAGGGAGGGGGAGGGGGGAAAAGGGAGGGGGAGGGGGGAAAGGGAGGGGGGAGGGGGAAAAGGGAGGGGGAGGGGGGAAAAGGGAGGGGGAGGGGAGAAGGGGAGGGGGTAGGGGGGAGGGGAGAAGGGAAGGGGGGACGGAGGGGGAAGGGGGAGGGAAGGGGATGGCCAGTCAACAATGACGTTGCAGTTCTCATGGTCGGAGAGCAGCACAACAATCGGACATAGTCCTGCATATTCGCAACAGCACAAAGCGGATTTTGGAGACTCACTGATCCTGTGACGTCCTCCAGTACCGGCGTTGCCGGGCGGGGGAAGGGAGACCCGTACATTCCCAACCCGTACATTCGCCCTCTCGACTCAAGCTCACTCGGACAAAAGCCTCGCACAAATTACACCCTGAAGGCCCAATGGTCATGTCTATGCCACAAATCACGGGCGCACTGAATTGAAAATATATAGAACGCTCATACTCCGTGAAAAGTGAAGCCGCCGTGTCGCCATCTTGGTCAGCACGACTCGACGAACTCGCTTCGCGGATCTCGTTTTGTGCGGCAATAACCTGCTCCAATCGGTTACGGAAGGGTTGTGGAAAGACGTTTCACAGCTGTTTCAAAGACATTTAATTCATATCGCACAAAATCGATACAAAACACGATCGCATAAAAGGTGAAAAAACGTGTGACGTGTGACGGGATGGAACATCACGTGATCGCTGTGAGCGAATCAGTCTGGTGGCGGTAATGGAACATCACGTGATCGCTCTGAGCGAATCAGCGAGCTGCTCTGGAACCGGCTGAGATTAGCGGGTACTTCGCTGAAATGCGCTGAGGTAAATATGAATAAAAAATATGGATCGTCAAATATTTTGAGTTCGGCCATGTTCGTCCCAGGCTCAATGGCCATGTCTATGTCAAATATCAAGCACGTAAGCCTCTCCGTTTAGGAGTCTATCGGTATCTCTCTCTCTCACACACACACACACACACACACACACACACACACACACACACACACACACACACACACACACACACACACACACACACACACACACACACACACACACACACACACAGTTTTATATATATAGATGATTAGACCTTGACGGCGTCTATTTATGGACTATTGGAACATACCTTTTCGACATGTCGACTTTTAGAGCCCTTACACCTTTTAGACCCCCAAGACTCTTAAGACATTTTATACCTCTCAGACTCCTAGGATCCTTAATATCCTCTAGAACTTAGACCCTACAAACCCCATTAGAGCCCTTAGACCCCAAAGCCAAATAGACCCAGTTAGACCTTCTGTCTGAGGGCTTTCTGCAATAACACTTGAGGTTCCCCAATCATAATCAAAAGGCTCCTCATTGGTAAACCATCTCACTACCAAGCTTAGGGTGCAAGATAGAATTTTAATTTCTCTTTTTTCAGGTTCTACTCATCTTGGTTAGTGGCATAGGGAAAAGTCCCACGTGGCATAGGGAAAGGTCCCATGAGGAATCGGGAAAATGCTGTCCATGACAATTTCACGCGATTATGATGAAATTGTATTTTTCTTTTTTGTGATTTTATTATTGTCAAACCTCAGGAATTTTCCAAGATATCAGATTGAAACTTACACAGCTTATTACCTCCACCACTGAAGGAGGATGGAGGTTATGTTATGGTCGGACAAAATTTGGCAGAGAGGTAATGTGTGTGACAAGGACGAAATGAATATATTTTGGTGAAGATCTGGATTCGGATCCGGCTAGTATAATTTTTAAAGTGATCCATCACCATTGGGAGATGGGGCCAAAAACGATACATAGCAGGATATCTCAAAAAGTTGTGCATAGATTTGTACGAAAATTGGTGGAGAGGTTGGATGTGTGAGAAGGACTAATCAATTCCATTTTGTTGAAGATCTGAATATGGATTCGGATACGAAAATTATTTAATTTTCAAGTGATTCTTCACCATTGAGAGATCGGGCGAAAAGCCAGAAAAAACATTATATTAAAAAAAGTTATGGACGAGTTATGAATAAACTTGGTGGACGAGTCGGTTCAGTGACAAGAACAAGCCGATTCGATTTGGGTTTAGGTCCGAATCCAGATCCGGCCTATCAGTGGGATACAAAACAAACTGTTGAGCTGGCGGAGGTATGTGCTCCACCGAGTGCCGTTCTAGTTTGTAAGCATGTGTGGTGTCGTGTGTAAAATCTGGTCAAAATTAGTCAAAGGTCAAGGTTCATGCCATCCAAAATACCTATTAAGCAGCATTTAGAAAATGTCTCAACCAAATTTGTTATGCACGACATTCCATCATCTAAAACAATTGATAGGTCAAATTTTACAAATGACCAAATTGCTGTTTCCATGGCAACTATTGTTTATTTGGATCTCTCAAGTATTGTGCTATGCACGAGATCTTTCGTGTTTGGTTGTCTGCACTTAACGCGAGTCGGTGTATTAATGACATTAGACCCTTTTATACCCTGAGACCCTTGAGACACCGAAGCTAAAAACATTTTATAACCCTACGACAATTTAAGATACTGTAGACCCCTAAGACCTTCTTGAGTCTAGATCCTTTAGGACCCAAATACCCCACTAGACCCAGAAGACCCCTTTCTACTCATTTAGACCGTTCATATGCTATCATTCATTTCGACCAAAACATCCTTCCATTTATTTGCCACCCAAAACAAGTCTTGGGATGTGTTCAGTTCCCAAACAGCTATCTCGCGCTTGCCAAGCCAGCCGTTCCTTATCAACCGTTTCAAATGGAATGCTTAAGTGTTCTGCAACAACCTTTGCAACTGAACACCCATGGTGAGGTTGTGCAATCCCCGACTGCTCTTTCTAGTTCAATTTAAAAATTCTTTTTTTTAAAAATAAACAAAGTTATATGACTTCGTAATGGATTAAAAATGCGGCCTGTGGACCAAAAAGTCTGTTTTCTACAGGCATGGGTTGCAGGGTATTTCACGTATCAGGAATAAACGGCCTCGACCTCACTTTGCTTGGCCTCATTATATACTTTAGCACTGTAAAACACAAATCGCCTTGTTCACATTTCCAAAAACCTCCAATTTAGGAGTACATGGACAAAATACGCCATATTGACCAATAAAATTTGCCACATGCACTCTCAGTGTTGGAGAATATCGAGATTCAGATAAAATGGCATCTTGTAGGAAACGTTCTTTGTACTTGGAAACACAAAGCAAGAGTTTTAAAGACGCTTCCCATGCCCTATTTCTCAAGACCGAGTGGAGTAAGGTGTTCTATGAACTCTCTAGTTTAATTAGCGATAATGTAACATCAAACCTGTTCGGAAGGAGGTGAAAAGAATGTTGGAAAATGCTATGATTTAATCGAACGCTATTTCTCTCTGGTATTTTGCCTGAAGGAAAGTTCAGTGTTGCTAAAGCAGACACAAAGACAAGAATGACCCTGGGCCGGTTCCCTATTGCCTTCCCAGCACTAGTTAGGACAGCGGTTTGTTCAGGGTGTTGGTGGCAATTTTGCCAACTCTGCACACAAAAAAAACTAACACTTTGCCTGTCACACCCCTTGTCCGAGTATTCCCTTTTCATTAAAAGTTATTCGTCATCCTCCATCAATGTAGCATATTCTTCAGTGTGCCCAAATAACCATACAGTTTTTGCTTCGTCTCGTTTCATAAATGTTGATAAAAAATTGTACAAATTGACAAAATCATGAAAAAAAATAGTTAGAGATGGCATGGACTATCAGAATTGTTGCGTTACTGCCCTCAATATGGTAAATGCTTACAATACAATTCCTGTGGTGCCCCTTTGATGAGACGGTTGTAAGTGACATGCACACGTAAACACCAGTAGTTGCATGTTAAGGAACTTGACAAAACATTAACTTTTTAAAAATTACATCACCAAAATAATAATAATAACAATAAATCAAACAAATACCACATTCGCTATGCCAAAAAGGAACAGGTCTCAATCGACGTCACAGTTAACACCAACCCAACCTCTCTTAAGTGTTTTGATCTTAGCATTTAAATCTCAATATTGACCATTGTTTTGTTTTGTTTTTGCAAAGCAAGCAGCAATCTGCCAAAATGGCAAGGTTTAAAATACCAGACTGAGTCATGGCATAAATAGCACGGTGCAAAGCAGGAATGGCATGGTGCTAAGTTTGAAGAATGGTGCAAAGCAGGAATGGCATGGTGCTAAGTTTGAAGAATGGTGCAAAGCAGGAATGGCATGGTGCTAAGTTTGAAGAATAGTGTAAAGCAGGTTTGCAATTTTAGGTAATGGAGAACGACAAAAATGGCAGAAAATTGACAAGGGAAATGCGAGATCACCATGGTAAGACAACCCAAATCGAACAATACAACCACATCAGTCATTCCTGCACCTGTGCTAACTCCAGCTATGGATCACGTCTCAATGTGGACCCATCGTGTACACACACACACACCACACACACACACACACACACACACACACACACACACACACACACACACACACACACACACACACACACACACACACACACACACACACACACACACACACACACACACACACACACACACACACACACACACACACACGTTTGTACTGACCAATCCGCTCCACCATGATCTGTGCCCAGGACCGGTTTGTTATCCGGAGACATCAATGAGTATTTCCCAACATTGCTGGCTGGTGCAGGAATCTTTGTGCTGCACATAACAAGAGGGGGCGAGGGGGGTTCAAGAACAATTTTATATCAAAAGTCGAGTTAATGTGCATATAATCAATAAATAAACGAGGTAGTTTTATCCACCATTAAAAACATAGACTGCATGCTAAAGCACGTACGTTTAGGTTCTTGTCTCATCTAAGGAAGACTTTGTACTTTTAAAACTAATATAATGTTTATGTAAAAAGGACGATGTCCCATATAAAGGAATATTACGCAGCACGCACACAAAAGACTTCGGTCGCCGTGAATCATAAACCTAAGAACACATTAACTAGTGACGACCTCGTCTTGTAAGTTGTAGACTCAGGTAACTGTAGTAGTACATACTATTACTAGGAATATAAATAAATGCTGGGACAGCGTGAGTCGTCTCCACAGAACCACCACCCAAAAGGTTCACTCATTTATATCAGCACGAGACAATATCCATATATATATACTGTACAGAGAGTAATAAAATAACAATAATGCCCTACCTACCCTGATGACAGGCCCAAATGGTTCCATCAACTCCGCGAGCTGTGATACTGATAGGAAGCGAAGTCAAGGAGGACAGAACGGAACCTTAAACACTGGAGAATGTCGATAAACGAAACCGAAAGCACTATCTCATCTATGTTACCTCAACATCCGGATGAACCAGCTCGACAACATAGCAAATGGAACGACCAGCTAACCAGAAGCTCACACACTTCATGAGAAAATGTAGGAAGTGACTTAGTGAAGTAAAGGTGTTCTTCTTCCTCTTTGCCGAAACGCAACAGTGGCATATACAGAACTACGCCGCTCTATAATCACAACAGTCGCATCTTCAGGGGTACGAGGCTCTATAATAATAACATTGGCGTTTTCAGAACTACGCCGCTCTATAATAGCAACAGTCGTATCTTCAGAACTACGCCGCTCTATAATAACAACATTCGTATCTCAGAACTACGCCGCTCTATAATAACAACAATCGCATCTTCAGAACTACGCCGCTCTTTAATAACAAGTCGCATCTTCAATACTACGCCGCTCTATAATAACAACAGTCGCATCTTCAGAACTACGCCGCTCTATAATAACAACAATCGCATCTTCCAAGCTACGAAGCTCTATACAAACAACAATGACTCCCTCAGAGCTGCGACTGCGAGGCTCTTTCATACCAACAGTGACGTATTCAGAACTGCGGGGCTCTATCTTACTATAATTCACCAAATGTCTGTCCGTCTGTCTGTCCGTCCGTTCGAAGGTACCGCAAAAACGTCTGAATCGATCGCAACAATATTTTGGGTGGGTAATCCTGGGATCCCTTGGAGTAAAATAGGCTATATTGTTTTTTCCAATTTCAGCTTTGGCCTCCAGCATTTTCAGGTTTGGACTCCCGCATAACGTTATTTTCCCAGGTGCCGCACAAACGGCTGCACCGATCGCTGCACAGCTGCACCGATCGGACTCGGTGACCTTGGACAAAGACCTTTTATAAGGACATAGGTTGAATCCATGCTTGAGAGAATGCCAACCCCCTCCCCACCATCACGGTCGTCTCTCCAACTCACAATCCCACGAGATATGCGGAAAGGACGACCCAAAACCAATTATCTTCTTTTTGATTCGTATATAAACATCATTAAAAGTAAATAATGACCTCGGCCAAAGTTCAAACGACGTGAGTTTAATCTCTACATGAGAGAATTCCACATGGCTATTTGGGTGGTGTATAAGCTTCAGATCGCTGTCTCCATCGATCTTGCCAAGGCCGTAACACCTATCGGCTCAAAATCCTTTTAACTGTTGACTTGGTAGTTTTTACAATGAAGGAAACATGTATGGGGAGTACATACTAGAGTCCCTGTATAAAGAGAGTTGCGCCATGCGCTGACCCGAGATTTCTGGTCATGTGATTTCGTGGCGCCATTTTGTGTCTAACTTCACCGTGCGTGAACGTCAGCTTGGTACGGGAATGTTGTTTATTGCCAAACAAAATGACTGGTTGTTCTGCTTTTGGTTGTTCAAACCAATCTGGGAAATATAAGATGTATAGATTTCCAAGTGATAAAGTCAGAAATATGGAAAAGAAATATGTCAGAATAATAATAAAAATAATAAAGTCAGAAATATATATATATAAAAATATATAAATATATATAAATATATATAAATATAAATATAAATATAAATATATAAATATAAATATATATTATATAAAATAATATATTATAAAATATATTATATTTATATTATATATATTATATATATTATTATAATATATATAATATATATATATATTATATATATAATATATATTATTATATATATATTATTATATATATAATAATATATATATTATTATTATATAATATATATATATATATAATATATAATAAAATAATATATATATAATATTAATATATATATATATATAATATATAATTATATATATAATTATAATATAATATATATAATATATATATAATATATATTATATATATTATATATTATATATTATATTATATATATATTATATATTATATATTGTATTATAATATATAATAATATTATAATATAATTATAATATAATTATAATTATAATTATATATAATATAATTATATATATATATATATATATTATATATAATATATAATTATATAATAATATATAATATATATATATATATATATAATATATATTATTATATATATTATTATATATATATTATATATATTATTATATATATATATAATATATACATATTATATATATTATATATATTATTATATATATTATATATTATATATATATATATATATATAATATATATATTATATATATTAAAATAATAATATATTATATAAAAAATAAAAAATATAAAATTTTATAAAATATATAAAAAATATAAATATATATAAAAAATATATATAAATATATAAATATAAAAATATATAAAAATAATAAAATAAAAATTATAAATAATAAAAAATAACAAAATAATAAAAAGTCAGAAATATGGCAATACCACGTACAGAATTTGTTTTAAGTGTGTTAGACTATATGTCGGCTGGAAATCCTACACCGGAATTGTCTCGGCACCCTTTAAAAAATATTGGATATGCCCACACTCCTTTCTAAAAGTTATTAAAATTCAGAGAACGACAGCATTGGTTTGTCTTACTTATAATGTTAGCTCTTATATGCAGTGTTGGCTTGTAATATGCATTGCCATACCACTTTTAATATCACCACACAGCTCTTTTTCACGGCAATAGCTGAGTTTTTGACAAAACAAATATCACCTGTATGTAATAATAAGACTAAATATGTGTAGTAAATTTTTTTTTAGCAGGTTTAGAATATATCACCCCATATCGCGAATGTACATGTATATCTAATCCGACACACTTAGACACAAAATGGCGTCCAAATTTGAGTTGACACAACTCTCTTTATACAGGGACTCTAGTACATACGACATAGCGATTATGAATGTGACAGCTCTGAGGCGTCTTTCACTTCGCATCTAATTATTCATTACATTCATTCATTTAACGATCATTACACATTATTCTTACGCTCATTAAACGTTCATTAAACATTAAACGTTCATTAAACGATTACGAAAATAAAAACAAAAAAATTACGAAATTACGTTCACACCGTCACATCAAACACTACCGTGAACACAAACATCGTCACAACATCGTCATAATGAAAACATCGTCACAAACGTTACGTTACGCAATTCAAACCATGAACACATCGATTAATTATTGGAGAGCCCATTGCCCAAATTTGAAACACGATGGTGTAGCGGTTGCCGCTGAACATACACAATCACCTTGCACCTGCCGGGGACGCAACCGGGGAGCGATCGCTGTGCCGGGCTCGCCCAGACCGCCCGGAGACGCTCAGTCTCGCCTTTCCCGGGCATGTCCGGACTCGCCTTTCCCGGGCTCGCCCGGGCCGCCCAGAGACGCTCTGTCTCGCTTTTCCCGGGCATGTCCAGACTTGCCTTTCCCGGGCTCGCCCGGGCCGCCCGGGCACACCCACTCTCGCCGCGTTTGATTGTCTATGTGTTGCTGCCCGATAAACGGGCTTTTCAGAGTACCCGAGTTTGGTTTTGTGGAATAAAGCAACTCGGATGAATTCCCGTCTTTTGTCGCGTCAATCCTTTTAACTTGCGTAGGAGCACAGCTCCTTCAATGGAATAATATTTACCAATATGAACAGTGATGTGGCTTTTATTGAAATTCTACAAATACTGTTTAGATTTTGATGATTTGCGTGTGATATGATTTAACGGATGTTTATATAAATCGTTTAAAACAAAGAAAGCCTTCAATTTCTGATATTTTGCCTTTTCATTTGGGCCTCCAAATTGAAGCCCCGCCCGTAGGGCCGGTACCGTTGCTAGTAATCATAATGCACCACGCTCGAAAAACAATTTGTCAGTAGGGATAGGAAGCCAACAGACCTGAGATATTTTACACTTCCTTCATAGTTTCTTTCATAAATGTATTCAGGGGTGTGTTCCACTACTGACCCGCTTGATACATCCCTCCTTGCACTCATCCATCCCTCCTTCCACTCATCCACCCCTCTTTCCATTCATCCATCCCTCCTTCCACTCATCCATCCCAACGTCCACTCATCCATCCCAACTTCCACGCATTCACAACTGACTAAACAATGTATGAAACTCAGGAACATAAAAATAAACCCGTCCCTAATAGCAGTAAGTTCATGCACGCTTGAATGCACGCGCGCGTGCACTTGACCTTGGGTAACATCATGGCGCCTATTGTTTAGTTGGCCAAACTCTCTCTATCTACAGCTCTGGTTGTGGGTATTGCGGGAGTAATAGTTTATGGGTGGGTAAAAGTGTGGGACGGAGGGGTGGGGGAAGGAGAGGGTGTGGTGAGGAAGGGAGTGGAAGGGGGAGGGGAGGTGAGAGGAGAAGGAGGGGAAAGATGTACTATCTAAATACAAATTTTGGGGGGTTGGCTTTGACAGGCCCCCTCCGTTTTGGGGGAGGGAGGAAAGGGAAGGAGGAAAAAATTTCCGTTGCAAAGAGTGCTTCACAACCTCAGTGTTTCACAGGTAAAAAAATGAAATTGTAATACCCTTTGCCACCATCACCAGGTGGCGCTACACGGTACACATTTACATTGAGAATTATGCCTCTCTCCCGGTTCCCCATGCCCCCCGAATGAGGCCGCGGCCACATAGCCTATGTTACCCCCCAGACAAAATTGTATTTGTATTTGTACCCCGAGTAAAGTATAGAGTGCGTATCAAAAAAAAAGGTAATCCGAATTCAAGGGGTTAATATGTAAAGGTTATTTATTTTGACAATTTACATGTGGTTTACCAAGTATGAGGAGATGCTCAGCTTTCCATTGATGCCTTTCATGCATCATTGCTGTCACACATTACCGAGTACATGTTTATTGAAAATTACAAGTTCAAATCGCATTTTTACAAGTTTGGCTAATCGGTGCAAGACAGTTTTAAATGGATGCATTACTTGTCAACTGCCAAGTTGATTATGTAAAATTGTTAAGCTGGTCTGGTAATCATCAGTTGCGTCATCCTTTGTTGAAGATGGGTATTTAAGATGGGCCTACAGTGTATGGGTTCAGAGACAGTCTGAGTCATTGAAAAGATGGTTCAACTTAGGACTGAACAGCGGACCTTCATGGTTACAACCTTTCACCAAACTGGAAGTTTGCAGCGAACTCGTGATGCTTTCAGGGAACGTTTCCCAGAACGGGAGCCTCCGGCAGCCAAAACCATCTGGGCGAATGTTAGAAAATACCAAGAGCATGGCACTAGCCTGGACCGCAAAAAGGAGAATTCAGGTAGGAGGCGCACTGGGCGATCGGAAATGAACATTGCAGCAGTAAGGCAGCAAGTTTTGGAGCATCCTAGGGATACCAGCGCAAGACAAAATGGGACGGAATTGCCTTCGGCAACATTCAACCGAATCACAAGACCGGACCTCCACCAACATCCATATCGGATTCACATCCGGCATCAACTTACGCCAGGGGATTTTTGCCAGGAGGCTGGTGCTTGCCAGATGGTTGATAGCACGTTGTGAAGCAGATGTCAATTTCCTGCGGTATCTCGTTATCAGCGACGAAGCTGCTTTCACTATGGATGGCAAGGTCAATACCCATAATGTTCTTGAATATGCACCGACAGGACAACCCCCAGAATTTAATTTTGACACCAATATGAATCGACAAAAGTGGACTGTTTGGTTGGGACTTTGTGGAAGTGGTCAGGTGATCGGACCATTTTTCTTTCAAAGGAATGTCAATGGTAACAGGTATCTACAGATGATCAATGATGAAGTTTTACCACAGCTGGAGGAGAACTTTGAGCGACAGGTTCATGGTGTCTTCAGATATCTCTGGTGGGCCCAAGACGGCGCCCCAGCACATCGTCTTATTGCTGTCCGAGATCGACTGAGGGAACTCTTTGGAGACCGAGTCATCGCCCTCAACCATGCAGTGGAATGGCTGCCAAGATCACCTGACCTCACACCATGTGATTATTTCCTTTGGGGACATTTAAAGAACAAGGTGTTCGTAACTCCTCCCCATGATCTTGACGAATTGCAGGGCCGTATTCGACATGAAGTGGATGCTTTGCGCAATGACCCGGCTTTGGTGAGACGAGCAATTCAGGGCATGCTCCGCCGCTGAGAGCTTTGTGTTGAAAGGGGAGGTGGACATGTTGAAGGTGTGGGTGCATAAAGGCCAATCATTCCTGAGAAAAGATCACATCTGACGTTCATTTTGCACCAATTATCCTGACTTGCATCGATTAGCCAAACTTGTAAAAATGCGATTTGAACTTGTCATTTTCAATGAACATGTACTCGGTCATGTGTGACAGCAATGATGCATGGAAGGCATCAATGGAAAGCTGAGGATCTCCTCTTAATTAGTAAACCACATGTAAATTGTCAAAATAAATAACCTTTGCATATTAACCCCTTGAATTCGGATTACCTTTTTTTTGATACGCACTATATATGTCTGCAATCCCCCATCAAGCAAGGAACTCTGTGGTTCTGTTTGTGGTCATTGGGTTATTGGTCACCTCACTTGTTCTTTGCCACAGGTGGACTCCAATCAAGTTTTAGAGATATCTCAGGGATGATCAAAAGAAATAGGTTGCACCTGAGCTCTGATTGTTGTGCGTTTGTCGGGACATACGGACAGACAAAGGCTGTTCTAGACAAGTGTTTATAGCTGGAGTACCCAGCATTACTCAAGCGAAAAAGAAACATTAACATATTTGAAATGAAGGCAAATATAATGGAAAAGCAATTGCATCCAAATCAGAATCCATCACAAATGTCAAATCATCATTTTACCTTTTCGTTGAACATATGCTGCTGAATGTGCCGTTCATCACGTTTCTGAGTTAAGTATGATGATGCTCAGAAAGAAGAAGAAACTTTGCCACCAACTTCGACTGCTTCCAGAATTGTTTTATTATTTGTGTTCAAATGTCTGGTGATGGTTTTTTAAATTTATTTATGTGAATGTGTACTTGTATGTTGTACATACTGTCATCAGTCAAAAAGGCCTAGGCATGAAAGAGCGGTTTAAAAAAAATCCAAAAATATGAACTTTCTTTTTTCAAAAACATTTTTTTTGCCTAAAACACTCCCAGGCATTCACTGATGAACCTCTGAAAGTTTGACGAAAATCCGTTCAACCATCTCTGAGAACAATGGCAACACATAGACACACAGACCAACGGCTCTCTTACATAGTAGATTTCACAAAACACGGAACACGAACAGCATTACATTTTTACCTTTTACCAGCATTTTTACCAATTTTACCATTTTTACCATTACATTTACCAGCATCTCCTCTCCTTCGAAATGAAAATCAATTTAAACATCAGGTTTGTCTGGATGTTCGTGTGGGATGGTGGTTGGGAGTGGGTGGGTGGGTATTCCTGTATAAAAAACATAAAATAAAGTTTATTGTACACCGCACCTTTCCTATGCCATCTCCAGGCATTGCAAATCGTCATTGCTGGGCACCAAAGGGGGCTCGGCAGTGACGCACGCTGAAAGGGAGTACTCAGTTTTCACTCTGGTTGTTGTACACCGCTCCTTTCCTATGCCACCTCCAGGCATTGCAAATCGTCATTGCCGGGCACCGAAGGGGGCTCGGCAGTGACGCACGCTGAAAGAGAGTACTCAGTTTTCACTCTGGTTTCTTGTTTGTTTTCTTGTTTTCTTGGTTGTCCGGACGATATCTCAGCCATCCTTTGAGCTAGGAAGCTGAAATTTCGGCACAGTAGTGAGCATGTCCTTTGTCAAAAACGGTATTTTTTGTTTTTTGAATAATCAATTAATTGAGGAGTTATTTAATTATTAGCGTTTAATTAAGTACTTATTTAATTAATTAAATTTCATTTATCTTCTGACCATTATTAACTCAGGCACCTTTTGAGTTAGGAAGCTGATATTTGGACATGCCAATGACCAGGTGATTTGGCTGCAAAGGATATTTTTGATTTATTAATTAATCAATTAATCGATTAATTATTTAATTATTCGATTAATGACAAAAAAAATTTTTTTTTTTAAGTTACAGATTCTGATGAAATAGTGGTAGTTTATGTGTTCTCTGACCAAATTGATTAATAATTTAATTTTTTTATGATTATTATTTATTTATTTTCATTATTAATCATTTATTTATTTTCTTTCTCATTTGGCCAATATCTCAGGCACCTTTTGAGCTGGGAAGCTAATATTTGGACATGAGTGACCAAGTGATGTGGCTATCAAGGATATTTTTGATTTATTGATTAATCATTTCATCTATTAAGTATTTATTGATTAATCGATTAATTATTTATTGAGTAATCAATTAATTATTTAATTTTTTATAAATGACTTATTTAATTAAATTTCTAAAAGATACATCTTCGGATGAAGCACTACTGGTTTAGTTATGCGATTAGCCAATTGATTATGAAAATATTTTGTGATAATCTTTTATTGATTTTAATTATACAATTAATCAATCAATTAGTGTACACCTCTCCCTCCCAATGCAGCCTCAATGAGCTGCACTGCGGTATTGCCGGGCGCCGGAGGCGCCCCGGCAATGCCGCGCTGCAGCATATTTAATTATTTGGCATGGGGCGGTGTACTTTGAATGTATGTGTACTTGTTTGTTGTACACCGCTCCTTTCCTATGCCATCTCCAGGCATTGCAAATCGTCATTGCCGGGCACCAAAGGGGGCTCGGCAGTGACGCACGCTGAAAGGGAGTACTCAGTTTTCACTCTGGTTTCTTGTTTTCTTTCTTGGTTGTCCGGACGATATCTCAGCCATCCTTTGAGCTAGGAAGCTGAAATTTCGGCACAGTCGTGAGCAAGTCCTTTGTCAAATACAGTATTTTTTGTTTTTTGAATAATCAATTAATTGAGGAGTTATTTAATTATTAGCGTTTAATTAAGTACTTATTTAATTAATTAAATTTCATTTCTCTTCTGACCATTATTAACTCAGGCACCTTTTGAGTTAGGAAGCTGATATTTGGACATGCCAATGACCAGGTGATTTGGCTGCAAAGGATATTTTTGATTTATTAATTAATCAATTAATCGATTAATTATTTAATTATTCGATTAATGACCCAAAAAAATTTTTTTTTTAAGTTACAGATTCTGATGAAATAGTGGTAGTTTATGTGTTCTCTGACCAAATTGATTACCAATTTAATTTTTTTATGATTATTATTTATTTATTTTCATTATTAATCATTTATTTATTTTCTTTCTCATTTGGCCAATATCTCAGGCACCTTTTGAGCTGGGAAGCTAATATTTGGACATAAGTGACCAAGTGATGTGGCTATCAAGGATATTTTTGATTTATTGATTAATCATTTCATCTATTAATTATTTATTGATTAATCGATTAATTATTTATTGAGTAATCAATTAATTATTTAATTTTTTATAAATGACTTATTTAATTAAATTTCTAAAAGATACATCTTCGGATGAAGCACTAGTGGTTTAGTTATGCGATTAGCCAATTGATTATGAAAATATTTTGTGATAATCTTTTATTGATTTTAATTATACAATTAATCAATCAATTAGTGTACACCTCTCCCTCCCAATGCAGCCTCAATGAGCTGCACTGCGGTATTGCCGGGTGCCGGAGGCGCCCCGGCAATGCCGCGCTGCAGCATATTTAATTATTTGGCATGGGGCGGTGTACTTTGAATGTATGTGTACTTGTTTGTTTGTTTGTTTGTCCGGGCGATATCTCAGCCATCCTTTGAGATAGGAAGCTGAAATTTCGGCACAATAGTGAGCAAGTCCTTTGTCAAAAACGTCATTTTTTGTTTTTTGATTAATAAATTAATTGAGGAGTTATTTAATTATTAGCGATTCATTAAGTACTTATTTAATTAATCAAATTTCCTTTCTCTTCTGACCATTAACTCAGGCACCTTTTGAGTTAGGAAGCTGATATTTGGACATGCTGATGACCAGGTGATTTGGCTGCAAAGGCTATTTTTGATTTATTAATTAATCAATTAATCGATTAATTATTTAATTATTTGATTAATTACTAAAAAATTTTTTTTTTTAAAGTTACAGATTCTGCTGAAATGGTGGTGGTTTATGTGTTCTATGACCGAATTGATTAATAATTTAATTTTTTAATGATTATTATTTATTTATTTTCATTATTAATCATTTATTTATTTTCTTTCTCATTTGGCCAATATCTCAGGCACCTTTTGAGCTCAGAAGCTAATATTTGGACATGAGTGACCAAGTGATGTGGCTATCAAGGATATTTTTGATTTATAGATTATTCAATGAATCAATTAATAGATTAATTATTTAATTATTTGATTAATTACTAAAAAAAAAAAAAAATTTGAACTACAGATTCTGATGAAATGGTGGTGCTTTATGTGTTCTGTGACCGAATTGATTGATAATTTAATTTTTAAATGATTATTATTTATTTATTTTCATTATTAATCATTTATTTATTTTCTTTCTCATTTGGCCAATATCTCAGGCACCTTTTGAGCTCAGAAGCTAATATTTGGACATGAGTGACAAAGTCATGTGGCTATCAAGGATATTTTTGATTTATTGATTAATCAATTAATCAATTAATCGATTAATTATTTAATTATTCGATTAATTACTAAAAAAAATTTTTTTTTTTCAGTTACAGATTCTGATGAAATGGTGGTCGTTTATGTGTTCTGTGACCGAATTGATTAATAATTTAATTTTTAATGATTATTATTTATTTATTTTCATGTTTAATCATTTATTTATTTTCTTTCTCATTTGGCCAATATCTCAGGCACCTTTTGAGCTGGGAAGCTAATATTTGGACATGACAGTGACCAAGGGATGTGGCTATCAAGGATATTTTTGATTTATTGATTAATCATTTAATCGATTAATTAATTATTTATTGATTAATCGATTAATTATTTATTGATTAATCAATTAATTATTTAATTTTTTATTAATGACAATTTTAATTAAATTTCTAAAAGATACATCCTCGGATGAAGCACTAGTGGTTTAGTTATGCTATTGGCCAATTGATTAAGAAAATATTTTGTGATAATCTTTTATTGATTTTAATTATACAATTAATCAATCAATTAGTGTACACCTCTCCCTCCCAATGCAGCCTCTATGAGCTGCAATGCGGTATTGCCGGGCGCTGGAGGCGCCCCGGCAATGCTGCGCTGTAGGATATTTAATTATTTGGCATGGGGGCGGTGTACTTTGAATGTATGTGTACTTGTTTTCTTCGAGTTATTAAGATAATGAAACTTATCTTTAATAATAATAATAATGATTATGATAAACTTGATCCAATAATGTGATAGCGATATTGATGATGGCGACAACAAAGACGAGTTGATGGTGATAATATGGTGTTAGAGGTTTGAGGGGGTTATTGTGATAACGGTCCATTTTAATTCATCTGGTGAATAAATCCACAAATATTGCATCAATAAATTACTCGCGAATCCACAAAGGGGAAATCTACCAACGGTATGGCCATCTTGTTCCTCAATTTTAATACAATTTTAATTAAATAATGATCTTAAAGATCAGTAAAAAAATTCTGTAGTGTAGCGCGACTGAAACAGTCTTCGACGTCACCCTCATACATTGTAATAAGACGACATAAGGTGAGAATTTAGGATGTGGAGACTTGATTTATCACCATAGAACTCAGCGTCAATTGGCATCATACATACCCGTATGCCATATTAGAGGCCTCCTCTTCACTCAATATGCACACTCCCACATGCCATACCCTCTCGTACTATAAATCGATATTTAGCATAGTTTTTGGAAGTATGATGAAGGCAATTTATTTTCTACAGTCTTCAAGTACAGGGCTTTCAGAAAGTATTCACACCCCTTGACTTTTTCACATTTTGTTTTGTTACATCCTGAATTTAAAATGGATTAAAGAGTTTTTTTGTCACTGATCTACACATAATGCCTCATAATGTCAAAGTGGAATTATTTTTTGGAAATTTTTTCAAAGTAATTAAAAATGAAAGATAGGAATATCTAATTTACATAAGTATTCAACCCCCTGAGTTAATATTGTACTTTGTAGAAGCACCTTTGGCAGCGATTACAACTTCGAGTCTTCTTGGATATGTCTATCAGCTTTACACATCTGGATTTGGGGAGTTTCTCCCATTCGTCCATGCAGATTTGCTCAAGCTCTGTCAAGTTGGATGGGGAGTGCTGGTGAACAGCAATCTTCAAGTCTTTCCACAGATTCTCAATGGGATTCTAGTCTGGGCTTTGGCTGGGCCACTCAAGTACTTTCACATTCTTGTTCTGAAGCCATTCCAGTGTTGCTTTGCTGTATGCTTGGGGTCATTGTCCTGTTGGAATGTACATCTTTGCAGCAGTCTAAGGTCTTTTGCACTCTGAAGCAAGTTCTTCTCAAGGATTTGCCTTATTTGGCTCCATTCATTGTTCCCTCTCTCCTTACAATTCTCCCAGTCCCTGCCACTGAAAATCATCCCCATAGCATGATGCTGCCACCACTATGCTTCACAGTGGGGATGGTGTTAGATGGGTGATGAGCTGTGCTCGGTTTCTGCCAGACATAGAGCTTTGCAATCAGGCCAAAGAGTTCAATTTTCATCGCATCAGATCACAGAATATTTTACATCATGCTCTCAGTGTCTTTCACATGCATTTTTGCAAACTCCAGGTATGCTGTCATGTGCCTTTTTCTCAGGAGTGGCTTCTGTCTGACTACTCTCCCATAAAGCCTAGATTTGTGAAGGGCAGATAATTTTGTCCTTCTGGTAGGTTCTCCCATCTCAGGCAAGGAACTCTGTAGTTCTGTTTGTAGTCATTGGGTTCTTGGTCACCTCACTTGTTCTTTGCCACAGGTGGACTCCAATCATGTTTTAGAGACATCTCAGGGACGACCAAAAGAAATAGGTTGCATCTGAGCTCTGATTGTTGTGTGTTTGTCGTGATATACGGACAGACAAAGGCTGTTCTAGACGGCATTGCCCTGTGGGCTACGCCGTAAAAAAAAATCTACTTTGAAATTGTGGCATTATGGGGTAATATATGTAGATCGGTGACAAAAAATCTCAATTTAATTTATTTTAAATTCAGGCTGTGCCACAACAACATGTGAAAAAGTCAATTGGCATGAACACTTTCTGAAGGCACTGTATATAATTCAATTTGGATAAAGATTTAAAGAGGTTTGAAGGCGTATAAATATATTCCCGGTTTTCCCACCGTTTTCTCCAGCGGCTATTACACCACTCTATCCAAGATGTTACATTAGTTATTCGTTCCTGTTGTATGTGTCGTTTATGACGTCCTTAAAAACGGTACATTTCTGTTTTGAATTGTTTTCATTTTTCTTTAACTGCCAGTCTCATTTAACAAAGACATAGTGAAGATATTATCTCACTCCTCCTTGCTCATGTGCAATCGGGATGAATTCAGAGCCAATATACGGTACAACAGCAGACTTGTCTTTCTCTTCATGTTCCGGTTCGTGTTCAAAATAAACCAATCAATTTAAATAAGTTGTTCCTCGATCACAAACTGATAATTATAAAATGATAAGACAGACAGTTAGACAGGTGGTGGATGGACAGACGGATGGACAGACAGACATGAACCAATTGCTTACCCCTGCCTTTGGCTTCGCTTGCACGGGGTAACTACCATGAAAAGGTGACATTTTATTATGGTATTCAGAAATTCTGGATCATTGATGATTTCAAACCTGTTATCGACAGTATCCACAACATTAATCCACAACACAACATTAACCACGTGACCGATGACGTCATCATTATTATTATTTTCTCCACCAGTTTATGCCGACATGGCGCTCAATAAATTTCATCTTGATTGGATAAAGTTTTGTACTTGTCGAATTATGATGTCATAATGGAGGCACCTATGACATCATCATTAACATATTTTATTCCCCATGGAGAGTTCTTTACAATGAGCCATGTCTCAATTTTTTCTATTCAGCGCTTTCAGGGACATAGAGGAGCAATTTTTTTTCGATTTTTACAAGATGGCGGCCGAACCACGTGACCTATGACGTCATAATTATCATTAAAAAATTATACAGGTGGAGTTGCATATATGGTGAAAATTTCCTGTCAATCGGACCAACGGTTGCAGAGAAAATCATATTTATTCTGTGCGGACAAACAAGCAGACAAACAAACGGACTCAAATGCAAGACCCTCTCCTCTGGTGAGGGTAACTAGAAAGAGCAATCAGAGATTGCAGACCCTTGCCAGGACGTATTTTCAGTGGTTTTAAAGGCTTTTGTGTTGAAATAAATATGGCAGCCGAACCACGTGACCGATGACACTTGGCAAAATAGTACAAAGTAGCATGGCACTCAGTAGAGCATCCTTTTGACCTCACAAATAATTGGTGGTTGAATTCTGTGACCTGATATGCAAATCGTCTTCAAAGTTTAAGTTAATCGGATGAAATATTACAATTTTAGAAATTTGGTCTATGTTGACCTTTTGGCCGATGCTGACCTCAAAAGTAGTTGGTGGTTGACTTCAGTTAGCTGACATGAAAATCCTATTCAAATTTCAAGTCAATCGGATGAAAATGGAGGATTTTAGAAATTTGAAAAAAAGTGGTTGACCTTTGGCCTATGTTGACCTTTTGACCTCAAATTTTTTTTTAATTTTGTTGGACCCACAAACTCTACCATTTGGTGAAGTTTACTGAAGATTGATTAAAAACTGTGACCTGTAGGCAAGAATAAGTGTGGGCAAACACACACACACACACACACACAAACCAGAAGGATCAACATAACTGTGTTCAAAAAGTATCCGACCTTTATTTTTCGTGCGTAAAAAAAAAGAAGCTAGGGAGGCGTTGATTGGTGCACGTATGTAGGCGATCCTAATGCGCACGCGTGAATTTTTTCCCACCTGCAGAAGCTGTCATTCGACGGCAGACCGCCGATGAGTGAGGACATGTAAGTGAGCGCCGTCGGATTTTCGTTTTTGACAAAATGACGGAAAAACTTGAACAACGCTACTGCATCAAATTTTGTGTAAAGCTTGGCGATTCCCAAGTGGAAACGATCCGCAAGATTCAACACCGTTCATTCCATTATGAAGGAGGATTTGGGCTTCAGGAGAATCTCAGCGAAGTTCGTACCAAAGCTGCTAACGATTGAGCAGAAGCAACTCCGTTTGGAGATCGCACAGGACATGCTGGAGACTGTGAACAGCTATCCCAGCTTCCTCAACACAGTGATCACTGGCGATGAGTCCTGGGTTGATGGGTACGACCCAGAAACCAAGTTGCAGTCATCACAATGGAAGCATCCAACATCCCCGAGGCCAAAAAACACAAAATTTGATGCAGTAGCGTTGTTCAAGTTTTTCCGTCATTTTGTCAAAAACGAAAATCCGACGGCGCTCACTTACATGTCCTCACTCATCGGCGGTCTGCCGTCGAATGACAGCTTCTGCAGGTGGGAAAAAATTCACGCGTGTGCATTAGGATCGCCTACATACGTGCACCAATCAACGCCTCCCTAGCTTCTTTTTTTTTACGCACGAAAAATAAAGGTCGGATACTTTTTGAACACACTACGTACTTGTCAATTTTTTTTTTAGGCCAAGTAACAAACGGACTCAAATGAAATACCCTCTCCTCTGGCGATGGTAACAAGGGTAAGGCTAAATGTTTATTAACTTGATTTTTCCACATTATACACAAACATTCCACGTGACAAACTCATAACCGCATTGGATGGAGCATTTGATAAAGCATTTGCAGGAGGTAATGAAGTATCCATTAAAGTCTATCAAAAAGAGCAAACTGGTCTGTAAAGGAAAATCAATATTCATGTTGTGTTTAAAAATATATACTTGAAGAAAGAATTAGATTTCTCCTAAACAGCAGTTTCTTTACATTTGGCAACAAGAGGCTCCAGTGTCTTGGGGATACTTGGAGATTTCTTTACATTTGGCAACAAGACAATCCAGCAGACAGTGGGACTACCCATGGGTTCAGATCCGTGGCACAGCTTGGGTTTGTATGGGTAGACCTCGTAAACCTTCGTAAAATGTGGGTTGATATCCCACTTCTGACACCATGTAGGATAACTGCTTCATTGTCATGCCATTAGCTGAGTGGCGTGCTCTCGCGAGATCTCACACGATCCCGTTTGTGTCGCAAGGAATATGGTATTTCACAAAACACGGAACCAACACACACACACATGGAGCACGAACTGCATTACATTACATGCATCCTTAGCCAATGATGCTACCCCGCAGCCTTGTGCTGCATACGAAGGAAGAATATCCAATGCAACCATAATTTTACGTCTAATGTAACCATAAGTTTATGTTATTAGCAATGGTACCCGCCCTAGGGGCGGGGCTTCAATTGGGAGCCCCAAATAAAAAGGCAAAATATCAGAAATTGAAGGTTTTTATTTTATTTTAAACGATTTATATAAACATCCGTTAAATCATATCACATGCAAATCATCAAAATGTAAACAGTATTTGTAGAATTTCAATAAAAGCCACATCACTGTTCATATCGGTAAATATTATTCCATCATGTTTGGAAAAACTGGAAAATTGGGGAAAAATTGGAAAAACAATATAGCCTATTTTACTCCAGGGGGTCTCAGAATTACCCACCCAAAATTTCGTTGTGATCGGTTCAGCCGTTTTTGCGGTACCTGGGAACAGACAGACAGACAGACAGACATTTGGTGAATTATAGTAAGATTCTTTGAATGTGGATTATGTCCTCGGTAGCCGTGCCTGTTCCTGAGGTGTTTTTATGAGCCACCCGTGGTTTGAGGTACAAGGCAAGGCCTACAGGTTCGACAGGTGTGCTTGAGCAGCCTTAGGCCTAGTTTGATAAACTGGTCTACCATAGCAGTTTTACATCGAATTTATCCAAAGGTTTATTTTACACTGTGAATGTGGATTATGTCCCAGTTAGCCCCTTCCTGAGAGTGTTGGATCTGCACCAATATCTACTGTAATCTATATTGTTCATTCTAAGAATCTAAGGCATTACAAATTATGTCACACACACACACACACACACACACACACACACACACACACACACACACACACACACACACACACACACACACACACACACACACACACACACACACACACAACTGTCAGCCATTAGGGTTTAAACCCCATGACTCAATTGAGTATAACATCTGAAATTATATATCGTGCTTCTGAAAAACTGATTTGAACTCAGCTGCAGGCAGAGGCGAGTGGACAAAATGTGGTTTCGAGGCTCGACGTGCAGGGTGGATCCTTAGCCCAGTAAGCAAGTCCTTGAATGTATGTGCCAAACAGTAGATAATATGCTCGCGACCCACGTACAGGGAAAACATGTCGCTAAACGCCTTCTTCGCAAAGGGAATAATTAATTATATATCTTTGTAGTTTCTAGTATGTCTCCTAAAAACAAAGACGTAACCAACCTCGGGAGAAATATAGACATTACATATCCTTGATTGTTAATGTATTCAGCACGTGTATCCAATCATTCATCTACCATTTAGCCTAGTGTATGAGAATATTTACTTCGGCCTGCGCTCGGGTCTGATATGTTTAGATAAAGAGCCAAAAAAGCTCAGCCCATCCAATGCTTACATCTGTTTGTCCAAGTTTGGCCTTCTTCAGGAAGGGACAATGGGAGGTGTTGTCGTTATGGCCCAGGTTTTGCTATGTCTTTAGCGCAGATTCTTGTCTGATATTTTGCTATAAATGAAATGACTTTTTGCTTATTTTTCAGCGAGTGTCTTGAGGAATTGCCCGCTGCGTGTTAGGCGGTGCATTCTCGAGCCTTGCTCCACACTGTGTGTTTGTAATCGATCCCATTAAACATTGCTGCTCTGATTCTTCTTCTTCTTCCTTCCCATGAGGTCTTCGACCGACAATTTTGGTGTCAGGAGTGGGATCATCCAAGTGTGCAGACGAGGTGGATCCTCACGTTCCAGGTCGGGAAGGAGGCCTGCCGGCACCTAATTTGGGTAAGCAATTTTTGCACATCGAAATTGAAGCCTCCTGCCTTGCTTTGGACGTGTGGACCTCTGTCGGCTGTACCACCTGGCTTGCATTCCGAACCATATTTAGTTTAAACCAGAGCAGCAGTGGGTAATGAATCGATTATACAGGGCGCCCGAGATAAGGAGGGATATCCCTCAGGTAAGCTTCCTGCGTGGGAAGCAGGTAGACCCATATGTGGGTGATAGATATAATAGGTGTTAAGTTACTCCGGCATGAGAACTGCGTTTAAGGTTAGGAATCGGGGGGCGACCCGATCTTAGGACTAACAGGAGGGACTAGCCCAAGAAAGGTAGGACGATGAGTATTTTAAGTTAAGCTACGCACTGGATGTGTTGGAGTGAGCACAGGTATTTGTGTATAAGGGAATGAATGATCTGTCATTGCAGCGTGTATTTGTGTTTATGGTGTGAGTCATTGAAGTGTGTCATGGATTGACAAGGGGTTCCCCAAATTGCCTACGGGCGTTGGGCAATCCGGATGAGTAAAATTGGCAGGGAATAATGAGTATGTTATGGAGAGCATGTGTAGACAGGGCTTTAAAACAAGTGTTCAATTACATCCCCACATTAACGGCTCTCCAAATGTAGTAAGGGAGAATGGGAGTGAAAGTCAAAAATGATAGGCTGTCAACCGACTGGGTGTTTATTCAACGGCATGGCCGGGGCTTGTATTTGGCCGACTTGGGATGGCAGAATGCGTTGAATGAAGGCAAGAATGACATGTGATGCTGACATGAGTCCAATCGGAAGGATGGATGGTTATGGTTTCACCCGGTCTGTTTATCTGTCTGTCTGTCTATCTGTGAATGGAAATTGAACTGGACTTCGACAGAAGGCAGGTGGGTGGTCACCTGCTGTGAATTGTGGTGGAACATTTGTGACGTCCCCTAATACGAGAGGACGAATTGGTTTGTAAATGTGTTGTGCAGGTACTTTCTCTGTAGGTAGCTAAATTCTACCTGGGATAAGTTGAGGTGGAGAGGGGAGTTGTCTCTGATGCCTTGCTCCACGGGGCAGGAATATTGTTGTCAAGTCTCATGTAACCTTGGTTAACGTATATCTACGGACAAGAGCTGCACTTTATTTTAGTAAGTGACTGGGAAAGTTTGTTTTAAAAGGTGCCAGCGGAGTTGTTTAGAGTTATGGAGGTCACAACTCGCTGGAACCTCTTTATTTATGTTTGGCTGACTTACATTGGCTAGTGTATGGGAAAGGGGGACTGAAAATGCTTTGATTTTTTCGTGGATTGCCCATTGGGCATGTTTAGGATTTAATAGAGTGGTGGAGTTCTGTGAAATATAATGACGTTGTCTTATGGACACTTTGTGAGTGACTAGACACGTGCCTGAAAGGGGAAATTGTATTCATAACTCATGTGGGTTGTGTCTGAAGAAAAGGTTTAAAAGGAAGTGAGAAGAAGGTCATGGAAAGTGCAAAGATGATTAAATTGGAAAGTCGAATCAGATGGATTACTTGTCAATGACAGGTGACTGCAGGAATTGATGAGAAAGTGGAGGAAAAGGTTATAAAAGTTGATGGAAAAGACAAGAAATAAAGAAAAGTGGTTAGTTATGGACTGTTGTTTTGTGATAAGAAGGTGATTGGGGGCTGGTGAAGATTGGATCACGGCTCTGCAGACCAGGTGAACAGAACTCCACCAGGTATATGGGAATCACATCAATTAAATTATTGCTCAAAGGGAGGTGATAGAGCAAAATGAAGAAGATTGTCATGTGGACCGCAAGGCTAACCTCCGCTCTTGCAGGGAAATGGCTTTGGGAGGCCAGTTGTTGTTTTTGGTAGACTCTAGGTTCTAAAACCTAAGGCAAAATGCATAGGAGGGTAAAATTGGTGATTGCGAATGGAGATTAGTTAGAGAACTTGGAGACGATTTCGTTATTTTTCAGATAATTTTTCCAGTGGGTTTATACTGGTGTGAAATTCGCGTATCTAGGAAGGAAGGGAAAAAAAATGTCCAGGTATTGATAGGATAACAGTGAAATTTTGAAGTGAAGTGAAGGATAACAGTGAAGTGTTAGTGTGTTCGTTGCGATTTTTGGGAATGGCAGGGTACTGTCGTACATGGATAATAGACTATGCGTTACTAGCAAAACCTCTGTATGAGGCGACGAAAAACGACCAGCCACGGATGGTGAACTGGACGGACAGTCGAATACGCTGCTACGAAGGACTCAAACGAGCCCTGATAACGGCCCCAACCTTAGGCCTTCCCGATTATAAAAAGGCCTTCACACTTTTCACCCATGCAGTAGGGGGATTCGCACAATCCGTATTAACTCAGACTCATGGAGATAGGGAACGTCCAGTAGCCTATTTCAGCAAAAAGCTTGATGCGGTAGAACAAGGCTTTCCGCTGTGTTTACAAGCCGTGGCGGCTGCCCGATACGCAGTTGAGCGGACGGCCGACATAGTTATGGGACATCCGGTCCTTTTACAGGTACCGCATTGCGTCCATACACTACTACAACAGCGAAACACACAGCATCTCACAGCCACTCGACTGATGCAATACGAAACGGCATTAATTATGGCACCCAACGTGACGGTGATGCGGTGTACCATTCTTAACCCAGCGACACTTTTGCCAACAAAGGAGGAGGGAATCCCGCACGTTTGCACGGACGTGGTCCAATTAATATCAACGGTAAGGCCTGACTTACAGGACACTCCGCTACAGGAAGCCGATCATACCTATTACGTCGATGGTTCAGCCAAACGGGCTTGGGACGGATCCCTGTTATCTGGGTACGCAGTATGCTCGGATACGGAGACGGTCGAAAGCGGCCGCCTCCCGCCCACCTGGTCAGCACAACAAGCTGAACTGTACGCACTCACGAGAGCGTGCAAAGTAAGCAAGGAAAAAGCAGTGACAATTTATACAGACTCGGCATACGCACACGGAGTGGTCCACGACAAAGGGGCCATATGGAAAATGAGAGGGTTCCTCACTTCAGCGGGAGCACTCATTAAAAATGGGGACTTAGTGCGAAATCTGCTTCATAGTATTATGCTTCCACGTGAAATAGCTGTAGTTAAATGCCGAGGTCACCAGCGTACAGACGACGCTGTGGCCCGTGGAAACGCCCGAGCCGACGAAGCAGCAGCACTAGCGGCAAACCAACAGGTTGGGTATAATATGCCAGTAGTTACGCGCAAACAGGGCGCTAAAGCGACCGCCCAGACAGACGTTCCGACATCCGCACCTACAGAGTTCGATGTAATACAATTACAAGCCGCGGCCTCAAACGTAGAACATCAAGATTGGATTAAATTGGGAGCTCAGCGCCCCGCAGAAGGACAAATGTGGACGATTAATGACAAACCCGTGGCACCGCGAGCTTTATTGCCATGGTTGGCACGCATGGCGCATCAAAATGGCCATGTGTGCCATAGGGGGGTGATGAGGCAGGTCACTTCCACCTGGGCAGCACCAGGCCTTTCGACTGTGGTTACCATGGTCTGTCGCTCGTGCGCTATATGTCAACGGTATCGGCGCCAGTGGATATGGCAGCCCTTGAATTACCTATCATGGATGACATGCTTCTAAAGTTTTGCATAGGTCTATCCCATGTGGCACGCAGCATACATGAACGTGTTCGGGAGGCCCTGCCGGAGCCAGCAAGCAAGCCTATCCACACCTTCGAGGCAGGAGATTACATGCTGGTGAAGCATTTCACCCGTAAGACTGCGCTCGAACCAAGGTGGACGGGGCCATACCAAGTTCTTCTGATCACACCAACAGCGGTGTTTTGTGAGCGCAAGTCGTCCTGGGTACATGCCACACATTGTAAGTTGGCCATACCCACAAACACAGACACCTCAAACGCACCACCACAGATCGAGGATGCTGCACCACCGCCTGTTAGGGGTGGCAATCACACTTAGTTTAATATACTGCTTTGCCAGCACTGGGGACACGAGGGCATGGGCGAACACGGAGACATATGCATATGGCGACCAAACCGTTAAGGTCTACCGGCAGAGAGTTATCTGGGGTCAAAGGATAAATATACCCTGCTGCCATGTGAAGGAAGACGTATGGACACGGATAATGTGGAGGGCGTTGTACACAGACTCACATGGAAGGAAGACAGGTTTTGCTGCCCTCAGTCGTCTGAAGCAAGCGCCACGACAAGGCAGCGCACCAATAGTAAACATGGCCAGGCCAGGTTACAAATGGGGAAAGGACTCGAACAATTTAACCACGCATGTATTACTGAACAGCGGCACTACTCTGATACTACAATGTGAATTCATGACGTCACAGACCCCCTACGACTATAGGCCACCATGCATCTCATACATATTAATTCCGCACCGACGGATCGAAAGCAAGAAAAAGCCAAAGGAAAATACGTATTGGACAGTGACCCGTGCAATGGCGAAGGTACAGAACCGATCACGTTGTTGGATGTGCATGCATTTTCCCCACACCAGTACGACAGGGATAGAAATGGTAGTGCTGCCCCTGTCCCTACGAGATATGTGCTCAGGACCCTTGCGTACCCCATGTCTGACCACAACCTTGGAACTGATAGGCCCAAAATCCCCAGCAGTGTGTTCCCGGGAGTTTCGATATACCCCACCCATTAAGCAGGCTTTGTTAGACAAACCACCTGATCCAGTCTGGGTGACAGAGCAAAAGGGACGGGTGTGTCTTATAGGAAAGGGACACGTTCAGATGGGAACCTCGGAATGTACCCATACCCTGCCATCCGATACCAGAGGGAGAGAAAAGGGAGGCCCCCTTGTAATAACCATAGATGACCAAGCCCAGCATAACGTAACCAAGCTAACCATATCTTGGGGAGCACCAAGCGCCACCCGCGTTGAGATCGGTAAATGCATGGCCTCGGCCCTTATCCCACCCCATGGAGTAATGTTTATTTGCGGAAATAAAGCATATCCATACTTACCCGACCAGTGGGGAGGGACTTGTTATCTGGGATCCATTTTTCCCAAGGTAAATTTGGTAAATCATGTATTATTAGATGTAGGGAAGATGATTAAAAGGAAGGTATTTTCGGAAATTGATGAAAGTAAATATGGCATTTGAATTTCCAGACACGACACAGGAAATGCGGCTATGAATAAGCCAACCATCTGAGAGATAAGGTAACTAAATGCCAATTGGTGGGACGGGGGGCTAGGAATTTGACCATGGTGTGTGTAAGAAAGTATTTTACAGGATGGAAAGTGAAGAAGCCGCCGACAACGACTATGGTTCTGACCACAAAGGCCGTCGACCTGAATGGGCCCTTCAACAAGGCAGTTGTGACCAGCGCTCCAGAAAATTGTATTGAATTTTGTGATGACTGTGATACTTGTGTCGATCCCATGTGGGAACTGGCTGCTGCCTGTATTGATTTTTGTGATGACTGTGATACTTGTGTGGAAAACCCCTTGCGTGTACTGGCTAACGCCTCTTATGTATTATGAATGATTGGCTAATAGATAGTCTCGCATTAGTAATGGAACGAATTGGAAACGAAACCCGAATCGCAGAACTACAATTGGAAAACGAATTAGTGCATATGCGAACGATGGTGATGCAGAATCAAGTGGCTTTGGATATGTTATTGGCAGAAAAGGAAGGAGTATGTGGGGAAAACGATGAACCTATTGATGCTTGGGATTCTGATAATGATGATTTTAGTTGGGATGATTATACCTGTGATTTAGAAAGTGTAGGTTCTTTTAAAGGTTATTGCTATTATGCCAGCAGTAAGGAGCGGATGGCAAACATGTATTCGGAAGAACCACCCTCACCACCACTTACACCACCCAGCAATCACATGTACAAAGCTTGATGGCATTGGACGTCGATTGTTTGCCCTAATTCGCGAGGACCACGCCTGCATAAAGAGGGCCCCTAAATCTGGCTGGCAACCGGGTCGCACTTACGCCGCTGCGAGGGTGGATTCGGAATCTGGCCGGGCGGCAGCAATCTCTTAACCAGGCGCCGTCGTCGCGAATTATGGCTAACAATTCATACGTTGAATGTTAGACGGCCAGTTAGGGCCGATATCTTTCTTGAGCATGCGTGACGCTGTATCGTGCCTGGCATGTGACTAATTGGGATGCTGACCACTGGGGTATACGGTGTCTTTCCAAGGAGTTGTCTTGTAAAGACAAAGGGAGGAACTGTCAGCCATTAGGGTTTAAACCCCATGACTCAATTGAGTATAACATCTGAAATTATATATCGTGCTTCTGAAAAACTGATTTGAACTCAGCTGCAGGCAGAGGCGAGTGGACAAAATGTGGTTTCGAGGCTCGACGTGCAGGGTGGATCCTTAGCCCAGTAAGCAAGTCCTTGAATGTATGTGCCAAACAGTAGATAATATGCTCGCGACCCACGTACAGGGAAAACATGTCGCTAAACGCCTTCTTCGCAAAGGGAATAATTAATTATATATCTTTGTAGTTTCTAGTATGTCTCCTAAAAACAAAGACGTAACCAACCTCGGGAGAAATATAGACATTACATATCCTTGATTGTTAATGTATTCAGCACGTGTATCCAATCATTCATCTACCATTTAGCCTAGTGTATGAGAATATTTACTTCGGCCTGCGCTCGGGTCTGATATGTTTAGATAAAGAGCCAAAAAAGCTCAGCCCATCCAATGCTTACATCTGTTTGTCCAAGTTTGGCCTTCTTCAGGAAGGGACAATGGGAGGTGTTGTCGTTATGGCCCAGGTTTTGCTATGTCTTTAGCGCAGATTCTTGTCTGATATTTTGCTATAAATGAAATGACTTTTTGCTTATTTTTCAGCGAGTGTCTTGAGGAATTGCCCGCTGCGTGTTAGGCGGTGCATTCTCGAGCCTTGCTCCACACTGTGTGTTTGTAATCGATCCCATTAAACATTGCTGCTCTGATTCTTCTTCTTCTTCCTTCCCATGAGGTCTTCGACCGACACACACACACACACACACACACACACACACACACACACACACACACACACACACACACACACACACACACACACATACACACACACACACACACACACACACACCTTTTCACAACAATGAAATGGGATTGGGAAATGGGAAATGAAAATGGAAATGAAATGGGAAAATGGGAAATGGGAAACAATGAAAGTGGTTTCCTGCACCAACACAAGTGCGAAAAGTGGTTTTTCAACACTAACACAAGTGCGAAAAGTGGTTTTTCAACACTAACAGAAGTGCGAAGTGTTTTTTCCACACTAATACAAGTGCAAAAGTGGTTTCCTGCACCAACACAAGTGCGAAAAGTGGTTTTTCAACACTAACACAAATGCGAAAAGTGTTTTTTCAACACTAATACAAGTGCAAAAGCGGTTTCCTGCACCAACACATGTGCGAAAAGTGGGTTTTCAACACTAACACAAGTGCGAAAAGTGTTTTTTCCACACTAATACAAGTGCAAAAGTGGTTGCCTGCACCAACACAAGTGCGAAAAGTGGTTTTTCAACACTAACACAAGTGCGAAAAGTGGTTTTTCAACACTAACACAAGTGCGAAAAGTGTTTTTTCCACACTAATATAAGTGCAAAAGTGGTTTCCTGCACCAACACAAGTGCGAAAAGTGGTTTTTCAACACTAACACAAGTGCGAAAAGTGGTTTTTCAACACTAACACAAGTGCGAAAAGTGGTTTTTCCACACTAATACAAGTGCAAAAGTGGTTTCCTGCACGAACACAAAGGCGAAAAGTGGTTTTTCAACACTAACACAAGTGCGAAAAGTGGTTTTTCAACACTATCACAAGTGCAAAAAGTGTTTTTTCCACACTAATACAAGTGCAAAAGTGGTTTCCTGCACCAACACAAGTGCGAAAAGTGTTTTTTCAACACTAACACAAGTGCGAAAAGTGGTTTTTCAACACTAACACAAGTGCGAAAAGTGTTTTTTCCACACTAATACAAGTGCAAAAGTGGTTTCCTGCACCAACACAAGTGCGAAAAGTGGTTTTTCAACACTAACACAAGTGCGAAAAGTGGTTTTTCAACACTAATACAAGTGCAAAAGTGGTTTCCTGCACCAACACAAGTGCGAAAAGTGGTTTTTCAACACTAACACAAGTGCGAAAAGTGGTTTTTCAACACTAACAGAAGTGCGAAAAGTGTTTTTTCCACACTAATACAAGTGCAAAAGTGGTTTCCTGCACCAACACAAGTGCGAAAAGTGGTTTTTCAACACTAACACAAGTGCGAAAAGTGTTTTTTCAACACTAATACAAGTGCAAAAGTGGTTTCCTGCACCAACACAAGTGCGAAAAGTGGTTTTTCAACACTAACACAAGTGCGAAAAGTGTTTTTTCAACACTAATACAAGTGCAAAAGTGGTTTCCTACACCAACACAAGTGCGAAAAGTGGTTTCCTGCACCAACACAAGTGCGAAAAGTGGTTTTTCAACACTAACACAAGTGCGAAAAGTGTTTTTTCAACACTAACACAAGTGCGAAAAGTGGTTTTTCCACACTAATACAAGTGCAAAAGTGGTTTCCTGCACCAACACAAGTGCGAAAAGTGGTTTTTCAACACTAACACAAGTGCGAAAAGTGGTTTTTCAACACTAACACAAGTGCGAAAAGTGGTTTTTCAACACTATCACAAGTGCAAAAAGTGTTTTTTCCACACTAATACAAGTGCAAAAGTGGTTTCCTGCACCAACACAAGTGCGAAAAGTGGTTTTTCAACACTAACACAAGTGCGAAAAGTGGTTTTTCAACACTAACAGAAGTGCGAAAAGTGTTTTTTCCACACTAATACAAGTGCAAAAGTGGTTTCCTGCACCAACACAAGTGCGATAAGTGGTTTTTCAACACAAACACAAGTGCGAAAAGTGGTTTTTCTACACTAACACAAGTGCGAAAAGTGGTTTTTCCACACTAATACAAGTGCAAAAGTGGTTTCCTGCACTAACACAAGTGCGAAAAGTGGTTTTTCAACACTAACACAAGTGCGAAAAGTGGTTTTCAACACTATCACAAGTGCAAAAAGTGTTTTTTCCACACTAATACAAGTGCAAAAGTGGGTTCCTGCACCAACACAAGTGCGAAAAGTGGTTTTCAACACTAACACAAGTGCGAAAAGTGGTTTTTCAACACTAACACAAGTGCGAAAAGTGTTTTTTCCACACTAATACAAGTGCAAAAGTGGTTTCCTGCACCAACACAAGTGCGAAAAGTGGTTTTTCAACACTAACACAAGTGCGAAAAGTGGTTTTTCAACACTAACACAAGTGCGAAAAGTGTTTTTTCAACACTAACACAAGTGCGAAAAGTGTTTTTTCCACACTAATACAAGTGCAAAAGTGGTTTCCTGCACCAACACAAGTGCGAAAAGAGGTTTTTCAACACTAACACAAGTGCGAAAAGTGGTTTTTCAACACTAACACAAGTGCGAAAAGTGTTTTTTCCACACTAATACAAGTGCAAAAGTGGTTTCCTGCACCAACACAAAGGCGAAAAGTGGTTTTTCAACACTAACACAAGTGCGAAAAGTGGTTTTTCAACACTATCACAAGTGCAAAAAGTGTTTTTTCCACACTAATACAAGTGCAAAAGTGGTTTCCTGCACCAACACAAGTGCGAAAAGTGGTTTTTCAACACTAACACAAGTGCGAAAAGTGGTTTTTCAACACTAACACAAGTGCGAAAAGTGTTTTTTCCACACTAATACAAGTGCAAAAGTGGTTTCCTGCACCAACACAAGTGCGAAAAGTGGTTTTTCAACACTAACACAAGTGCGAAAAGTGGTTTTTCAACACTAATAGAAGTGCAAAAGGGGTTTCCTGCACCAACACAAGTGCGAAAAGTGGTTTTTCAACACTAACACAAGTGCGAAAAGTGGTTTTTCAACACTAACAGAAGTGCGAAGTGTTTTTTCCACACTAATACAAGTGCAAAAGTGGTTTCCTGCACCAACACAAGTGCGAAAAGTGGTTTTTCCACACTAATACAAGTGCAAAAGTGGTTTCCTGCATGAACACAAAGACGAAAAGTGGTTTTTCAACACTAACACAAGTGCGAAAAGTGGTTTTTCAACACTATCACAAGTGCAAAAAGTGTTTTTTCCACACTAATACAAGTGCAAAAGTGGTTTCCTGCACCAACACAAGTGCGAAAAGTGGTTTTTCAACACTAACACAAGTGCGAAAAGTGGTTTTTCAACACTAACACAAGTGCGAAAAGTGGTTTTTCAACACTAACACAAGTGCGAAAAGTGTTTTTTCCACACTAATACAAGTGCAAAAGTGGTTTCCTGCACCAACACAAGTGCGAAAAGTGGTTTTTCAACACTAACACAAGTGCGAAAAGTGATTTTTCAACACTAATACAAGTGCAAAAGTGGTTTCCTGCACCAACACAACTGCGAAAAGTGGTTTTTCAACACTAACACAAGTGTGAAAAGTGGTTTTTCAACACTAACAGAAGTGCGAAAAGTGTTTTTTCCCCACTAATACAAGTGCAAAAGTGGTTTCCTGCACCAACACAAGTGCGAAAAGTGGTTTTTCAACACTAACACAAGTGCGAAAAGTGTTTTTTCAACACTAATACAAGTGCAAAAGTGGTTTCCTGCACCAACACAAGTGCGAAAAGTGGTTTTTCAACACTAACACAAGTGCGAAAAGTGTTTTTTCAACACTAATACAAGTGCAAAAGTGGTTTCCTGCACCAACACAAGTGCGAAAAGTGGTTTTTCAACACTAACACAAATGCGAAAAGTGTTTTTTCAACACTAATACAAGTGCAAAAGCGGTTTCCTGCACCAACACAAGTGCGAAAAGTGGGTTTTCAACACTAACACAAGTGCGAAAAGTGTTTTTTCCACACTAATACAAGTGCAAAAGTGGTTGCCTGCACCAACACAAGTGCGAAAAGTGGTTTTTCAACACTAACACAAGTGCGAAAAGTGGTTTTTCAACACTAACACAAGTGCAAAAAGTGTTTTTTCCACACTAATATAAGTGCAAAAGTGGTTTCCTGCACCAAAACAAGTGCGAAAAGTGGTTTTTCAACATTAACACAAGTGCGAAAAGTGGTTTTTCAACACTAACACAAGTGCGAAAAGTGGTTTTTCCACACTAATACAAGTGCAAAAGTGGTTTCCTGCACGAACACAAAGGCGAAAAGTGGTTTTTCAACACTAACACAAGTGCGAAAAGTGGTTTTTCAACACTAACACAAGTGCGAAAAGTGTTTTTTCCACACTAATACAAGTGCAAAAGTGGTTTCCTGCACCAACACAAGTGCGAAAAGTGGTTTTTCAACACTAACACAAGTGCGAAAAGTGGTTTTTCAACACTAATACAAGTGCAAAAGTGGTTTCCTGCACCAACACAAGTGCGAAAAGTGGTTTTTCAACACTAACACAAGTGCGAAAAGTGGTTTTTCAACACTAACAGAAGTGCGAAGTGTTTTTTCCACACTAATACAAGTGCAAAAGTGGTTTCCTGCACCAACACAAGTGCGAAAAGTGGTTTTTCAACACTAACACAAGTGCGAAAAGTGTTTTTTCAACACTAATACAAGTGCAAAAGTGGTTTCCTGCACCAACACAAGTGCGAAAAGTGGTTTTTCAACACTAACACAAATGCGAAAAGTGTTTTTTCAACACTAATACAAGTGCAAAAGTGGTTTCCTGCACCAACACAAGTGCGAAAAGTGGTTTTTCAACACTAACACAAGTGCGAAAAGTGTTTTTTCAACACTAATACAAGTGCAAAAGTGGTTTCCTGCACCAACACAAGTGCGAAAAGTGGTTTTTCAACACTAACACAAGTGCGAAAAGTGTTTTTTCAACACTAATACAAGTGCAAAAGTGGTTTTCTACACCAACACAAGTGCGAAAAGTGGTTTCCTGCACCAACACAAGTGCGAAAAGTGGTTTTTCAACACTAACACAAGTGCGAAAAGTGTTTTTTCAACACTAACACAAGTGCGAAAAGTGGTTTTTCCACACTAATACAAGTGCAAAAGTGGTTTCCTGCACCAACACAAGTGCGAAAAGTGGTTTTTCAACACTAACACAAGTGCGAAAAGTGGTTTTTCAACACTAACACAAGTGCGAAAAGTGGTTTTTCAACACTATCACAAGTGCAAAAAGTGTTTTTTCCACACTAATACAAGTGCAAAAGTGGTTTCCTGCACCAACACAAGTGCGAAAAGTGGTTTTTCAACACTAACACAAGTGCGAAAAGTGGTTTTTCAACACTAACAGAAGTGCGAAAAGTGTTTTTTCCACACTAACACAAGTGCAAAAGTGGTTTCCTGCACCAACACAAGTGCGAAAAGTGGTTTTTCAACACAAACACAAGTGCGAAAAGTGGTTTTTCTACACTAACACAAGTGCGAAAAGTGGTTTTTCCACACTAATACAAGTGCAAAAGTGGTTTCCTGCACTAACACAAGTGCGAAAAGTGGTTTTTCAACACTAACACAAGTGCGAAAAGTGGTTTTCAACACTATCACAAGTGCAAAAAGTGTTTTTTCCACACTAATACAAGTGCAAAAGTGGGTTCCTGCACCAACACAAGTGCGAAAAGTGGTTTTCAACACTAACACAAGAGCGAAAAGTGGTTTTTCAACACTAACACAAGTGCGAAAAGTGTTTTTTCCACACTAATACAAGTGCAAAAGTGGTTTCCTGCACCAACACAAGTGCGAAAAGTGGTTTTTCAACACTAACACAAGTGCGAAAAGTGGTTTTTCAACACTAACACAAGTGCGAAAAGTGTTTTTTCAACACTAACACAAGTGCGAAAAGTGTTTTTTCCACACTAATACAAGTGCAAAAGTGGTTTCCTGCACCAACACAAGTGCGAAAAGAGGTTTTTCAACACTAACACAAGTGCGAAAAGTGGTTTTTCAACACTAACACAAGTGCGAAAAGTGTTTTTTCCACACTAATACAAGTGCAAAAGTGGTTTCCTGCACCAACACAAAGGCGAAAAGTGGTTTTTCAACACTAACACAAGTGCGAAAAGTGGTTTTTCAACACTATCACAAGTGCAAAAAGTGTTTTTTCCACACTAATACAAGTGCAAAAGTGGTTTCCTGCACCAACACAAGTGCGAAAAGTGGTTTTTCAACACTAACACAAGTGCGAAAAGTGGTTTTTCAACACTAACACAAGTGCGAAAAGTGTTTTTTCCACACTAATACAAGTGCAAAAGTGGTTTCCTGCACCAACACAAGTGCCAAAAGTGGTTTTTCAACACTAACACAAGTGCGAAAAGTGGTTTTTCAACACTAATACAAGTGCAAAAGTGGTTTCCTGCACCAACACAAGTGCGAAAAGTGGTTTTTCAACACTAACACAAGTGCGAAAAGTGGTTTTTCAACACTAACAGAAGTGCGAAGTGTTTTTTCCACACTAATACAAGTGCAAAAGTGGTTTCCTGCACCAACACAAGTGCGAAAAGTGGTTTTTCCACACTAATACAAGTGCAAAAGTGGTTTCCTGCATGAACACAAAGGCGAAAAGTGGTTTTTCAACACTAACACAAGTGCGAAAAGTGGTTTTTCAACACTATCACAAGTGCAAAAAGTGTTTTTTCCACACTAATACAAGTGCAAAAGTGGTTTCCTGCACCAACACAAGTGCGAAAAGTGGTTTTTCAACACTAACACAAGTGCGAAAAGTGGTTTTTCAACACTAACACAAGTGCGAAAAGTGGTTTTTCAACACTAACACAAGTGCGAAAAGTGTTTTTTCCACACTAATACAAGTGCAAAAGTGGTTTCCTGCACCAACACAAGTGCGAAAAGTGGTTTTTCAACACTAACACAAGTGCGAAAAGTGATTTTTCAACACTAATACAAGTGCAAAAGTGGTTTCCTGCACCAACACAACTGCGAAAAGTGGTTTTTCAACACTAACACAAGTGTGAAAAGTGGTTTTTCAACACTAACAGAAGTGCGAAAAGTGTTTTTTCCCCACTAATACAAGTGCAAAAGTGGTTTCCTGCACCAACACAAGTGCGAAAAGTGGTTTTTCAACACTAACACAAGTGCGAAAAGTGTTTTTTCAACACTAATACAAGTGCAAAAGTGGTTTCCTGCACCAACACAAGTGCGAAAAGTGGTTTTTCAACACTAACACAAGTGCGAAAAGTGTTTTTTCAACACTAATACAAGTGCAAAAGTGGTTTCCTGCACCAACACAAGTGCGAAAAGTGGTTTTTCAACACTAACACAAATGCGAAAAGTGTTTTTTCAACACTAATACAAGTGCAAAAGCGGTTTCCTGCACCAACACAAGTGCGAAAAGTGGGTTTTCAACACTAACACAAGTGCGAAAAGTGTTTTTTCCACACTAATACAAGTGCAAAAGTGGTTGCCTGCACCAACACAAGTGCGAAAAGTGGTTTTTCAACACTAACACAAGTGCGAAAAGTGGTTTTTCAACACTAACACAAGTGCAAAAAGTGTTTTTTCCACACTAATATAAGTGCAAAAGTGGTTTCCTGCACCAAAACAAGTGCGAAAAGTGGTTTTTCAACATTAACACAAGTGCGAAAAGTGGTTTTTCAACACTAACACAAGTGCGAAAAGTGGTTTTTCCACACTAATACAAGTGCAAAAGTGGTTTCCTGCACGAACACAAAGGCGAAAAGTGGTTTTTCAACACTAACACAAGTGCGAAAAGTGGTTTTTCAACACTAACACAAGTGCGAAAAGTGTTTTTTCCACACTAATACAAGTGCAAAAGTGGTTTCCTGCACCAACACAAGTGCGAAAAGTGGTTTTTCAACACTAACACAAGTGCGAAAAGTGGTTTTTCAACACTAATACAAGTGCAAAAGTGGTTTCCTGCACCAACACAAGTGCGAAAAGTGGTTTTTCAACACTAACACAAGTGCGAAAAGTGGTTTTTCAACACTAACAGAAGTGCGAAGTGTTTTTTCCACACTAATACAAGTGCAAAAGTGGTTTCCTGCACCAACACAAGTGCGAAAAGTGGTTTTTCAACACTAACACAAGTGCGAAAAGTGTTTTTTCAACACTAATACAAGTGCAAAAGTGGTTTCCTGCACCAACACAAGTGCGAAAAGTGGTTTTTCAACACTAACACAAATGCGAAAAGTGTTTTTTCAACACTAATACAAGTGCAAAAGTGGTTTCCTGCACCAACACAAGTGCGAAAAGTGGGTTTTCAACACTAACACAAGTGCGAAAAGTGTTTTTTCCACACTAATACAAGTGCAAAAGTGGTTTCCTGCACCAACACAAGTGCGAAAAGTGGTTTTTCAACACTAACACAAGTGCGAAAAGTGGTTTTTCAACACTAACACAAGTGCGAAAAGTGTTTTTTCCACACTAATACAAGTGCAAAAGTGGTTTCCTGCACCAACACAAGTGCGAAAAGTGGTTTTTCAACACTATCACAAGTGCAAAAAGTGTTTTTTCCACACTAATACAAGTGCAAAAGTGGTTTCCTGCACCAACACAAGTGCGAAAAGTGGTTTTTCAACACTAACACAAGTGCGAAAAGTGGTTTTTCAACACTAACACAAGTGCGAAAAGTGGTTTTTCCACACTAATACAAGTGCAAAAGTGGTTTCCTGCACGAACACAAAGGCGAAAAGTGGTTTTTCAACACTAACACAAGTGCGAAAAGTGGTTTTTCAACACTATCACAAGTGCAAAAAGTGTTTTTTCCACACTAATACAAGTGCAAAAGTGGTTTCCTGCACCAACACAAGTGCGAAAAGTGGTTTTTCAACACTATCACAAGTGCAAAAAGTGTTTTTTCCACACTAATACAAGTGCAAAAGTGGTTTCCTGCACCAACACAAGTGCAAAAAGTGGTTTTTCAACACTAACACAAGTGCGAAAAGTGGTTTTTCAACACTAACACAAGTGCAAAAAGTGTTTTTTCCACACTAATACAAGTGCAAAAGTGGTTTCCTGCACCAACACAAGTGCGAAAAGTGGTTTTTCAACACTAACACAAGTGCGAAAAGTGGTTTTTCAACACTAACACAAGTGCGAAAAGTGATTTTTCAACACTACCACAAGTGCAAAAAGTGTATTTTCCACACTAATACAAGTGCAAAAGTGGTTTCCTGCACCAACACAAGTGCGAAAAGTGGTTTTTCAACAATAACACAAGTGCGAAAAGTGGTTTTTCAACACTATCACAAGTGCATAAAGTGTTTTTTCCACATTAATACAAGTGCAAAAGTGGTTTCCTGCACCAACACAAGTGCGAAAAGTGTTTTTTCAACACTAACACAAGTGCGAAAAGTGATTTTCCAACACTAACACAAGTGCGAAAAGTGGTTTTTCAACACTATCACAAGTGCAAAAAGTGTTTTTTCCACACTAATACAAGTGCAAAAGTGGTTTCCTGCACCAACACAAGTGCGAAAAGTGGTTTTTCAACACTAACACAAGTGCGAAAAGTGGTTTTTCAACACTAACACAAGTGCGAAAAGTGGTTTTTCAACACTATCACAAGTGCAAAAAGTGTTTTTTCCACACTAATACAAGTGCAAAAGTGGTTTCTTTCATCAACACAAGTGCGAAAAGTGGTTTTTCAACACTAACACAAGTGTGAAAAGTTGTTTTTCAACACTAACACAAGTGCGAAAAGTGGTTTTTCCACACTAATACAAGTGCAAAAGTGGTTTCCTGCACCAACACAAGTGCGAAAAGTGGTTTTTCAACACTATCACAAGTGCAAAAAGTGTTTTTTCCACACTAATACAAGTGCAAAAGTGGTTTCCTGCACCAACACAAGTGCGAAAAGTGGTTTTTCAACACGAACACAAGTGCGAAAAGTGGTTTTTCAACACTATCACAAGTGCAAAAAGTGTTTTTTCCACACTAATACAAGTGCAAAAGTGGTTTCCTGCACCAACACAAGTGCGAAAAGTGGTATTTCAACACTAACACAAGTGCGAAAAGTGGTTTTTCAACACTAACACAAGTGCGAAAAGTGGTTTTTCAACACTAACACAAGTGCGAAAAGTGTTTTTTCCACACTAATACAAGTGCAAAAGTGGTTTCCTGCACCAACACAAGTGCGAAAAGTGGTTTTTCAACACTAACACAAGTGCGAAAAGTGGTTTTTCAACACTAACACAAGTGCGAAAATTGGTTTTTCAACACTATCACAAGTGCAAAAAGTGTTTTTTCCACACTAATACAAGTGCAAAAGTGGTTTCCTGCACCAACGCAAGTGCGAAAAGTGTTTTTTCAACACTATCACAAGTGCAAAAAGTGTTTTTTCCACACTAATACAAGTGCAAAAGTGGTTTCCTGCACCAACACAAGTGCGAAAAGTGGTTTTTCAACACTAACACAAGTGTGAAAAGTGGTGTTTCAACACTAACACAAGTGCAAAAAGTGTTTTTTCCACACTAATACAAGTGCAAAAGTGGTTTCCTGCACCAACACAAGTGCGAAAAGTGGTTTTTCAACACTAACACAAGTGCGAAAAGTGGTTTTTCAACACTAACACAAGTGCGAAAAGTGGTTTTTCAACACTATCACAAGTGCAAAAAGTGTTTTTTCCACACTAATACAAGTGCAAAAGTGGTTTCCTGCACCAACACAAGTGCGAAAAGTGGTTTTTCAACACTAACACAAGTGCGAAAATGGTTTTTCCACACTAATACAAGTGCAAAAGTGGTCCTGCACCAACACAAGTGCGAAAAGTGGTTTTTCAACACTAACACAAGTGTGAAAAGTGGTTTTTCAACATTATCACAAGTGCAAAAAGTGTTTTTTTGCACACTAATACAAGTGCAAAAGTGGTTTCCTGCACCAACACAAGTGCGAAAAGTGGTTTTTCAACACTAACACAAGTGCGAAAAGTGGTTTTTCAACACTAACACAAGTGCGAAAAGTGGTTTTTCAACACTAACACAAGTGCGAAAAGTGGTTTTTCAACACTATCACAAGTGCAAAAAGTGTTTTTTCCACACTAATACAAGTGCAAAAGTCGTTTCTTTCACCAACACAAGTGCGAAAAGTGGTTTTTCAACACTAACACAAGTGCGAAAAGTTGTTTTTCAACACTAACACAAGTGCGAAAAGTGGTTTTTCCACACTAATACAAGTGCAAAAGTGGTTTTTCCACACTAATACAAGTGCAAAAGTGGTTTCCTGCACCAACACAAGTGCGAAAAGTGGTTTTTCAACACTAACACAAGTGCGAAAAGTGGTTTTTCAACACTATCACAAGTGCAAAAAGTGTTTTTCCACACTAACACAAGTGCGAAAAGTGGTTTTTCAACACTAACACAAGTGCGAAAATTGGATTGTCAACACTATCACAAGTGCAAAAAGTGTTTTTTCCACACTAATACAAGTGCAAAAGTGGTTTCCTGCACCAACGCAAGTGCGAAAAGTGGTTTTTCAACACTATCACAAGTGCAAAAAGTGTTTTTTCCACACTAATACAAGTGCAAAAGTGGTTTCCTGCACCAACACAAGTGCAAAAAGTGGTTTTTCAACACTAACACAAGTGCGAAAAGTGGTTTTTCAACACTAACACAAGTGCAAAAAGTGTTTTTTCCACACTAATACAAGTGCAAAAGTGGTTTCCTGCACCAACACAAGTGCGAAAAGTGGTTTTTCAACACTAACACAAGTGCGAAAAGTGGTTTTTCAACACTAACACAAGTGCGAAAAGTGATTTTTCAACACTACCACAAGTGCAAAAAGTGTTTTTTCCACACTAATACAAGTGCAAAAGTGGTTTCCTGCACCAACACAAGTGCGAAAAGTGGTTTTTCAACAATAACACAAGTGCGAAAAGTGGTTTTTCAACACTATCACAAGTGCATAAAGTGTTTTTTCCACATTAATACAAGTGCAAAAGTGGTTTCCTGCACCAACACAAGTGCGAAAAGTGTTTTTTCAACACTAACACAAGTGCGAAAAGTGATTTTCCAACACTAACACAAGTGCGAAAAGTGGTTTTTCAACACTATCACAAGTGCAAAAAGTGTTTTTTCCACACTAATACAAGTGCAAAAGTGGTTTCCTGCACCAACACAAGTGCGAAAAGTGGTTTTTCAACACTAACACAAGTGCGAAAAGTGGTTTTTCAACACTAACACAAGTGCGAAAAGTGGTTTTTCAACACTATCACAAGTGCAAAAAGTGGTTTTTCCACACTAATACAAGTGCAAAAGTGGTTTCCTGCACCAACACAAGTGCGAAAAGTGGTTTTTCAACACTAACACAAGTGCGAAAAGTGGTTTTTCAACACTATCACAAGTGCAAAAAGTGTTTTTCCACACTAACACAAGTGCGAAAAGTGGTTTTTCAACATTAACACAAGTGCGAAAATTGGATTGTCAACACTATCACAAGTGCAAAAAGTGTTTTTTCCACACTAATACAAGTGCAAAAGTGGTTTCCTGCACCAACGCAAGTGCGAAAAGTGGTTTTTCAACACTATCACAAGTGCAAAAAGTGTTTTTTCCACACTAATACAAGTGCAAAAGTGGTTTCCTGCACCAACACAAGTGCAAAAAGTGGTTTTTCAACACTAACACAAGTGCGAAAAGTGGTTTTTCAACACTAACACAAGTGCAAAAAGTGTTTTTTCCACACTAATACAAGTGCAAAAGTGGTTTCCTGCACCAACACAAGTGCGAAAAGTGGTTTTTCAACACTAACACAAGTGCGAAAAGTGGTTTTTCAACACTAACACAAGTGCGAAAAGTGATTTTTCAACACTACCACAAGTGCAAAAAGTGTTTTTTCCACACTAATACAAGTGCAAAAGTGGTTTCCTGCACCAACACAAGTGCGAAAAGTGGTTTTTCAACAATAACACAAGTGCGAAAAGTGGTTTTTCAACACTATCACAAGTGCATAAAGTGTTTTTTCCACATTAATACAAGTGCAAAAGTGGTTTCCTGCACCAACACAAGTGCGAAAAGTGTTTTTTCAACACTAACACAAGTGCGAAAAGTGATTTTCCAACACTAACACAAGTGCGAAAAGTGGTTTTTCAACACTATCACAAGTGCAAAAAGTGTTTTTTCCACACTAATACAAGTGCAAAAGTGGTTTCCTGCACCAACACAAGTGCGAAAAGTGGTTTTTCAACACTAACACAAGTGCGAAAAGTGGTTTTTCAACACTAACACAAGTGCGAAAAGTGGTTTTTCAACACTATCACAAGTGCAAAAAGTGTTTTTTCCACACTAATACAAGTGCAAAAGTGGTTTCTTTCATCAACACAAGTGCGAAAAGTGGTTTTTCAACACTAACACAAGTGCGAAAAGTTGTTTTTCAACACTAACACAAGTGCGAAAAGTGGTTTTTCCACACTAATACAAGTGCAAAAGTGGTTTCCTGCACCAACACAAGTGCGAAAAGTGGTTTTTCAACACTATCACAAGTGCAAAAAGTGTTTTTTCCACACTAATACAAGTGCAAAAGTGGTTTCCTGCACCAACACAAGTGCGAAAAGTGGTTTTTCAACACTAACACAAGTGCGAAAAGTGGTTTTTCAACACTAACACAAGTGCGAAAATGGTTTTTCCACACTAATACAAGTGCAAAAGTGGTTTCCTGCACCAACACAAGTGCGAAAAGTGGTTTTTCAACACTAACACAAGTGTGAAAAGTGGTTTTTCAACACTATCACAAGTGCAAAAAGTGTTTTTTCCACACTAATACAAGTGCTAAAGTGGTTTCCTGCACCAACACAAGTGCGAAAAGTGGTTTTTCAACACTAACACAAGTGCGAAAAGTGGATTTCAACACTAACACAAGTGCGAAAAGTGTTTTTTCCACACCAATACAAGTGCAAAAGTGGTTTCCTGCACCAATACAAGTGCGAAAAGTGGTTTTTCAACACTAACACAAGTGCGAAAAGTGGTTTTTCAACACTAACACAAGTGCGAAAAGTGGTTTTTCAACACTAACACAAGTGCGAAAATTGGTTTTTCAACACTATCACAAGTGCAAACAGTGTTTTTTCCACACTAATACAAGTGCAAAAGTGGTTTCCTGCACCAACACAAGTGCGAAAAGTGGTATTTCAACACTAACACAAGTGCGAAAAGTGGTTTTTCAACACTAACACAAGTGCGAAAAGTGGTTTTTCAACACTAACACAAGTGCGAAAAGTGTTTTTTCCACACTAATACAAGTGCAAAAGTGGTTTCCTGCACCAACACAAGTGCGAAAAGTGGTTTTTCAACACTACACAAGTGCGAAAAGTGGTTTTTCAACACTAACACAAGTGCGAAAATTGGTTTTTCAACACTATCACAAATGCAAAAAGTGTTTTTTCCACACTAATACAAGTGCAAAAGTGGTTTCCTGCACCAACACAAGTGCGAAAAGTGGTTTTTCAACACTAACACAAGTGCGAAAAGTGGTTTTTCAACACTACCACAAGTGCAAAAAGTGTTTTTTCCACACTAATACAAGTGCAAAAGTGGTTTCCTGCACCAACACAAGTGCGAAAAGTGGTATTTCAACACTAACACAAGTGTGAAAAGTGGTTTTTCAACACTAACACAAGTGCGAAAAGTGGTTTTTCAACACTAACACAAGTGCAAAAAGTGTTTTTTCCACACTAATACAAGTGCAAAAGTGGTTTCCTGCACCAACACAAGTGCGAAAAGTGGTTTTTCAACACTAACACAAGTGCGAAAAGTGGTTTTTCAACACTAACACAAGTGCGAAAATTGGTTTTTCAACACTATCACAAGTGCAAACAGTGTTTTTTCCACACTAATACAAGTGCAAAAGTGGTTTCCTGCACCAACACAAGTGCGAAAAGTGGTATTTCAACACTAACACAAGTGCGAAAAGTGGTTTTTCAACACTAACACAAGTGCGAAAAGTGGTTTTTCAACACTAACACAAGTGCGAAAAGTGTTTTTTCCACACTAATACAAGTGCAAAAGTGGTTACCTGCACCAACACAAGTGCGAAAAGTGGTTTTTCAACACTACACAAGTGCGAAAAGTGGTTTTTCAACACTAACACAAGTGCGAAAATTGGTTTTTCAACACTATCACAAGTACAAAAAGTGTTTTTCCACACTAATACAAGTGCAAAAGTGGTTTCCTGCACCAACGCAAGTGCGAAAAGTGGTTTTTCAACACTATCACAAGCGCAAAAAGTGTTTTTTCCACACTAATACAAGTGCAAAAGTGGTTTCCTGCACCAACACAAGTGCGAAAAGTGGTTTTTCAACACTAACACAAGTGCGAAAAGTGGTTTTTCAACACTATCACAAGTGCAAAAAGTGTTTTTCCACACTAACACAAGTGCGAAAAGTGGTTTTTCAACACTAACACAAGTGCGAAAATTGGATTGTCAACACTATCACAAGTGCAAAAAGTGTTTTTTCCACACTAATACAAGTGCAAAAGTGGTTTCCTGCACCAACGCAAGTGCGAAAAGTGGTTTTTCAACACTATCACAAGTGCAAAAAGTGTTTTTTCCACACTAATACAAGTGCAAAAGTGGTTTCCTGCACCAACACAAGTGCAAAAAGTGGTTTTTCAACACTAACACAAGTGCGAAAAGTGGTTTTTCAACACTAACACAAGTGCAAAAAGTGTTTTTTCCACACTAATACAAGTGCAAAAGTGGTTTCCTGCACCAACACAAGTGCGAAAAGTGGTTTTTCAACACTAACACAAGTGCGAAAAGTGGTTTTTCAACACTAACACAAGTGCGAAAAGTGATTTTTCAACACTACCACAAGTGCAAAAAGTGTATTTTCCACACTAATACAAGTGCAAAAGTGGTTTCCTGCACCAACACAAGTGCGAAAAGTGGTTTTTCAACAATAACACAAGTGCGAAAAGTGGTTTTTCAACACTATCACAAGTGCATAAAGTGTTTTTTCCACATTAATACAAGTGCAAAAGTGGTTTCCTGCACCAACACAAGTGCGAAAAGTGTTTTTTCAACACTAACACAAGTGCGAAAAGTGATTTTCCAACACTAACACAAGTGCGAAAAGTGGTTTTTCAACACTATCACAAGTGCAAAAAGTGTTTTTTCCACACTAATACAAGTGCAAAAGTGGTTTCCTGCACCAACACAAGTGCGAAAAGTGGTTTTTCAACACTAACACAAGTGCGAAAAGTGGTTTTTCAACACTAACACAAGTGCGAAAAGTGGTTTTTCAACACTATCACAAGTGCAAAAAGTGTTTTTTCCACACTAATACAAGTGCAAAAGTGGTTTCTTTCATCAACACAAGTGCGAAAAGTGGTTTTTCAACACTAACACAAGTGCGAAAAGTTGTTTTTCAACACTAACACAAGTGCGAAAAGTGGTTTTTCCACACTAATACAAGTGCAAAAGTGGTTTCCTGCACCAACACAAGTGCGAAAAGTGGTTTTTCAACACTATCACAAGTGCAAAAAGTGTTTTTTCCACACTAATACAAGTGCAAAAGTGGTTTCCTGCACCAACACAAGTGCGAAAAGTGGTTTTTCAACACGAACACAAGTGCGAAAAGTGGTTTTTCAACACTATCACAAGTGCAAAAAGTGTTTTTTCCACACTAATACAAGTGCAAAAGTGGTTTCCTGCACCAACACAAGTGCGAAAAGTGGTATTTCAACACTAACACAAGTGCGAAAAGTGGTTTTTCAACACTAACACAAGTGCGAAAAGTGGTTTTTCAACACTAACACAAGTGCGAAAAGTGTTTTTTCCACACTAATACAAGTGCAAAAGTGGTTTCCTGCACCAACACAAGTGCGAAAAGTGGTTTTTCAACACTAACACAAGTGCGAAAAGTGGTTTTTCAACACTAACACAAGTGCGAAAATTGGTTTTTCAACACTATCACAAGTGCAAAAAGTGTTTTTTCCACACTAATACAAGTGCAAAAGTGGTTTCCTGCACCAACGCAAGTGCGAAAAGTGTTTTTTCAACACTATCACAAGTGCAAAAAGTGTTTTTTCCACACTAATACAAGTGCAAAAGTGGTTTCCTGCACCAACACAAGTGCGAAAAGTGGTTTTTCAACACTAACACAAGTGTGAAAAGTGGTGTTTCAACACTAACACAAGTGCGAAAAGTGTTTTTTCCACACTAATACAAGTGCAAAAGTGGTTTCCTGCACCAACACAAGTGCGAAAAGTGGTTTTTCAACACTAACACAAGTGCGAAAAGTGGTTTTTCAACACTAACACAAGTGCGAAAAGTGGTTTTTCAACACTATCACAAGTGCAAAAAGTGTTTTTTCCACACTAATACAAGTGCAAAAGTGGTTTCCTGCACCAACACAAGTGCGAAAAGTGGTTTTTCAACACTAACACAAGTGCGAAAATGGTTTTCCCACACTAATACAAGTGCAAAAGTGGTCCTGCACCAACACAAGTGCGAAAAGTGGTTTTTCAACACTAACACAAGTGTGAAAAGTGGTTTTTCAACATTATCACAAGTGCAAAAAGTGGTTTTTCCACACTAATACAAGTGCAAAAGTGGTTTCCTGCACCAACACAAGTGCGAAAAGTGGTTTTTCAACACTAACACAAGTGCGAAAAGTGGTTTTTCAACACTAACACAAGTGCGAAAAGTGGTTTTTCAACACTAACACAAGTGCGAAAAGTGGTTTTTCAACACTATCACAAGTGCAAAAAGTGTTTTTTCCACACTAATACAAGTGCAAAAGTCGTTTCTTTCACCAACACAAGTGCGAAAAGTGGTTTTTCAACACTAACACAAGTGCGAAAAGTTGTTTTTCAACACTAACACAAGTGCGAAAAGTGGTTTTTCCACACTAATACAAGTGCAAAAGTGGTTTTTCCACACTAATACAAGTGCAAAAGTGGTTTCCTGCACCAACACAAGTGCGAAAAGTGGTTTTTCAACACTAACACAAGTGCGAAAAGTGGTTTTTCAACACTATCACAAGTGCAAAAAGTGTTTTTCCACACTAACACAAGTGCGAAAAGTGGTTTTTCAACACTAACACAAGTGCGAAAATTGGATTGTCAACACTATCACAAGTGCAAAAAGTGTTTTTTCCACACTAATACAAGTGCAAAAGTGGTTTCCTGCACCAACGCAAGTGCGAAAAGTGGTTTTTCAACACTATCACAAGTGCAAAAAGTGTTTTTTCCACACTAATACAAGTGCAAAAGTGGTTTCCTGCACCAACACAAGTGCAAAAAGTGGTTTTTCAACACTAACACAAGTGCGAAAAGTGGTTTTTCAACACTAACACAAGTGCAAAAAGTGTTTTTTCCACACTAATACAAGTGCAAAAGTGGTTTCCTGCACCAACACAAGTGCGAAAAGTGGTTTTTCAACACTAACACAAGTGCGAAAAGTGGTTTTTCAACACTAACACAAGTGCGAAAAGTGATTTTTCAACACTACCACAAGTGCAAAAAGTGTTTTTTCCACACTAATACAAGTGCAAAAGTGGTTTCCTGCACCAACACAAGTGCGAAAAGTGGTTTTTCAACAATAACACAAGTGCGAAAAGTGGTTTTTCAACACTATCACAAGTGCATAAAGTGTTTTTTCCACATTAATACAAGTGCAAAAGTGGTTTCCTGCACCAACACAAGTGCGAAAAGTGTTTTTTCAACACTAACACAAGTGCGAAAAGTGATTTTCCAACACTAACACAAGTGCGAAAAGTGGTTTTTCAACACTATCACAAGTGCAAAAAGTGTTTTTTCCACACTAATACAAGTGCAAAAGTGGTTTCCTGCACCAACACAAGTGCGAAAAGTGGTTTTTCAACACTAACACAAGTGCGAAAAGTGGTTTTTCAACACTAACACAAGTGCGAAAAGTGGTTTTTCAACACTATCACAAGTGCAAAAAGTGTTTTTTCCACACTAATACAAGTGCAAAAGTGGTTTCTTTCATCAACACAAGTGCGAAAAGTGGTTTTTCAACACTAACACAAGTGCAAAAAGTTGTTTTTCAACACTAACACAAGTGCGAAAAGTGGTTTTTCCACACTAATACAAGTGCAAAAGTGGTTTCCTGCACCAACACAAGTGCGAAAAGTGGTTTTTCAACACTATCACAAGTGCAAAAAGTGTTTTTTCCACACTAATACAAGTGCAAAAGTGGTTTCCTGCACCAACACAAGTGCGAAAAGTGGTTTTTCAACACGAACACAAGTGCGAAAAGTGGTTTTTCAACACTATCACAAGTGCAAAAAGTGTTTTTTCCACACGAATACAAGTGCAAAAGTGGTTTCCTGCACCAACACAAGTGCGAAAAGTGGTATTTCAACACTAACACAAGTGCGAAAAGTGGTTTTTCAACACTAACACAAGTGCGAAAAGTGGTTTTTCAACACTAACACAAGTGCGAAAAGTGTTTTTTCCACACTAATACAAGTGCAAAAGTGGTTTCCTGCACCAACACAAGTGCGAAAAGTGGTTTTCAACACTAACACAAGTGCGAAAAGTGGTTTTTCAACACTAACACAAGTGCGAAAATTGGTTTTTCAACACTATCACAAGTGCAAAAAGTGTTTTTTCCACACTAATACAAGTGCAAAAGTGGTTTCCTGCACCAACGCAAGTGCGAAAAGTGGTTTTTCAACACTATCACAAGTGCAAAAAGTGTTTTTTCCACACTAATACAAGTGCAAAAGTGGTTTCCTGCACCAACACAAGTGCGAAAAGTGGTTTTTCAACACTAACACAAGTGTGAAAAGTGGTGTTTCAACACTAACACAAGTGCGAAAAGTGTTTTTTCCACACTAATACAAGTGCAAAAGTGGTTTCCTGCACCAACACAAGTGCGAAAAGTGGTTTTTCAACACTAACACAAGTGCGAAAAGTGGTTTTTCAACACTAACACAAGTGCGAAAAGTGGTTTTTCAACACTATCACAAGTGCAAAAAGTGTTTTTTCCACACTAATACAAGTGCAAAAGTGGTTTCCTGCACCAACACAAGTGCGAAAAGTGGTTTTTCAACACTAACACAAGTGCGAAAATGGTTTTTCCACACTAATACAAGTGCAAAAGTGGTCCTGCACCAACACAAGTGCGAAAAGTGGTTTTTCAACAATAACACAAGTGTGAAAAGTGGTTTTTCAACATTATCACAAGTGCAAAAAGTGTTTTTTCCACACTAATACAAGTGCAAAAGTGGTTTCCTGCACCAACACAAGTGCGAAAAGTGGTTTTTCAACACTAACACAAGTGCGAAAAGTGGTTTTTCAACACTAACACAAGTGCGAAAAGTGGTTTTTCAACACTAACACAAGTGCGAAAAGTGGTTTTTCAACACTATCACAAGTGCAAAAAGTGTTTTTTCCACACTAATACAAGTGCAAAAGTCGTTTCTTTCACCAACACAAGTGCAAAAAGTGGTTTTTCAACACTAACACAAGTGCGAAAAGTTGTTTTTCAACACTAACACAAGTGCGAAAAGTGGTTTTTCCACACTAATACAAGTGCAAAAGTGGTTTTTCCACACTAATACAAGTGCAAAAGTGGTTTCCTGCACCAACACAAGTGCGAAAAGTGGTTTTTCAACACTAACACAAGTGCGAAAAGTGGTTTTTCAACACTATCACAAGTGCAAAAAGTGTTTTTTCCACACTAATACAAGTGCAAAAGTGGTTTCCTGCACCAACACAAGTGCGAAAAGTGGTATTTCAACACTAACACAAGTGCGAAAAGTGGTTTTTCAACACTAACACAAGTGCGAAAAGTTGTTTTTCAACACTAACACAAGTGCGAAAAGTGTTTTTTCCACACTAATACAAGTGCAAAAGTGGTTTCCTGCACCAACACAAGTGCGAAAAGTGGTTTTTCAACACTAACACAAGTGCGAAAAGTGGTTTTTCAACACTAACACAAGTGCGAAAATTGGTTTTTCAACACTATCACAAGTGCAAAAAGTGTTTTTTCCACACAAATACAAGTGCAAAAGTGGTTTCCTGCACCAACGTAAGTGCGAAAAGTGGTTTTTGAACACTATCACAAGTGCAAAAAGTGTTTTTTCCACACTAACACAAGTGCAAAAGTGGTTTCCTGCACCAACACAAGTGCGAAAAGTGGTTTTTCAACACTAACACAAGTGCGAAACGTGTTTTTTCCACACTAATACAAGTGCAAAAGTGGTTTCCTGCACCAACACAAGTGCGAAAAGTCGTTTTTCAAAACTAACACAAGTGCGAAAAGTGTTTTTTCAACACTAACACAAGTGCGAAAAGTGTTTTTTCCACACTAATACAAGTGCAAAAGTGGTTTCCTGCACCAACACAAGTGCGAAAAGTGGTTTTTCAACACTAACACAAGTGCGAAAAGTGGTTTTTCAACACTAACACAAGTGCGAAAATGGTTTTTCCACACTAATACAAGTGCAAAAGTGGTTTCCTGCACCAACACAAGTGCGAAAAGTGGTTTTTCAACACTAACACAAGTGTGAAAAGTGGTTTTTCAACACTATCACAAGTGCAAAAAGTGTTTTTTCCACACTAATACAAGTGCTAAAGTGGTTTCCTGCACCAACACAAGTGCGAAAAGTGGTTTTTCAACACTAACACAAGTGCGAAAAGTGTTTTTTCCACACCAATACAAGTGCAAAAGTGGTTTCCTGCACCAATACAAGTGCGAAAAGTGGTTTTTCAACACTAACACAAGTGCGAAAAGTGGTTTTTCAACACTAACACAAGTGCGAAAAGTGTTTTTTCCACACTAATACAAGTGCAAAAGTGGTTTCCTGCACCAACACAAGTGCGAAAAGTGGTTTTTCAACACTAACACAACTGCGAAAAGTGGTTTTTCAACACTATCACAAGTGTAAAAAGTGTTTTTTCCACACTAATACAAGTGCAAAAGTGGTTTCCTGCACCAACACAAGTGCGAAAAGTGGTTTTTCAACACTAACACAAGTGCGAAAAGTGGTTTTTCAACACTAACACAAGTGCGAAAAGTGATTTTTCAACACTATCACAAGTGCAAAAAGTGTTTTTTCCACACTAATACAAGTGCAAAAGTGGTTTCCTGCACCAACACAAGTGCAAAAAGTGGTTTTTCAACACTAACACAAGTGCGAAAAGTGGTTTTTCAACACTAACACAAGTGCAAAAAGTGTTTTTTCCACACTAATACAAGTGCAAAAGTGGTTTCCTGCACCAACACAAGTGCGAAAAGTGGTTTTTCAACACTAACACAAGTGCGAAAAGTGGTTTTTCAACACTAACACAAGTGCGAAAAGTGATTTTTCAACACTACCACAAGTGCAAAAAGTGTTTTTTCCACACTAATACAAGTGCAAAAGTGGTTTCCTGCACCAACACAAGTGCGAAAAGTGGTTTTTCAACAATAACACAAGTGCGAAAAGTGGTTTTTCAACACTATCACAAGTGCATAAAGTGTTTTTTCCACATTAATACAAGTGCAAAAGTGGTTTCCTGCACCAACACAAGTGCGAAAAGTGTTTTTTCAACACTAACACAAGTGCGAAAAGTGATTTTCCAACACTAACACAAGTGCGAAAAGTGGTTTTTCAACACTATCACAAGTGCAAAAAGTGTTTTTTCCACACTAATACAAGTGCAAAAGTGGTTTCCTGCACCAACACAAGTGCGAAAAGTGGTTTTTCAACACTAACACAAGTGCGAAAAGTGGTTTTTCAACACTAACACAAGTGCGAAAAGTGGTTTTTCAACACTATCACAAGTGCAAAAAGTGTTTTTTCCACACTAATACAAGTGCAAAAGTGGTTTCTTTCATCAACACAAGTGCGAAAAGTGGTTTTTCAACACTAACACAAGTGCAAAAAGTTGTTTTTCAACACTAACACAAGTGCGAAAAGTGGTTTTTCCACACTAATACAAGTGCAAAAGTGGTTTCCTGCACCAACACAAGTGCGAAAAGTGGTTTTTCAACACTATCACAAGTGCAAAAAGTGTTTTTTCCACACTAATACAAGTGCAAAAGTGGTTTCCTGCACCAACACAAGTGCGAAAAGTGGTTTTTCAACACGAACACAAGTGCGAAAAGTGGTTTTTCAACACTATCACAAGTGCAAAAAGTGTTTTTTCCACACGAATACAAGTGCAAAAGTGGTTTCCTGCACCAACACAAGTGCGAAAAGTGGTATTTCAACACTAACACAAGTGCGAAAAGTGGTTTTTCAACACTAACACAAGTGCGAAAAGTGGTTTTTCAACACTAACACAAGTGCGAAAAGTGTTTTTTCCACACTAATACAAGTGCAAAAGTGGTTTCCTGCACCAACACAAGTGCGAAAAGTGGTTTTCAACACTAACACAAGTGCGAAAAGTGGTTTTTCAACACTAACACAAGTGCGAAAATTGGTTTTTCAACACTATCACAAGTGCAAAAAGTGTTTTTTCCACACTAATACAAGTGCAAAAGTGGTTTCCTGCACCAACGCAAGTGCGAAAAGTGGTTTTTCAACACTATCACAAGTGCAAAAAGTGTTTTTTCCACACTAATACAAGTGCAAAAGTGGTTTCCTGCACCAACACAAGTGCGAAAAGTGGTTTTTCAACACTAACACAAGTGTGAAAAGTGGTGTTTCAACACTAACACAAGTGCGAAAAGTGTTTTTTCCACACTAATACAAGTGCAAAAGTGGTTTCCTGCACCAACACAAGTGCGAAAAGTGGTTTTTCAACACTAACACAAGTGCGAAAAGTGGTTTTTCAACACTAACACAAGTGCGAAAAGTGGTTTTTCAACACTATCACAAGTGCAAAAAGTGTTTTTTCCACACTAATACAAGTGCAAAAGTGGTTTCCTGCACCAACACAAGTGCGAAAAGTGGTTTTTCAACACTAACACAAGTGCGAAAATGGTTTTTCCACACTAATACAAGTGCAAAAGTGGTCCTGCACCAACACAAGTGCGAAAAGTGGTTTTTCAACACTAACACAAGTGTGAAAAGTGGTTTTTCAACATTATCACAAGTGCAAAAATTGTTTTTTCCACACTAATACAAGTGCAAAAGTGGTTTCCTGCACCAACACAAGTGCGAAAAGTGGTTTTTCAACACTAACACAAGTGCGAAAAGTGGTTTTTCAACACTAACACAAGTGCGAAAAGTGGTTTTTCAACACTAACACAAGTGCGAAAAGTGGTTTTTCAACACTATCACAAGTGCAAAAAGTGTTTTTTCCACACTAATACAAGTGCAAAAGTCGTTTCTTTCACCAACACAAGTGCAAAAAGTGGTTTTTCAACACTAACACAAGTGCGAAAAGTTGTTTTTCAACACTAACACAAGTGCGAAAAGTGGTTTTTCCACACTAATACAAGTGCAAAAGTGGTTTTTCCACACTAATACAAGTGCAAAAGTGGTTTCCTGCACCAACACAAGTGCGAAAAGTGGTTTTTCAACACTAACACAAGTGCGAAAAGTGGTTTTTCAACACTATCACAAGTGCAAAAAGTGTTTTTTCCACACTAATACAAGTGCAAAAGTGGTTTCCTGCACCAACACAAGTGCGAAAAGTGGTATTTCAACACTAACACAAGTGCGAAAAGTGGTTTTTCAACACTAACACAAGTGCGAAAAGTTGTTTTTCAATACTAACACAAGTGCGAAAAGTGTTTTTTCCACACTAATACAAGTGCAAAAGTGGTTTCCTGCACCAACACAAGTGCGAAAAGTGGTTTTTCAACACTAACACAAGTGCGAAAAGTGGTTTTTCAACACTAACACAAGTGCGAAAATTGGTTTTTCAACACTATCACAAGTGCAAAAAGTGTTTTTTCCACACAAATACAAGTGCAAAAGTGGTTTCCTGCACCAACGTAAGTGCGAAAAGTGGTTTTTGAACACTATCACAAGTGCAAAAAGTGTTTTTTCCACACTAACACAAGTGCAAAAGTGGTTTCCTGCACCAACACAAGTGCGAAAAGTGGTTTTTCAACACTAACACAAGTGCGAAACGTGTTTTTTCCACACTAATACAAGTGCAAAAGTGGTTTCCTGCACCAACACAAGTGCGAAAAGTCGTTTTTCAAAACTAACACAAGTGCGAAAAGTGTTTTTTCAACACTAATACAAGTGCAAAAGTGGTTTCCTGCACCAACACAAGTGCGAAAAGTGGTTTTTCAACACTAACACAAGTGCGAAAAGTGGTTTTTCAACACTAACACAAGTGCGAAAATGGTTTTTCCACACTAATACAAGTGCAAAAGTGGTTTCCTGCACCAACACAAGTGCGAAAAGTGGTTTTTCAACACTAACACAAGTGTGAAAAGTGGTTTTTCAACACTATCACAAGTGCAAAAAGTGTTTTTTCCACACTAATACAAGTGCTAAAGTGGTTTCCTGCACCAACACAAGTGCGAAAAGTGGTTTTTCAACACTAACACAAGTGCGAAAAGTGTTTTTTCCACACCAATACAAGTGCAAAAGTGGTTTCCTGCACCAATACAAGTGCGAAAAGTGGTTTTTCAACACTAACACAAGTGCGAAAAGTGGTTTTTCAACACTAACACAAGTGCGAAAAGTGTTTTTTCCACACTAATACAAGTGCAAAAGTGGTTTCCTGCACCAACACAAGTGCGAAAAGTGGTTTTTCAACACTAACACAACTGCGAAAAGTGGTTTTTCAACACTATCACAAGTGTAAAAAGTGTTTTTTCCACACTAATACAAGTGCAAAAGTGGTTTCCTGCACCAACACAAGTGCGAAAAGTGGTTTTTCAACACTAACACAAGTGCGAAAAGTGGTTTTTCAACACTAACACAAGTGCGAAAAGTGATTTTTCAACACTATCACAAGTGCAAAAAGTGTTTTTTCCACACTAATACAAGTGCAAAAGTGGTTTCCTGCACCAACACAAGTGCGAAAAGTGGTTTTTCAACACTAACACAAGTGCGAAAAGTGGTTTTCAACACTAACACAAGTGCGAAAAGTGGTTTTTCAACACTATCACAAGTGCAAAAAGTGTTTTTTCCACACTAATACAAGTGCAAAAGTGGTTTCTTTCACCAACACAGGTGCGAAAAGTGGTTTTTCAACACTAAGACAAGTGCGAAAAGTTGTTTTTCAACACTAACACAAGTGCGAAAAGTGGTTTTTCCACACTAATACAAGTGCAAAAGTGGTTTCCTGCACCAACACAAGTGCGAAAAGTGGGTTTTCAACACTAACACAAGTGCGAAAAGTGGTTTTTCAACACTATCACAAGTGCAAAAAGTGTTTTTTCCACACTAATACAAGTGCAAAAGTGGTTTCCTGCACCAACACAAGTGCGAAAAGTGGTTTTTCAACACTAACACAAGTGCGAAAAGTGGTTTTTTCAACACTATCACAAGTGCAAAAAGTGTTTTTTCCACACTAATACAAGTGCAAAAGTGGTTTCCTGCACCAACACAGTTGCGAAAAGTGGTATTTCAACACGAACACAAGTGCGAAAAGTGGTTTTTCAACACTAACACAAGTGCGAAAAGTGGTTTTTCGACACTAACACAAGTGCGAAAAGTGTTTTTTCCACAATAATACAAGTGCAAAAGTGGTTTTTCAACACTAATACAAGTGCAAAAGTGGTTTCCTGCACCAACACAAGTGCGAAAAGTAGTTTTTCAACACTAACACAAGTGTGAAAAGTGGTTTTTCAACACTATCACAAGTGCAAAAAGTGTTTTTTCCACACTAATACAAGTGCTAAAGTAGTTTCCTGCACCAACACAAGTGAGAAAAGTGGTTTTTCAACACTAACACAAGTGCGAAAAGTGGTTTTTCAACACTAACATAAGTGCGAAAAGTGTTTTTTCCACACTAATACAAGTGCAAAAGTGGTTTCCTGCACCAATACAAGTGCGAAAAGTGGTTTTTCAACACTAACACAAGTGCGAAAAGTGGTTTTTCAACACTAACACAAGTGCGAAAAGTGTTTTTTCCACACTAATACAAGTGCAAAAGTGGTTTCCTGCACCAACACAAGTGCGAAAAGTGGTTTTTCAACACTAACACAAGTGCGAAAAGTGGTTTTTCAACACTATCACAAGTGTAAAAAGTGTTTTTTCCACACTAATACAAGTGCAAAAGTGGTTTCCTGCACCAACACAAGTGCGAAAAGTGGTTTTTCAACACTAACACAAGTGCGAAAAGTGGTTTTTCAACACTAACACAAGTGCGAAAAGTAATTTTTCAACACTAACACAAGTGTGAAAAGTGGTTTTTCAACACTATCACAAGTGCAAAAAGTGTTTTTTCCACACTAATACAAGTGCAAAAGTGGTTTCCTGCACCAAGACAAGTGCGAAAAGTGGTTTTTCAACACTATCACAAGTGCGAAAAGTGGTTTTTCAACACTAACACAAGTGCGAAAAGTGGTTTTTCAACACTAACACAAGTGCAAAAAGTGTTTTTTCCACACTAATACAAGTGCAAAAGTGGTTTCTTTCATCAACACAAGTGCGAAAAGTGGTTTTTCAACACTAACACAAGTGCGAAAACTTGTTTTTCAACACTAACACAAGTGCGAAAAGTGGTTTTTACACACTAATACAAGTGCAAAAGTGGTTTCCTGCACCAACACAAGTGCGAAATGTGGTTTTTCAACACTATCACAAGTGCAGAAGTGTTTTTTCCACACTAATACAAGTGCAAAAGTGGTTTCCTGCACCAACACAAGTGCGAAAAGTGGTTTTTCAACACGAACACAAGTGCGAAAAGTGGTTTTTCAACACTATCACAAGTGCAAAAAGTGTTTTTTCCACACTAATACAAGTGCAAAAGTGGTTTCCTGCACCAACACAAGTGCGAAAAGTGGTTTTTCAACACGAACACAAGTGCGAAAAGTGGTTTTTCAACACTATCACAAGTGCAAAAAGTGTTTTTTCCACACTAATACAAGTGCAAAAGTGGTTTCCTGCACCAACACAAGTGCGAAAAGTGGTATTTCAACACTAACACAAGTGCGAAAAGTGGTTTTTCAACACTAACACAAGTGCGAAAAGTGGTTTTTCAACACTAACACAAGTGCGAAAAGTGTTTTTTCCACACTAATACAAGTGCAAAAGTGGTTTCCTGCACCAACACAAGTGCGAAAAGTGGTTTTTCAACACTAACACAAGTGCGAAAAGTGGTTTTTCAACACTAACACAAGTGCGAAAATTGGTTTTTCAACACTATCACAAGTGCAAAAAGTGTTTTTTCCACACTAATACAAGTGCAAAAGTGGTTTCCTGCACCAACGCAAGTGCGAAAAGTGGTTTTTCAACACTATCACAAGTGCAAAAAGTGTTTTTTCCACACTAATACAAGTGCAAAAGTGGTTTCCTGCACCAACACAAGTGCGAAAAGTGGTTTTTCAACACTAACACAAGTGTGAAAAGTGGTGTTTCAACACTAACACAAGTGCGAAAAGTGTTTTTTCCACACTAATACAAGTGCAAAAGTGGTTTCCTGCACCAACACAAGTGCGAAAAGTGGTTTTTCAACACTAACACAAGTGCGAAAAGTGGTTTTTCAACACTAACACAAGTGCGAAAAGTGGTTTTTCAACACTATCACAAGTGCAAAAAGTGTTTTTTTCCACACTAATACAAGTGCAAAAGTGGTTTCCTGCACCAACACAAGTGCGAAAAGTGGTTTTTCAACACTAACACAAGTGCGAAAATGGTTTTTCCACACTAATACAAGTGCAAAAGTGGTCCTGCACCAACACAAGTGCGAAAAGTGGTTTTTCAACACTAACACAAGTGTGAAAAGTGGTTTTTCAACATTATCACAAGTGCAAAAAGTGTTTTTTCCACACTAATACAAGTGCAAAAGTGGTTTCCTGCACCAACACAAGTGCGAAAAGTGGTTTTTCAACACTAACACAAGTGCGAAAAGTGGTTTTTCAACACTAACACAAGTGCGAAAAGTGGTTTTTCAACACTAACACAAGTGCGAAAAGTGGTTTTTCAACACTAACACAAGTGCGAAAAGTTGTTTTTCAACACTATCACAAGTGCAAAAAGTGTTTTTTCCACACTAATACAAGTGCAAAAGTGGTTTCCTGCACCAACACAAGTGCGAAAAGTGGTTTTTCAACACTAACACAAGTGCGAAAAGTGGTTTTTCAACACTAACACAAGTGCGAAAAGTTGTTTTTCAACACTAACACAAGTGCGAAAAGTGGTTTTTCCACACTAATACAAGTGCAAAAGTGGTTTTTCCACACTAATACAAGTGCAAAAGTGGTTTCCTGCACCAACACAAGTGCGAAAAGTGGTTTTTCAACACTAACACAAGTGCGAAAAGTGGTTTTTCAACACTATCACAAGTGCAAAAAGTGTTTTTCCACACTAACACAAGTGCGAAAAGTGGTTTTTCAACACTAACACAAGTGCGAAAATTGGATTGTCAACACTATCACAAGTGCAAAAAGTGTTTTTTCCACACTAATACAAGTGCAAAAGTGGTTTCCTGCACCAACGCAAGTGCGAAAAGTGGTTTTTCAACACTATCACAAGTGCAAAAAGTGTTTTTTCCACACTAATACAAGTGCAAAAGTGGTTTCCTGCACCAACACAAGTGCAAAAAGTGGTTTTTCAACACTAACACAAGTGCGAAAAGTGGTTTTTCAACACTAACACAAGTGCAAAAAGTGTTTTTTCCACACTAATACAAGTGCAAAAGTGGTTTCCTGCACCAACATAAGTGCGAAAAGTGGTTTTTCAACACTAACACAAGTGCGAAAAGTGGTTTTTCAACACTAACACAAGTGCGAAAAGTGATTTTTCAACACTACCACAAGTGCAAAAAGTGTTTTTTCCACACTAATACAAGTGCAAAAGTGGTTTCCTGCACCAACACAAGTGCGAAAAGTGGTTTTTCAACAATAACACAAGTGCGAAAAGTGGTTTTTCAACACTATCACAAGTGCATAAAGTGTTTTTTCCACATTAATACAAGTGCAAAAGTGGTTTCCTGCACCAACACAAATGCGAAAAGTGTTTTTTCAACACTAACACAAGTGCGAAAAGTGATTTTCCAACACTAACACAAGTGCGAAAAGTGGTTTTTCAACACTATCACAAGTGCAAAAAGTGTTTTTTCCACACTAATACAAGTGCAAAAGTGGTTTCCTGCACCAACACAAGTGCGAAAAGTGGTTTTTCAACACTAACACAAGTGCGAAAAGTGGTTTTTCAACACTAACACAAGTGCGAAAAGTGGTTTTTCAACACTATCACAAGTGCAAAAAGTGTTTTTTCCACACTAATACAAGTGCAAAAGTGGTTTCTTTCATCAACACAAGTGCGAAAAGTGGTTTTTCAACACTAACACAAGTGCGAAAAGTTGTTTTTCAACACTAACACAAGTGCAAAAAGTGTTTTTTCCACACTAATACAAGTGCAAAAGTGGTTTCCTGCACCAACACAAGTGCGAAAAGTGGTTTTTCAACACTAACACAAGTGCGAAAAGTGGTTTTTTCAACACTATCACAAGTGCAAAAAGTGTTTTTTCCACACTAATACAAGTGCAAAAGTGGTTTCCTGCACCAACACAGTTGCGAAAAGTGGTATTTCAACACGAACACAAGTGCGAAAAGAGGTTTTTCAACACTAACACAAGTGCGAAAAGTGGTTTTTCGACACTAACACAAGTGCGAAAAGTGTTTTTTCCACAATAATACAAGTGCAAAAGTGGTTTTTCAACACTAATACAAGTGCAAAAGTGGTTTCCTGCACCAACACAAGTGCGAAAAGTAGTTTTTCAACACTAACACAAGTGTGAAAAGTGGTTTTTCAACACTATCACAAGTGCAAAAAGTGTTTTTTCCACACTAATACAAGTGCTAAAGTAGTTTCCTGCACCAACACAAGTGAGAAAAGTGATTTTTCAACACTAACACAAGTGCGAAAAGTGGTTTTTCAACACTAACATAAGTGCGAAAAGTGTTTTTTCCACACTAATACAAGTGCAAAAGTGGTTTCCTGCACCAATACAAGTGCGAAAAGTGGTTTTTCAACACTAACACAAGTGCGAAAAGTGGTTTTTCAACACTAACACAAGTGCGAAAAGTGTTTTTTCCACACTAATACAAGTGCAAAAGTGGTTTCCTGCACCAACACAAGTGCGAAAAGTGGTTTTTCAACACTAACACAAGTGCGAAAAGTGGTTTTTCAACACTATCACAAGTGTAAAAAGTGTTTTTTCCACACTAATACAAGTGCAAAAGTGGTTTCCTGCACCAACACAAGTGCGAAAAGTGGTTTTTCAACACTAACACAAGTGCGAAAAGTGGTTTTTCAACACTAACACAAGTGCGAAAAGTAATTTTTCAACACTAACACAAGTGTGAAAAGTGGTTTTTCAACACTATCACAAGTGCAAAAAGTGTTTTTTCCACACTAATACAAGTGCAAAAGTGGTTTCCTGCACCAAGACAAGTGCGAAAAGTGGTTTTTCAACACTATCACAAGTGCGAAAAGTGGTTTTTCAACACTAACACAAGTGCGAAAAGTGGTTTTTCAACACTAACACAAGTGCAAAAAGTGTTTTTTCCACACTAATACAAGTGCAAAAGTGGTTTCTTTCATCAACACAAGTGCGAAAAGTGGTTTTTCAACACTAACACAAGTGCGAAAACTTGTTTTTCAACACTAACACAAGTGCGAAAAGTGGTTTTTCCACACTAATACAAGTGCAAAAGTGGTTTCCTGCACCAACACAAGTGCGAAATGTGGTTTTTCAACACTATCACAAGTGCAGAAGTGTTTTTTCCACACTAATACAAGTGCAAAAGTGGTTTCCTGCACCAACACAAGTGCGAAAAGTGGTTTTTCAACACGAACACAAGTGCGAAAAGTGGTTTTTCAACACTATCACAAGTGCAAAAAGTGTTTTTTCCACACTAATACAAGTGCAAAAGTGGTTTCCTGCACCAACACAAGTGCGAAAAGTGGTTTTTCAACACGAACACAAGTGCGAAAAGTGGTTTTTCAACACTATCACAAGTGCAAAAAGTGTTTTTTCCACACTAATACAAGTGCAAAAGTGGTTTCCTGCACCAACACAAGTGCGAAAAGTGGTATTTCAACACTAACACAAGTGCGAAAAGTGGTTTTTCAACACTAACACAAGTGCGAAAAGTGGTTTTTCAACACTAACACAAGTGCGAAAAGTGTTTTTTCCACACTAATACAAGTGCAAAAGTGGTTTCCTGCACCAACACAAGTGCGAAAAGTGGTTTTTCAACACTAACACAAGTGCGAAAAGTGGTTTTTCAACACTAACACAAGTGCGAAAATTGGTTTTTCAACACTATCACAAGTGCAAAAAGTGTTTTTTCCACACTAATACAAGTGCAAAAGTGGTTTCCTGCACCAACGCAAGTGCGAAAAGTGGTTTTTCAACACTATCACAAGTGCAAAAAGTGTTTTTTCCACACTAATACAAGTGCAAAAGTGGTTTCCTGCACCAACACAAGTGCGAAAAGTGGTTTTTCAACACTAACACAAGTGTGAAAAGTGGTGTTTCAACACTAACACAAGTGCGAAAAGTGTTTTTTCCACACTAATACAAGTGCAAAAGTGGTTTCCTGCACCAACACAAGTGCGAAAAGTGGTTTTTCAACACTAACACAAGTGCGAAAAGTGGTTTTTCAACACTAACACAAGTGCGAAAAGTGGTTTTTCAACACTATCACAAGTGCAAAAAGTGTTTTTTCCACACTAATACAAGTGCAAAAGTGGTTTCCTGCACCAACACAAGTGCGAAAAGTGGTTTTTCAACACTAACACAAGTGCGAAAATGGTTTTTCCACACTAATACAAGTGCAAAAGTGGTCCTGCACCAACACAAGTGCGAAAAGTGGTTTTTCAACACTAACACAAGTGTGAAAAGTGGTTTTTCAACATTATCACAAGTGCAAAAAGTGTTTTTTCCACACTAATACAAGTGCAAAAGTGGTTTCCTGCACCAACACAAGTGCGAAAAGTGGTTTTTCAACACTAACACAAGTGCGAAAAGTGGTTTTTCAACACTAACACAAGTGCGAAAAGTGGTTTTTCAACACTAACACAAGTGCGAAAAGTGGTTTTTCAACACTAACACAAGTGCGAAAAGTTGTTTTTCAACACTATCACAAGTGCAAAAAGTGTTTTTTCCACACTAATACAAGTGCAAAAGTGGTTTCCTGCACCAACACAAGTGCGAAAAGTGGTTTTTCAACACTAACACAAGTGCGAAAAGTGGTTTTTCAACACTAACACAAGTGCGAAAAGTTGTTTTTCAACACTAACACAAGTGCGAAAAGTGGTTTTTCCACACTAATACAAGTGCAAAAGTGGTTTTTCCACACTAATACAAGTGCAAAAGTGGTTTCCTGCACCAACACAAGTGCGAAAAGTGGTTTTTCAACACTAACACAAGTGCGAAAAGTGGTTTTTCAACACTATCACAAGTGCAAAAAGTGTTTTTCCACACTAACACAAGTGCGAAAAGTGGTTTTTCAACACTAACACAAGTGCGAAAATTGGATTGTCAACACTATCACAAGTGCAAAAAGTGTTTTTTCCACACTAATACAAGTGCAAAAGTGGTTTCCTGCACCAACGCAAGTGCGAAAAGTGGTTTTTCAACACTATCACAAGTGCAAAAAGTGTTTTTTCCACACTAATACAAGTGCAAAAGTGGTTTCCTGCACCAACACAAGTGCAAAAAGTGGTTTTTCAACACTAACACAAGTGCGAAAAGTGGTTTTTCAACACTAACACAAGTGCAAAAAGTGTTTTTTCCACACTAATACAAGTGCAAAAGTGGTTTCCTGCACCAACATAAGTGCGAAAAGTGGTTTTTCAACACTAACACAAGTGCGAAAAGTGGTTTTTCAACACTAACACAAGTGCGAAAAGTGATTTTTCAACACTACCACAAGTGCAAAAAGTGTTTTTTCCACACTAATACAAGTGCAAAAGTGGTTTCCTGCACCAACACAAGTGCGAAAAGTGGTTTTTCAACAATAACACAAGTGCGAAAAGTGGTTTTTCAACACTATCACAAGTGCATAAAGTGTTTTTTCCACATTAATACAAGTGCAAAAGTGGTTTCCTGCACCAACACAAATGCGAAAAGTGTTTTTTCAACACTAACACAAGTGCGAAAAGTGATTTTCCAACACTAACACAAGTGCGAAAAGTGGTTTTTCAACACTATCACAAGTGCAAAAAGTGTTTTTTCCACACTAATACAAGTGCAAAAGTGGTTTCCTGCACCAACACAAGTGCGAAAAGTGGTTTTTCAACACTAACACAAGTGCGAAAAGTGGTTTTTCAACACTAACACAAGTGCGAAAAGTGGTTTTTCAACACTATCACAAGTGCAAAAAGTGTTTTTTCCACACTAATACAAGTGCAAAAGTGGTTTCTTTCATCAACACAAGTGCGAAAAGTGGTTTTTCAACACTAACACAAGTGCGAAAAGTTGTTTTTCAACACTAACACAAGTGCGAAAAGTGGTTTTTCCACACTAATACAAGTGCAAAAGTGGTTTCCTGCACCAACACAAGTGCGAAAAGTGGTTTTTCAACACTATCACAAGTGCAAAAAGTGTTTTTTCCACACTAATACAAGTGCAAAAGTGGTTTCCTGCACCAACACAAGTGCGAAAAGTGGTTTTTCAACACGAACACAAGTGCGAAAAGTGGTTTTTCAACACTATCACAAGTGCAAAAAGTGTTTTTTCCACACTAATACAAGTGCAAAAGTGGTTTCCTGCACCAACACAAGTGCGAAAAGTGGTATTTCAACACTAACACAAGTGCGAAAAGTGGTTTTTCAACACTAACACAAGTGCGAAAAGTGGTTTTTCAACACTAACACAAGTGCGAAAAGTGTTTTTCCACACTAATACAAGTGCAAAAGTGGTTTCCTGCACCAACACAAGTGCGAAAAGTGGTTTTTCAACACTAACACAAGTGCGAAAAGTGTTTTTTCCACACTAATACAAGTGCAAAAGTGGTTTCCTGCACCAACACAAGTGCGAAAAGTGGTTTTTCAACACTACACAAGTGCGAAAAGTGGTTTTTCAACACTAACACAAGTGCGAAAATTGGTTTTTCAACACTATCACAAGTACAAAAAGTGTTTTTCCACACTAATACAAGTGCAAAAGTGGTTTCCTGCACCAACGCAAGTGCGAAAAGTGGTTTTTCAACACTATCACAAGCGCAAAAAGTGTTTTTTCCACACTAATACAAGTGCAAAAGTGGTTTCCTGCACCAACACAAGTGCGAAAAGTGGTTTTTCAACACTAACACAAGTGCGAAAAGTGGTTTTTCAACACTATCACAAGTGCAAAAAGTGTTTTTCCACACTAACACAAGTGCGAAAAGTGGTTTTTCAACACTAACACAAGTGCGAAAATTGGATTGTCAACACTATCACAAGTGCAAAAAGTGTTTTTTCCACACTAATACAAGTGCAAAAGTGGTTTCCTGCACCAACGCAAGTGCGAAAAGTGGTTTTTCAACACTATCACAAGTGCAAAAAGTGTTTTTTCCACACTAATACAAGTGCAAAAGTGGTTTCCTGCACCAACACAAGTGCAAAAAGTGGTTTTTCAACACTAACACAAGTGCGAAAAGTGGTTTTTCAACACTAACACAAGTGCAAAAAGTGTTTTTTCCACACTAATACAAGTGCAAAAGTGGTTTCCTGCACCAACACAAGTGCGAAAAGTGGTTTTTCAACACTAACACAAGTGCGAAAAGTGGTTTTTCAACACTAACACAAGTGCGAAAAGTGATTTTTCAACACTACCACAAGTGCAAAAAGTGTATTTTCCACACTAATACAAGTGCAAAAGTGGTTTCCTGCACCAACACAAGTGCGAAAAGTGGTTTTTCAACAATAACACAAGTGCGAAAAGTGGTTTTTCAACACTATCACAAGTGCATAAAGTGTTTTTTCCACATTAATACAAGTGCAAAAGTGGTTTCCTGCACCAACACAAGTGCGAAAAGTGTTTTTTCAACACTAACACAAGTGCGAAAAGTGATTTTCCAACACTAACACAAGTGCGAAAAGTGGTTTTTCAACACTATCACAAGTGCAAAAAGTGTTTTTTCCACACTAATACAAGTGCAAAAGTGGTTTCCTGCACCAACACAAGTGCGAAAAGTGGTTTTTCAACACTAACACAAGTGCGAAAAGTGGTTTTTCAACACTAACACAAGTGCGAAAAGTGGTTTTTCAACACTATCACAAGTGCAAAAAGTGTTTTTTCCACACTAATACAAGTGCAAAAGTGGTTTCTTTCATCAACACAAGTGCGAAAAGTGGTTTTTCAACACTAACACAAGTGCGAAAAGTTGTTTTTCAACACTAACACAAGTGCGAAAAGTGGTTTTTCCACACTAATACAAGTGCAAAAGTGGTTTCCTGCACCAACACAAGTGCGAAAAGTGGTTTTTCAACACTATCACAAGTGCAAAAAGTGTTTTTTGCACACTAATACAAGTGCAAAAGTGGTTTCCTGCACCAACACAAGTGCGAAAAGTGGTTTTTCAACACGAACACAAGTGCGAAAAGTGGTTTTTCAACACTATCACAAGTGCAAAAAGTGTTTTTTCCACACTAATACAAGTGCAAAAGTGGTTTCCTGCACCAACACAAGTGCGAAAAGTGGTATTTCAACACTAACACAAGTGCGAAAAGTGGTTTTTCAACACTAACACAAGTGCGAAAAGTGGTTTTTCAACACTAACACAAGTGCGAAAAGTGTTTTTTCCACACTAATACAAGTGCAAAAGTGGTTTCCTGCACCAACACAAGTGCGAAAAGTGGTTTTTCAACACTAACACAAGTGCGAAAAGTGGTTTTTCAACACTAACACAAGTGCGAAAATTGGTTTTTCAACACTATCACAAGTGCAAAAAGTGTTTTTTCCACACTAATACAAGTGCAAAAGTGGTTTCCTGCACCAACGCAAGTGCGAAAAGTGTTTTTTCAACACTATCACAAGTGCAAAAAGTGTTTTTTCCACACTAATACAAGTGCAAAAGTGGTTTCCTGCACCAACACAAGTGCGAAAAGTGGTTTTTCAACACTAACACAAGTGTGAAAAGTGGTGTTTCAACACTAACACAAGTGCGAAAAGTGTTTTTTCCACACTAATACAAGTGCAAAAGTGGTTTCCTGCACCAACACAAGTGCGAAAAGTGGTTTTTCAACACTAACACAAGTGCGAAAAGTGGTTTTTCAACACTAACACAAGTGCGAAAAGTGGTTTTTCAACACTATCACAAGTGCAAAAAGTGTTTTTTCCACACTAATACAAGTGCAAAAGTGGTTTCCTGCACCAACACAAGTGCGAAAAGTGGTTTTTCAACACTAACACAAGTGCGAAAATGGTTTTCCCACACTAATACAAGTGCAAAAGTGGTCCTGCACCAACACAAGTGCGAAAAGTGGTTTTTCAACACTAACACAAGTGTGAAAAGTGGTTTTTCAACATTATCACAAGTGCAAAAAGTGTTTTTTCCACACTAATACAAGTGCAAAAGTGGTTTCCTGCACCAACACAAGTGCGAAAAGTGGTTTTTCAACACTAACACAAGTGCGAAAAGTGGTTTTTCAACACTAACACAAGTGCGAAAAGTGGTTTTTCAACACTAACACAAGTGCGAAAAGTGGTTTTTCAACACTATCACAAGTGCAAAAAGTGTTTTTTCCACACTAATACAAGTGCAAAAGTCGTTTCTTTCACCAACACAAGTGCGAAAAGTGGTTTTTCAACACTAACACAAGTGCGAAAAGTTGTTTTTCAACACTAACACAAGTGCGAAAAGTGGTTTTTCCACACTAATACAAGTGCAAAAGTGGTTTTTCCACACTAATACAAGTGCAAAAGTGGTTTCCTGCACCAACACAAGTGCGAAAAGTGGTTTTTCAACACTAACACAAGTGCGAAAAGTGGTTTTTCAACACTATCACAAGTGCAAAAAGTGTTTTTCCACACTAACACAAGTGCGAAAAGTGGTTTTTCAACACTAACACAAGTGCGAAAATTGGATTGTCAACACTATCACAAGTGCAAAAAGTGTTTTTTCCACACTAATACAAGTGCAAAAGTGGTTTCCTGCACCAACGCAAGTGCGAAAAGTGGTTTTTCAACACTATCACAAGTGCAAAAAGTGTTTTTTCCACACTAATACAAGTGCAAAAGTGGTTTCCTGCACCAACACAAGTGCAAAAAGTGGTTTTTCAACACTAACACAAGTGCGAAAAGTGGTTTTTCAACACTAACACAAGTGCAAAAAGTGTTTTTTCCACACTAATACAAGTGCAAAAGTGGTTTCCTGCACCAACACAAGTGCGAAAAGTGGTTTTTCAACACTAACACAAGTGCGAAAAGTGGTTTTTCAACACTAACACAAGTGCGAAAAGTGATTTTTCAACACTACCACAAGTGCAAAAAGTGTTTTTTCCACACTAATACAAGTGCAAAAGTGGTTTCCTGCACCAACACAAGTGCGAAAAGTGGTTTTTCAACAATAACACAAGTGCGAAAAGTGGTTTTTCAACACTATCACAAGTGCATAAAGTGTTTTTTCCACATTAATACAAGTGCAAAAGTGGTTTCCTGCACCAACACAAGTGCGAAAAGTGTTTTTTCAACACTAACACAAGTGCGAAAAGTGATTTTCCAACACTAACACAAGTGCGAAAAGTGGTTTTTCAACACTATCACAAGTGCAAAAAGTGTTTTTTCCACACTAATACAAGTGCAAAAGTGGTTTCCTGCACCAACACAAGTGCGAAAAGTGGTTTTTCAACACTAACACAAGTGCGAAAAGTGGTTTTTCAACACTAACACAAGTGCGAAAAGTGGTTTTTCAACACTATCACAAGTGCAAAAAGTGTTTTTTCCACACTAATACAAGTGCAAAAGTGGTTTCCTGCACCAACACAAGTGCGAAAAGTGGTTTTTCAACACGAACACAAGTGCGAAAAGTGGTTTTTCAACACTATCACAAGTGCAAAAAGTGTTTTTTCCACACGAATACAAGTGCAAAAGTGGTTTCCTGCACCAACACAAGTGCGAAAAGTGGTATTTCAACACTAACACAAGTGCGAAAAGTGGTTTTTCAACACTAACACAAGTGCGAAAAGTGGTTTTTCAACACTAACACAAGTGCGAAAAGTGTTTTTTCCACACTAATACAAGTGCAAAAGTGGTTTCCTGCACCAACACAAGTGCGAAAAGTGGTTTTCAACACTAACACAAGTGCGAAAAGTGGTTTTTCAACACTAACACAAGTGCGAAAATTGGTTTTTCAACACTATCACAAGTGCAAAAAGTGTTTTTTCCACACTAATACAAGTGCAAAAGTGGTTTCCTGCACCAACGCAAGTGCGAAAAGTGGTTTTTCAACACTATCACAAGTGCAAAAAGTGTTTTTTCCACACTAATACAAGTGCAAAAGTGGTTTCCTGCACCAACACAAGTGCGAAAAGTGGTTTTTCAACACTAACACAAGTGTGAAAAGTGGTGTTTCAACACTAACACAAGTGCGAAAAGTGTTTTTTCCACACTAATACAAGTGCAAAAGTGGTTTCCTGCACCAACACAAGTGCGAAAAGTGGTTTTTCAACACTAACACAAGTGCGAAAAGTGGTTTTTCAACACTAACACAAGTGCGAAAAGTGGTTTTTCAACACTATCACAAGTGCAAAAAGTGTTTTTTCCACACTAATACAAGTGCAAAAGTGGTTTCCTGCACCAACACAAGTGCGAAAAGTGGTTTTTCAACACTAACACAAGTGCGAAAATGGTTTTTCCACACTAATACAAGTGCAAAAGTGGTCCTGCACCAACACAAGTGCGAAAAGTGGTTTTTCAACAATAACACAAGTGTGAAAAGTGGTTTTTCAACATTATCACAAGTGCAAAAAGTGTTTTTTCCACACTAATACAAGTGCAAAAGTGGTTTCCTGCACCAACACAAGTGCGAAAAGTGGTTTTTCAACACTAACACAAGTGCGAAAAGTGGTTTTTCAACACTAACACAAGTGCGAAAAGTGGTTTTTCAACACTAACACAAGTGCGAAAAGTGGTTTTTCAACACTATCACAAGTGCAAAAAGTGTTTTTTCCACACTAATACAAGTGCAAAAGTCGTTTCTTTCACCAACACAAGTGCAAAAAGTGGTTTTTCAACACTAACACAAGTGCGAAAAGTTGTTTTTCAACACTAACACAAGTGCGAAAAGTGGTTTTTCCACACTAATACAAGTGCAAAAGTGGTTTTTCCACACTAATACAAGTGCAAAAGTGGTTTCCTGCACCAACACAAGTGCGAAAAGTGGTTTTTCAACACTAACACAAGTGCGAAAAGTGGTTTTTCAACACTATCACAAGTGCAAAAAGTGTTTTTTCCACACTAATACAAGTGCAAAAGTGGTTTCCTGCACCAACACAAGTGCGAAAAGTGGTATTTCAACACTAACACAAGTGCGAAAAGTGGTTTTTCAACACTAACACAAGTGCGAAAAGTTGTTTTTCAACACTAACACAAGTGCGAAAAGTGTTTTTTCCACACTAATACAAGTGCAAAAGTGGTTTCCTGCACCAACACAAGTGCGAAAAGTGGTTTTTCAACACTAACACAAGTGCGAAAAGTGGTTTTTCAACACTAACACAAGTGCGAAAATTGGTTTTTCAACACTATCACAAGTGCAAAAAGTGTTTTTTCCACACAAATACAAGTGCAAAAGTGGTTTCCTGCACCAACGTAAGTGCGAAAAGTGGTTTTTGAACACTATCACAAGTGCAAAAAGTGTTTTTTCCACACTAACACAAGTGCAAAAGTGGTTTCCTGCACCAACACAAGTGCGAAAAGTGGTTTTTCAACACTAACACAAGTGCGAAACGTGTTTTTTCCACACTAATACAAGTGCAAAAGTGGTTTCCTGCACCAACACAAGTGCGAAAAGTCGTTTTTCAAAACTAACACAAGTGCGAAAAGTGTTTTTTCAACACTAACACAAGTGCGAAAAGTGTTTTTTCCACACTAATACAAGTGCAAAAGTGGTTTCCTGCACCAACACAAGTGCGAAAAGTGGTTTTTCAACACTAACACAAGTGCGAAAAGTGGTTTTTCAACACTAACACAAGTGCGAAAATGGTTTTTCCACACTAATACAAGTGCAAAAGTGGTTTCCTGCACCAACACAAGTGCGAAAAGTGGTTTTTCAACACTAACACAAGTGTGAAAAGTGGTTTTTCAACACTATCACAAGTGCAAAAAGTGTTTTTTCCACACTAATACAAGTGCTAAAGTGGTTTCCTGCACCAACACAAGTGCGAAAAGTGGTTTTTCAACACTAACACAAGTGCGAAAAGTGTTTTTTCCACACCAATACAAGTGCAAAAGTGGTTTCCTGCACCAATACAAGTGCGAAAAGTGGTTTTTCAACACTAACACAAGTGCGAAAAGTGGTTTTTCAACACTAACACAAGTGCGAAAAGTGTTTTTTCCACACTAATACAAGTGCAAAAGTGGTTTCCTGCACCAACACAAGTGCGAAAAGTGGTTTTTCAACACTAACACAACTGCGAAAAGTGGTTTTTCAACACTATCACAAGTGTAAAAAGTGTTTTTTCCACACTAATACAAGTGCAAAAGTGGTTTCCTGCACCAACACAAGTGCGAAAAGTGGTTTTTCAACACTAACACAAGTGCGAAAAGTGGTTTTTCAACACTAACACAAGTGCGAAAAGTGATTTTTCAACACTATCACAAGTGCAAAAAGTGTTTTTTCCACACTAATACAAGTGCAAAAGTGGTTTCCTGCACCAACACAAGTGCAAAAAGTGGTTTTTCAACACTAACACAAGTGCGAAAAGTGGTTTTTCAACACTAACACAAGTGCAAAAAGTGTTTTTTCCACACTAATACAAGTGCAAAAGTGGTTTCCTGCACCAACACAAGTGCGAAAAGTGGTTTTTCAACACTAACACAAGTGCGAAAAGTGGTTTTTCAACACTAACACAAGTGCGAAAAGTGATTTTTCAACACTACCACAAGTGCAAAAAGTGTTTTTTCCACACTAATACAAGTGCAAAAGTGGTTTCCTGCACCAACACAAGTGCGAAAAGTGGTTTTTCAACAATAACACAAGTGCGAAAAGTGGTTTTTCAACACTATCACAAGTGCATAAAGTGTTTTTTCCACATTAATACAAGTGCAAAAGTGGTTTCCTGCACCAACACAAGTGCGAAAAGTGTTTTTTCAACACTAACACAAGTGCGAAAAGTGATTTTCCAACACTAACACAAGTGCGAAAAGTGGTTTTTCAACACTATCACAAGTGCAAAAAGTGTTTTTTCCACACTAATACAAGTGCAAAAGTGGTTTCCTGCACCAACACAAGTGCGAAAAGTGGTTTTTCAACACTAACACAAGTGCGAAAAGTGGTTTTTCAACACTAACACAAGTGCGAAAAGTGGTTTTTCAACACTATCACAAGTGCAAAAAGTGTTTTTTCCACACTAATACAAGTGCAAAAGTGGTTTCTTTCATCAACACAAGTGCGAAAAGTGGTTTTTCAACACTAACACAAGTGCAAAAAGTTGTTTTTCAACACTAACACAAGTGCGAAAAGTGGTTTTTCCACACTAATACAAGTGCAAAAGTGGTTTCCTGCACCAACACAAGTGCGAAAAGTGGTTTTTCAACACTATCACAAGTGCAAAAAGTGTTTTTTCCACACTAATACAAGTGCAAAAGTGGTTTCCTGCACCAACACAAGTGCGAAAAGTGGTTTTTCAACACGAACACAAGTGCGAAAAGTGGTTTTTCAACACTATCACAAGTGCAAAAAGTGTTTTTTCCACACGAATACAAGTGCAAAAGTGGTTTCCTGCACCAACACAAGTGCGAAAAGTGGTATTTCAACACTAACACAAGTGCGAAAAGTGGTTTTTCAACACTAACACAAGTGCGAAAAGTGGTTTTTCAACACTAACACAAGTGCGAAAAGTGTTTTTTCCACACTAATACAAGTGCAAAAGTGGTTTCCTGCACCAACACAAGTGCGAAAAGTGGTTTTCAACACTAACACAAGTGCGAAAAGTGGTTTTTCAACACTAACACAAGTGCGAAAATTGGTTTTTCAACACTATCACAAGTGCAAAAAGTGTTTTTTCCACACTAATACAAGTGCAAAAGTGGTTTCCTGCACCAACGCAAGTGCGAAAAGTGGTTTTTCAACACTATCACAAGTGCAAAAAGTGTTTTTTCCACACTAATACAAGTGCAAAAGTGGTTTCCTGCACCAACACAAGTGCGAAAAGTGGTTTTTCAACACTAACACAAGTGTGAAAAGTGGTGTTTCAACACTAACACAAGTGCGAAAAGTGTTTTTTCCACACTAATACAAGTGCAAAAGTGGTTTCCTGCACCAACACAAGTGCGAAAAGTGGTTTTTCAACACTAACACAAGTGCGAAAAGTGGTTTTTCAACACTAACACAAGTGCGAAAAGTGGTTTTTCAACACTATCACAAGTGCAAAAAGTGTTTTTTCCACACTAATACAAGTGCAAAAGTGGTTTCCTGCACCAACACAAGTGCGAAAAGTGGTTTTTCAACACTAACACAAGTGCGAAAATGGTTTTTCCACACTAATACAAGTGCAAAAGTGGTCCTGCACCAACACAAGTGCGAAAAGTGGTTTTTCAACACTAACACAAGTGTGAAAAGTGGTTTTTCAACATTATCACAAGTGCAAAAAGTGTTTTTTCCACACTAATACAAGTGCAAAAGTGGTTTCCTGCACCAACACAAGTGCGAAAAGTGGTTTTTCAACACTAACACAAGTGCGAAAAGTGGTTTTTCAACACTAACACAAGTGCGAAAAGTGGTTTTTCAACACTAACACAAGTGCGAAAAGTGGTTTTTCAACACTATCACAAGTGCAAAAAGTGTTTTTTCCACACTAATACAAGTGCAAAAGTCGTTTCTTTCACCAACACAAGTGCAAAAAGTGGTTTTTCAACACTAACACAAGTGCGAAAAGTTGTTTTTCAACACTAACACAAGTGCGAAAAGTGGTTTTTCCACACTAATACAAGTGCAAAAGTGGTTTTTCCACACTAATACAAGTGCAAAAGTGGTTTCCTGCACCAACACAAGTGCGAAAAGTGGTTTTTCAACACTAACACAAGTGCGAAAAGTGGTTTTTCAACACTATCACAAGTGCAAAAAGTGTTTTTTCCACACTAATACAAGTGCAAAAGTGGTTTCCTGCACCAACACAAGTGCGAAAAGTGGTATTTCAACACTAACACAAGTGCGAAAAGTGGTTTTTCAACACTAACACAAGTGCGAAAAGTTGTTTTTCAATACTAACACAAGTGCGAAAAGTGTTTTTTCCACACTAATACAAGTGCAAAAGTGGTTTCCTGCACCAACACAAGTGCGAAAAGTGGTTTTTCAACACTAACACAAGTGCGAAAAGTGGTTTTTCAACACTAACACAAGTGCGAAAATTGGTTTTTCAACACTATCACAAGTGCAAAAAGTGTTTTTTCCACACAAATACAAGTGCAAAAGTGGTTTCCTGCACCAACGTAAGTGCGAAAAGTGGTTTTTGAACACTATCACAAGTGCAAAAAGTGTTTTTTCCACACTAACACAAGTGCAAAAGTGGTTTCCTGCACCAACACAAGTGCGAAAAGTGGTTTTTCAACACTAACACAAGTGCGAAACGTGTTTTTTCCACACTAATACAAGTGCAAAAGTGGTTTCCTGCACCAACACAAGTGCGAAAAGTCGTTTTTCAAAACTAACACAAGTGCGAAAAGTGTTTTTTCAACACTAATACAAGTGCAAAAGTGGTTTCCTGCACCAACACAAGTGCGAAAAGTGGTTTTTCAACACTAACACAAGTGCGAAAAGTGGTTTTTCAACACTAACACAAGTGCGAAAATGGTTTTTCCACACTAATACAAGTGCAAAAGTGGTTTCCTGCACCAACACAAGTGCGAAAAGTGGTTTTTCAACACTAACACAAGTGTGAAAAGTGGTTTTTCAACACTATCACAAGTGCAAAAAGTGTTTTTTCCACACTAATACAAGTGCTAAAGTGGTTTCCTGCACCAACACAAGTGCGAAAAGTGGTTTTTCAACACTAACACAAGTGCGAAAAGTGTTTTTTCCACACCAATACAAGTGCAAAAGTGGTTTCCTGCACCAATACAAGTGCGAAAAGTGGTTTTTCAACACTAACACAAGTGCGAAAAGTGGTTTTTCAACACTAACACAAGTGCGAAAAGTGTTTTTTCCACACTAATACAAGTGCAAAAGTGGTTTCCTGCACCAACACAAGTGCGAAAAGTGGTTTTTCAACACTAACACAACTGCGAAAAGTGGTTTTTCAACACTATCACAAGTGTAAAAAGTGTTTTTTCCACACTAATACAAGTGCAAAAGTGGTTTCCTGCACCAACACAAGTGCGAAAAGTGGTTTTTCAACACTAACACAAGTGCGAAAAGTGGTTTTTCAACACTAACACAAGTGCGAAAAGTGATTTTTCAACACTATCACAAGTGCAAAAAGTGTTTTTTCCACACTAATACAAGTGCAAAAGTGGTTTCCTGCACCAACACAAGTGCGAAAAGTGGTTTTTCAACACTAACACAAGTGCGAAAAGTGGTTTTCAACACTAACACAAGTGCGAAAAGTGGTTTTTCAACACTATCACAAGTGCAAAAAGTGTTTTTTCCACACTAATACAAGTGCAAAAGTGGTTTCTTTCACCAACACAGGTGCGAAAAGTGGTTTTTCAACACTAAGACAAGTGCGAAAAGTTGTTTTTCAACACTAACACAAGTGCGAAAAGTGGTTTTTCCACACTAATACAAGTGCAAAAGTGGTTTCCTGCACCAACACAAGTGCGAAAAGTGGTTTTTCAACACTAACACAAGTGCGAAAAGTGGTTTTTCAACACTATCACAAGTGCAAAAAGTGTTTTTTCCACACTAATACAAGTGCAAAAGTGGTTTCCTGCACCAACACAAGTGCGAAAAGTGGTTTTTCAACACTAACACAAGTGCGAAAAGTGGTTTTTTCAACACTATCACAAGTGCAAAAAGTGTTTTTTCCACACTAATACAAGTGCAAAAGTGGTTTCCTGCACCAACACAGTTGCGAAAAGTGGTATTTCAACACGAACACAAGTGCGAAAAGTGGTTTTTCAACACTAACACAAGTGCGAAAAGTGGTTTTTCGACACTAACACAAGTGCGAAAAGTGTTTTTTCCACAATAATACAAGTGCAAAAGTGGTTTTTCAACACTAATACAAGTGCAAAAGTGGTTTCCTGCACCAACACAAGTGCGAAAAGTAGTTTTTCAACACTAACACAAGTGTGAAAAGTGGTTTTTCAACACTATCACAAGTGCAAAAAGTGTTTTTTCCACACTAATACAAGTGCTAAAGTAGTTTCCTGCACCAACACAAGTGAGAAAAGTGGTTTTTCAACACTAACACAAGTGCGAAAAGTGGTTTTTCAACACTAACATAAGTGCGAAAAGTGTTTTTTCCACACTAATACAAGTGCAAAAGTGGTTTCCTGCACCAATACAAGTGCGAAAAGTGGTTTTTCAACACTAACACAAGTGCGAAAAGTGGTTTTTCAACACTAACACAAGTGCGAAAAGTGTTTTTTCCACACTAATACAAGTGCAAAAGTGGTTTCCTGCACCAACACAAGTGCGAAAAGTGGTTTTTCAACACTAACACAAGTGCGAAAAGTGGTTTTTCAACACTATCACAAGTGTAAAAAGTGTTTTTTCCACACTAATACAAGTGCAAAAGTGGTTTCCTGCACCAACACAAGTGCGAAAAGTGGTTTTTCAACACTAACACAAGTGCGAAAAGTGGTTTTTCAACACTAACACAAGTGCGAAAAGTAATTTTTCAACACTAACACAAGTGTGAAAAGTGGTTTTTCAACACTATCACAAGTGCAAAAAGTGTTTTTTCCACACTAATACAAGTGCAAAAGTGGTTTCCTGCACCAAGACAAGTGCGAAAAGTGGTTTTTCAACACTATCACAAGTGCGAAAAGTGGTTTTTCAACACTAACACAAGTGCGAAAAGTGGTTTTTCAACACTAACACAAGTGCAAAAAGTGTTTTTTCCACACTAATACAAGTGCAAAAGTGGTTTCTTTCATCAACACAAGTGCGAAAAGTGGTTTTTCAACACTAACACAAGTGCGAAAACTTGTTTTTCAACACTAACACAAGTGCGAAAAGTGGTTTTTACACACTAATACAAGTGCAAAAGTGGTTTCCTGCACCAACACAAGTGCGAAATGTGGTTTTTCAACACTATCACAAGTGCAGAAGTGTTTTTTCCACACTAATACAAGTGCAAAAGTGGTTTCCTGCACCAACACAAGTGCGAAAAGTGGTTTTTCAACACGAACACAAGTGCGAAAAGTGGTTTTTCAACACTATCACAAGTGCAAAAAGTGTTTTTTCCACACTAATACAAGTGCAAAAGTGGTTTCCTGCACCAACACAAGTGCGAAAAGTGGTTTTTCAACACGAACACAAGTGCGAAAAGTGGTTTTTCAACACTATCACAAGTGCAAAAAGTGTTTTTTCCACACTAATACAAGTGCAAAAGTGGTTTCCTGCACCAACACAAGTGCGAAAAGTGGTATTTCAACACTAACACAAGTGCGAAAAGTGGTTTTTCAACACTAACACAAGTGCGAAAAGTGGTTTTTCAACACTAACACAAGTGCGAAAAGTGTTTTTTCCACACTAATACAAGTGCAAAAGTGGTTTCCTGCACCAACACAAGTGCGAAAAGTGGTTTTTCAACACTAACACAAGTGCGAAAAGTGGTTTTTCAACACTAACACAAGTGCGAAAATTGGTTTTTCAACACTATCACAAGTGCAAAAAGTGTTTTTTCCACACTAATACAAGTGCAAAAGTGGTTTCCTGCACCAACGCAAGTGCGAAAAGTGGTTTTTCAACACTATCACAAGTGCAAAAAGTGTTTTTTCCACACTAATACAAGTGCAAAAGTGGTTTCCTGCACCAACACAAGTGCGAAAAGTGGTTTTTCAACACTAACACAAGTGTGAAAAGTGGTGTTTCAACACTAACACAAGTGCGAAAAGTGTTTTTTCCACACTAATACAAGTGCAAAAGTGGTTTCCTGCACCAACACAAGTGCGAAAAGTGGTTTTTCAACACTAACACAAGTGCGAAAAGTGGTTTTTCAACACTAACACAAGTGCGAAAAGTGGTTTTTCAACACTATCACAAGTGCAAAAAGTGTTTTTTCCACACTAATACAAGTGCAAAAGTGGTTTCCTGCACCAACACAAGTGCGAAAAGTGGTTTTTCAACACTAACACAAGTGCGAAAATGGTTTTTCCACACTAATACAAGTGCAAAAGTGGTCCTGCACCAACACAAGTGCGAAAAGTGGTTTTTCAACACTAACACAAGTGTGAAAAGTGGTTTTTCAACATTATCACAAGTGCAAAAAGTGTTTTTTCCACACTAATACAAGTGCAAAAGTGGTTTCCTGCACCAACACAAGTGCGAAAAGTGGTTTTTCAACACTAACACAAGTGCGAAAAGTGGTTTTTCAACACTAACACAAGTGCGAAAAGTGGTTTTTCAACACTAACACAAGTGCGAAAAGTGGTTTTTCAACACTAACACAAGTGCGAAAAGTTGTTTTTCAACACTATCACAAGTGCAAAAAGTGTTTTTTCCACACTAATACAAGTGCAAAAGTGGTTTCCTGCACCAACACAAGTGCGAAAAGTGGTTTTTCAACACTAACACAAGTGCGAAAAGTGGTTTTTCAACACTAACACAAGTGCGAAAAGTTGTTTTTCAACACTAACACAAGTGCGAAAAGTGGTTTTTCCACACTAATACAAGTGCAAAAGTGGTTTTTCCACACTAATACAAGTGCAAAAGTGGTTTCCTGCACCAACACAAGTGCGAAAAGTGGTTTTTCAACACTAACACAAGTGCGAAAAGTGGTTTTTCAACACTATCACAAGTGCAAAAAGTGTTTTTCCACACTAACACAAGTGCGAAAAGTGGTTTTTCAACACTAACACAAGTGCGAAAATTGGATTGTCAACACTATCACAAGTGCAAAAAGTGTTTTTTCCACACTAATACAAGTGCAAAAGTGGTTTCCTGCACCAACGCAAGTGCGAAAAGTGGTTTTTCAACACTATCACAAGTGCAAAAAGTGTTTTTTCCACACTAATACAAGTGCAAAAGTGGTTTCCTGCACCAACACAAGTGCAAAAAGTGGTTTTTCAACACTAACACAAGTGCGAAAAGTGGTTTTTCAACACTAACACAAGTGCAAAAAGTGTTTTTTCCACACTAATACAAGTGCAAAAGTGGTTTCCTGCACCAACATAAGTGCGAAAAGTGGTTTTTCAACACTAACACAAGTGCGAAAAGTGGTTTTTCAACACTAACACAAGTGCGAAAAGTGATTTTTCAACACTACCACAAGTGCAAAAAGTGTTTTTTCCACACTAATACAAGTGCAAAAGTGGTTTCCTGCACCAACACAAGTGCGAAAAGTGGTTTTTCAACAATAACACAAGTGCGAAAAGTGGTTTTTCAACACTATCACAAGTGCATAAAGTGTTTTTTCCACATTAATACAAGTGCAAAAGTGGTTTCCTGCACCAACACAAATGCGAAAAGTGTTTTTTCAACACTAACACAAGTGCGAAAAGTGATTTTCCAACACTAACACAAGTGCGAAAAGTGGTTTTTCAACACTATCACAAGTGCAAAAAGTGTTTTTTCCACACTAATACAAGTGCAAAAGTGGTTTCCTGCACCAACACAAGTGCGAAAAGTGGTTTTTCAACACTAACACAAGTGCGAAAAGTGGTTTTTCAACACTAACACAAGTGCGAAAAGTGGTTTTTCAACACTATCACAAGTGCAAAAAGTGTTTTTTCCACACTAATACAAGTGCAAAAGTGGTTTCTTTCATCAACACAAGTGCGAAAAGTGGTTTTTCAACACTAACACAAGTGCGAAAAGTTGTTTTTCAACACTAACACAAGTGCAAAAAGTGTTTTTTCCACACTAATACAAGTGCAAAAGTGGTTTCCTGCACCAACACAAGTGCGAAAAGTGGTTTTTCAACACTAACACAAGTGCGAAAAGTGGTTTTTTCAACACTATCACAAGTGCAAAAAGTGTTTTTTCCACACTAATACAAGTGCAAAAGTGGTTTCCTGCACCAACACAGTTGCGAAAAGTGGTATTTCAACACGAACACAAGTGCGAAAAGAGGTTTTTCAACACTAACACAAGTGCGAAAAGTGGTTTTTCGACACTAACACAAGTGCGAAAAGTGTTTTTTCCACAATAATACAAGTGCAAAAGTGGTTTTTCAACACTAATACAAGTGCAAAAGTGGTTTCCTGCACCAACACAAGTGCGAAAAGTAGTTTTTCAACACTAACACAAGTGTGAAAAGTGGTTTTTCAACACTATCACAAGTGCAAAAAGTGTTTTTTCCACACTAATACAAGTGCTAAAGTAGTTTCCTGCACCAACACAAGTGAGAAAAGTGATTTTTCAACACTAACACAAGTGCGAAAAGTGGTTTTTCAACACTAACATAAGTGCGAAAAGTGTTTTTTCCACACTAATACAAGTGCAAAAGTGGTTTCCTGCACCAATACAAGTGCGAAAAGTGGTTTTTCAACACTAACACAAGTGCGAAAAGTGGTTTTTCAACACTAACACAAGTGCGAAAAGTGTTTTTTCCACACTAATACAAGTGCAAAAGTGGTTTCCTGCACCAACACAAGTGCGAAAAGTGGTTTTTCAACACTAACACAAGTGCGAAAAGTGGTTTTTCAACACTATCACAAGTGTAAAAAGTGTTTTTTCCACACTAATACAAGTGCAAAAGTGGTTTCCTGCACCAACACAAGTGCGAAAAGTGGTTTTTCAACACTAACACAAGTGCGAAAAGTGGTTTTTCAACACTAACACAAGTGCGAAAAGTAATTTTTCAACACTAACACAAGTGTGAAAAGTGGTTTTTCAACACTATCACAAGTGCAAAAAGTGTTTTTTCCACACTAATACAAGTGCAAAAGTGGTTTCCTGCACCAAGACAAGTGCGAAAAGTGGTTTTTCAACACTATCACAAGTGCGAAAAGTGGTTTTTCAACACTAACACAAGTGCGAAAAGTGGTTTTTCAACACTAACACAAGTGCAAAAAGTGTTTTTTCCACACTAATACAAGTGCAAAAGTGGTTTCTTTCATCAACACAAGTGCGAAAAGTGGTTTTTCAACACTAACACAAGTGCGAAAACTTGTTTTTCAACACTAACACAAGTGCGAAAAGTGGTTTTTCCACACTAATACAAGTGCAAAAGTGGTTTCCTGCACCAACACAAGTGCGAAATGTGGTTTTTCAACACTATCACAAGTGCAGAAGTGTTTTTTCCACACTAATACAAGTGCAAAAGTGGTTTCCTGCACCAACACAAGTGCGAAAAGTGGTTTTTCAACACGAACACAAGTGCGAAAAGTGGTTTTTCAACACTATCACAAGTGCAAAAAGTGTTTTTTCCACACTAATACAAGTGCAAAAGTGGTTTCCTGCACCAACACAAGTGCGAAAAGTGGTTTTTCAACACGAACACAAGTGCGAAAAGTGGTTTTTCAACACTATCACAAGTGCAAAAAGTGTTTTTTCCACACTAATACAAGTGCAAAAGTGGTTTCCTGCACCAACACAAGTGCGAAAAGTGGTATTTCAACACTAACACAAGTGCGAAAAGTGGTTTTTCAACACTAACACAAGTGCGAAAAGTGGTTTTTCAACACTAACACAAGTGCGAAAAGTGTTTTTTCCACACTAATACAAGTGCAAAAGTGGTTTCCTGCACCAACACAAGTGCGAAAAGTGGTTTTTCAACACTAACACAAGTGCGAAAAGTGGTTTTTCAACACTAACACAAGTGCGAAAATTGGTTTTTCAACACTATCACAAGTGCAAAAAGTGTTTTTTCCACACTAATACAAGTGCAAAAGTGGTTTCCTGCACCAACGCAAGTGCGAAAAGTGGTTTTTCAACACTATCACAAGTGCAAAAAGTGTTTTTTCCACACTAATACAAGTGCAAAAGTGGTTTCCTGCACCAACACAAGTGCGAAAAGTGGTTTTTCAACACTAACACAAGTGTGAAAAGTGGTGTTTCAACACTAACACAAGTGCGAAAAGTGTTTTTTCCACACTAATACAAGTGCAAAAGTGGTTTCCTGCACCAACACAAGTGCGAAAAGTGGTTTTTCAACACTAACACAAGTGCGAAAAGTGGTTTTTCAACACTAACACAAGTGCGAAAAGTGGTTTTTCAACACTATCACAAGTGCAAAAAGTGTTTTTTCCACACTAATACAAGTGCAAAAGTGGTTTCCTGCACCAACACAAGTGCGAAAAGTGGTTTTTCAACACTAACACAAGTGCGAAAATGGTTTTTCCACACTAATACAAGTGCAAAAGTGGTCCTGCACCAACACAAGTGCGAAAAGTGGTTTTTCAACACTAACACAAGTGTGAAAAGTGGTTTTTCAACATTATCACAAGTGCAAAAAGTGTTTTTTCCACACTAATACAAGTGCAAAAGTGGTTTCCTGCACCAACACAAGTGCGAAAAGTGGTTTTTCAACACTAACACAAGTGCGAAAAGTGGTTTTTCAACACTAACACAAGTGCGAAAAGTGGTTTTTCAACACTAACACAAGTGCGAAAAGTGGTTTTTCAACACTAACACAAGTGCGAAAAGTTGTTTTTCAACACTATCACAAGTGCAAAAAGTGTTTTTTCCACACTAATACAAGTGCAAAAGTGGTTTCCTGCACCAACACAAGTGCGAAAAGTGGTTTTTCAACACTAACACAAGTGCGAAAAGTGGTTTTTCAACACTAACACAAGTGCGAAAAGTTGTTTTTCAACACTAACACAAGTGCGAAAAGTGGTTTTTCCACACTAATACAAGTGCAAAAGTGGTTTTTCCACACTAATACAAGTGCAAAAGTGGTTTCCTGCACCAACACAAGTGCGAAAAGTGGTTTTTCAACACTAACACAAGTGCGAAAAGTGGTTTTTCAACACTATCACAAGTGCAAAAAGTGTTTTTCCACACTAACACAAGTGCGAAAAGTGGTTTTTCAACACTAACACAAGTGCGAAAATTGGATTGTCAACACTATCACAAGTGCAAAAAGTGTTTTTTCCACACTAATACAAGTGCAAAAGTGGTTTCCTGCACCAACGCAAGTGCGAAAAGTGGTTTTTCAACACTATCACAAGTGCAAAAAGTGTTTTTTCCACACTAATACAAGTGCAAAAGTGGTTTCCTGCACCAACACAAGTGCAAAAAGTGGTTTTTCAACACTAACACAAGTGCGAAAAGTGGTTTTTCAACACTAACACAAGTGCAAAAAGTGTTTTTTCCACACTAATACAAGTGCAAAAGTGGTTTCCTGCACCAACATAAGTGCGAAAAGTGGTTTTTCAACACTAACACAAGTGCGAAAAGTGGTTTTTCAACACTAACACAAGTGCGAAAAGTGATTTTTCAACACTACCACAAGTGCAAAAAGTGTTTTTTCCACACTAATACAAGTGCAAAAGTGGTTTCCTGCACCAACACAAGTGCGAAAAGTGGTTTTTCAACAATAACACAAGTGCGAAAAGTGGTTTTTCAACACTATCACAAGTGCATAAAGTGTTTTTTCCACATTAATACAAGTGCAAAAGTGGTTTCCTGCACCAACACAAATGCGAAAAGTGTTTTTTCAACACTAACACAAGTGCGAAAAGTGATTTTCCAACACTAACACAAGTGCGAAAAGTGGTTTTTCAACACTATCACAAGTGCAAAAAGTGTTTTTTCCACACTAATACAAGTGCAAAAGTGGTTTCCTGCACCAACACAAGTGCGAAAAGTGGTTTTTCAACACTAACACAAGTGCGAAAAGTGGTTTTTCAACACTAACACAAGTGCGAAAAGTGGTTTTTCAACACTATCACAAGTGCAAAAAGTGTTTTTTCCACACTAATACAAGTGCAAAAGTGGTTTCTTTCATCAACACAAGTGCGAAAAGTGGTTTTTCAACACTAACACAAGTGCGAAAAGTTGTTTTTCAACACTAACACAAGTGCGAAAAGTGGTTTTTCCACACTAATACAAGTGCAAAAGTGGTTTCCTGCACCAACACAAGTGCGAAAAGTGGTTTTTCAACACTATCACAAGTGCAAAAAGTGTTTTTTCCACACTAATACAAGTGCAAAAGTGGTTTCCTGCACCAACACAAGTGCGAAAAGTGGTTTTTCAACACGAACACAAGTGCGAAAAGTGGTTTTTCAACACTATCACAAGTGCAAAAAGTGTTTTTTCCACACTAATACAAGTGCAAAAGTGGTTTCCTGCACCAACACAAGTGCGAAAAGTGGTATTTCAACACTAACACAAGTGCGAAAAGTGGTTTTTCAACACTAACACAAGTGCGAAAAGTGGTTTTTCAACACTAACACAAGTGCGAAAAGTGTTTTTCCACACTAATACAAGTGCAAAAGTGGTTTCCTGCACCAACACAAGTGCGAAAAGTGGTTTTTCAACACTAACACAAGTGCGAAAAGTGTTTTTTCCACACTAATACAAGTGCAAAAGTGGTTTCCTGCACCAACACAAGTGCGAAAAGTGGTTTTTCAACACTACACAAGTGCGAAAAGTGGTTTTTCAACACTAACACAAGTGCGAAAATTGGTTTTTCAACACTATCACAAGTACAAAAAGTGTTTTTCCACACTAATACAAGTGCAAAAGTGGTTTCCTGCACCAACGCAAGTGCGAAAAGTGGTTTTTCAACACTATCACAAGCGCAAAAAGTGTTTTTTCCACACTAATACAAGTGCAAAAGTGGTTTCCTGCACCAACACAAGTGCGAAAAGTGGTTTTTCAACACTAACACAAGTGCGAAAAGTGGTTTTTCAACACTATCACAAGTGCAAAAAGTGTTTTTCCACACTAACACAAGTGCGAAAAGTGGTTTTTCAACACTAACACAAGTGCGAAAATTGGATTGTCAACACTATCACAAGTGCAAAAAGTGTTTTTTCCACACTAATACAAGTGCAAAAGTGGTTTCCTGCACCAACGCAAGTGCGAAAAGTGGTTTTTCAACACTATCACAAGTGCAAAAAGTGTTTTTTCCACACTAATACAAGTGCAAAAGTGGTTTCCTGCACCAACACAAGTGCAAAAAGTGGTTTTTCAACACTAACACAAGTGCGAAAAGTGGTTTTTCAACACTAACACAAGTGCAAAAAGTGTTTTTTCCACACTAATACAAGTGCAAAAGTGGTTTCCTGCACCAACACAAGTGCGAAAAGTGGTTTTTCAACACTAACACAAGTGCGAAAAGTGGTTTTTCAACACTAACACAAGTGCGAAAAGTGATTTTTCAACACTACCACAAGTGCAAAAAGTGTATTTTCCACACTAATACAAGTGCAAAAGTGGTTTCCTGCACCAACACAAGTGCGAAAAGTGGTTTTTCAACAATAACACAAGTGCGAAAAGTGGTTTTTCAACACTATCACAAGTGCATAAAGTGTTTTTTCCACATTAATACAAGTGCAAAAGTGGTTTCCTGCACCAACACAAGTGCGAAAAGTGTTTTTTCAACACTAACACAAGTGCGAAAAGTGATTTTCCAACACTAACACAAGTGCGAAAAGTGGTTTTTCAACACTATCACAAGTGCAAAAAGTGTTTTTTCCACACTAATACAAGTGCAAAAGTGGTTTCCTGCACCAACACAAGTGCGAAAAGTGGTTTTTCAACACTAACACAAGTGCGAAAAGTGGTTTTTCAACACTAACACAAGTGCGAAAAGTGGTTTTTCAACACTATCACAAGTGCAAAAAGTGTTTTTTCCACACTAATACAAGTGCAAAAGTGGTTTCTTTCATCAACACAAGTGCGAAAAGTGGTTTTTCAACACTAACACAAGTGCGAAAAGTTGTTTTTCAACACTAACACAAGTGCGAAAAGTGGTTTTTCCACACTAATACAAGTGCAAAAGTGGTTTCCTGCACCAACACAAGTGCGAAAAGTGGTTTTTCAACACTATCACAAGTGCAAAAAGTGTTTTTTGCACACTAATACAAGTGCAAAAGTGGTTTCCTGCACCAACACAAGTGCGAAAAGTGGTTTTTCAACACGAACACAAGTGCGAAAAGTGGTTTTTCAACACTATCACAAGTGCAAAAAGTGTTTTTTCCACACTAATACAAGTGCAAAAGTGGTTTCCTGCACCAACACAAGTGCGAAAAGTGGTATTTCAACACTAACACAAGTGCGAAAAGTGGTTTTTCAACACTAACACAAGTGCGAAAAGTGGTTTTTCAACACTAACACAAGTGCGAAAAGTGTTTTTTCCACACTAATACAAGTGCAAAAGTGGTTTCCTGCACCAACACAAGTGCGAAAAGTGGTTTTTCAACACTAACACAAGTGCGAAAAGTGGTTTTTCAACACTAACACAAGTGCGAAAATTGGTTTTTCAACACTATCACAAGTGCAAAAAGTGTTTTTTCCACACTAATACAAGTGCAAAAGTGGTTTCCTGCACCAACGCAAGTGCGAAAAGTGTTTTTTCAACACTATCACAAGTGCAAAAAGTGTTTTTTCCACACTAATACAAGTGCAAAAGTGGTTTCCTGCACCAACACAAGTGCGAAAAGTGGTTTTTCAACACTAACACAAGTGTGAAAAGTGGTGTTTCAACACTAACACAAGTGCGAAAAGTGTTTTTTCCACACTAATACAAGTGCAAAAGTGGTTTCCTGCACCAACACAAGTGCGAAAAGTGGTTTTTCAACACTAACACAAGTGCGAAAAGTGGTTTTTCAACACTAACACAAGTGCGAAAAGTGGTTTTTCAACACTATCACAAGTGCAAAAAGTGTTTTTTCCACACTAATACAAGTGCAAAAGTGGTTTCCTGCACCAACACAAGTGCGAAAAGTGGTTTTTCAACACTAACACAAGTGCGAAAATGGTTTTCCCACACTAATACAAGTGCAAAAGTGGTCCTGCACCAACACAAGTGCGAAAAGTGGTTTTTCAACACTAACACAAGTGTGAAAAGTGGTTTTTCAACATTATCACAAGTGCAAAAAGTGTTTTTTCCACACTAATACAAGTGCAAAAGTGGTTTCCTGCACCAACACAAGTGCGAAAAGTGGTTTTTCAACACTAACACAAGTGCGAAAAGTGGTTTTTCAACACTAACACAAGTGCGAAAAGTGGTTTTTCAACACTAACACAAGTGCGAAAAGTGGTTTTTCAACACTATCACAAGTGCAAAAAGTGTTTTTTCCACACTAATACAAGTGCAAAAGTCGTTTCTTTCACCAACACAAGTGCGAAAAGTGGTTTTTCAACACTAACACAAGTGCGAAAAGTTGTTTTTCAACACTAACACAAGTGCGAAAAGTGGTTTTTCCACACTAATACAAGTGCAAAAGTGGTTTTTCCACACTAATACAAGTGCAAAAGTGGTTTCCTGCACCAACACAAGTGCGAAAAGTGGTTTTTCAACACTAACACAAGTGCGAAAAGTGGTTTTTCAACACTATCACAAGTGCAAAAAGTGTTTTTCCACACTAACACAAGTGCGAAAAGTGGTTTTTCAACACTAACACAAGTGCGAAAATTGGATTGTCAACACTATCACAAGTGCAAAAAGTGTTTTTTCCACACTAATACAAGTGCAAAAGTGGTTTCCTGCACCAACGCAAGTGCGAAAAGTGGTTTTTCAACACTATCACAAGTGCAAAAAGTGTTTTTTCCACACTAATACAAGTGCAAAAGTGGTTTCCTGCACCAACACAAGTGCAAAAAGTGGTTTTTCAACACTAACACAAGTGCGAAAAGTGGTTTTTCAACACTAACACAAGTGCAAAAAGTGTTTTTTCCACACTAATACAAGTGCAAAAGTGGTTTCCTGCACCAACACAAGTGCGAAAAGTGGTTTTTCAACACTAACACAAGTGCGAAAAGTGGTTTTTCAACACTAACACAAGTGCGAAAAGTGATTTTTCAACACTACCACAAGTGCAAAAAGTGTTTTTTCCACACTAATACAAGTGCAAAAGTGGTTTCCTGCACCAACACAAGTGCGAAAAGTGGTTTTTCAACAATAACACAAGTGCGAAAAGTGGTTTTTCAACACTATCACAAGTGCATAAAGTGTTTTTTCCACATTAATACAAGTGCAAAAGTGGTTTCCTGCACCAACACAAGTGCGAAAAGTGTTTTTTCAACACTAACACAAGTGCGAAAAGTGATTTTCCAACACTAACACAAGTGCGAAAAGTGGTTTTTCAACACTATCACAAGTGCAAAAAGTGTTTTTTCCACACTAATACAAGTGCAAAAGTGGTTTCCTGCACCAACACAAGTGCGAAAAGTGGTTTTTCAACACTAACACAAGTGCGAAAAGTGGTTTTTCAACACTAACACAAGTGCGAAAAGTGGTTTTTCAACACTATCACAAGTGCAAAAAGTGTTTTTTCCACACTAATACAAGTGCAAAAGTGGTTTCTTTCATCAACACAAGTGCGAAAAGTGGTTTTTCAACACTAACACAAGTGCGAAAAGTTGTTTTTCAACACTAACACAAGTGCGAAAAGTGGTTTTTCCACACTAATACAAGTGCAAAAGTGGTTTCCTGCACCAACACAAGTGCGAAAAGTGGTTTTTCAACACTATCACAAGTGCAAAAAGTGTTTTTTCCACACTAATACAAGTGCAAAAGTGGTTTCCTGCACCAACACAAGTGCGAAAAGTGGTTTTTCAACACGAACACAAGTGCGAAAAGTGGTTTTTCAACACTATCACAAGTGCAAAAAGTGTTTTTTCCACACGAATACAAGTGCAAAAGTGGTTTCCTGCACCAACACAAGTGCGAAAAGTGGTATTTCAACACTAACACAAGTGCGAAAAGTGGTTTTTCAACACTAACACAAGTGCGAAAAGTGGTTTTTCAACACTAACACAAGTGCGAAAAGTGTTTTTTCCACACTAATACAAGTGCAAAAGTGGTTTCCTGCACCAACACAAGTGCGAAAAGTGGTTTTCAACACTAACACAAGTGCGAAAAGTGGTTTTTCAACACTAACACAAGTGCGAAAATTGGTTTTTCAACACTATCACAAGTGCAAAAAGTGTTTTTTCCACACTAATACAAGTGCAAAAGTGGTTTCCTGCACCAACGCAAGTGCGAAAAGTGGTTTTTCAACACTATCACAAGTGCAAAAAGTGTTTTTTCCACACTAATACAAGTGCAAAAGTGGTTTCCTGCACCAACACAAGTGCGAAAAGTGGTTTTTCAACACTAACACAAGTGTGAAAAGTGGTGTTTCAACACTAACACAAGTGCGAAAAGTGTTTTTTCCACACTAATACAAGTGCAAAAGTGGTTTCCTGCACCAACACAAGTGCGAAAAGTGGTTTTCAACACTAACACAAGTGCGAAAAGTGGTTTTTCAACACTAACACAAGTGCGAAAAGTGGTTTTTCAACACTATCACAAGTGCAAAAAGTGTTTTTTCCACACTAATACAAGTGCAAAAGTGGTTTCCTGCACCAACACAAGTGCGAAAAGTGGTTTTTCAACACTAACACAAGTGCGAAAATGGTTTTTCCACACTAATACAAGTGCAAAAGTGGTCCTGCACCAACACAAGTGCGAAAAGTGGTTTTTCAACACTAACACAAGTGTGAAAAGTGGTTTTTCAACATTATCACAAGTGCAAAAAGTGTTTTTTCCACACTAATACAAGTGCAAAAGTGGTTTCCTGCACCAACACAAGTGCGAAAAGTGGTTTTTCAACACTAACACAAGTGCGAAAAGTGGTTTTTCAACACTAACACAAGTGCGAAAAGTGGTTTTTCAACACTAACACAAGTGCGAAAAGTGGTTTTTCAACACTATCACAAGTGCAAAAAGTGTTTTTTCCACACTAATACAAGTGCAAAAGTCGTTTCTTTCACCAACACAAGTGCAAAAAGTGGTTTTTCAACACTAACACAAGTGCGAAAAGTTGTTTTTCAACACTAACACAAGTGCGAAAAGTGGTTTTTCCACACTAATACAAGTGCAAAAGTGGTTTTTCCACACTAATACAAGTGCAAAAGTGGTTTCCTGCACCAACACAAGTGCGAAAAGTGGTTTTTCAACACTAACACAAGTGCGAAAAGTGGTTTTTCAACACTATCACAAGTGCAAAAAGTGTTTTTTCCACACTAATACAAGTGCAAAAGTGGTTTCCTGCACCAACACAAGTGCGAAAAGTGGTATTTCAACACTAACACAAGTGCGAAAAGTGGTTTTTCAACACTAACACAAGTGCGAAAAGTTGTTTTTCAACACTAACACAAGTGCGAAAAGTGTTTTTTCCACACTAATACAAGTGCAAAAGTGGTTTCCTGCACCAACACAAGTGCGAAAAGTGGTTTTTCAACACTAACACAAGTGCGAAAAGTGTTTTTTCAACACTAACACAAGTGCGAAAATTGGTTTTTCAACACTATCACAAGTGCAAAAAGTGTTTTTTCCACACAAATACAAGTGCAAAAGTGGTTTCCTGCACCAAAGTAAGTGCGAAAAGTGGTTTTTCAACACTATCACAAGTGCAAAAAGTGTTTTTTCCACACTAACACAAGTGCAAAAGTGGTTTCCTGCACCAACACAAGTGCGAAAAGTGGTTTTTCAACACTAACACAAGTGCGAAACGTGTTTTTTCCACACTAATACAAGTGCAAAAGTGGTTTCCTGCACCAACACAAGTGCGAAAAGTCGTTTTTCAAAACTAACACAAGTGCGAAAAGTGTTTTTTCAACACTAACACAAGTGCGAAAAGTGTTTTTTCCACACTAATACAAGTGCAAAAGTGGTTTCCTGCACCAACACAAGTGCGAAAAGTGGTTTTTCAACACTAACACAAGTGCGAAAAGTGGTTTTTCAACACTAACACAAGTGCGAAAATGGTTTTTCCACACTAATACAAGTGCAAAAGTGGTTTCCTGCACCAACACAAGTGCGAAAAGTGGTTTTTCAACACTAACACAAGTGTGAAAAGTGGTTTTTCAACACTATCACAAGTGCAAAAAGTGTTTTTTCCACACTAATACAAGTGCTAAAGTGGTTTCCTGCACCAACACAAGTGCGAAAAGTGGTTTTTCAACACTAACACAAGTGCGAAAAGTGTTTTTTCCACACCAATACAAGTGCAAAAGTGGTTTCCTGCACCAATACAAGTGCGAAAAGTGGTTTTTCAACACTAACACAAGTGCGAAAAGTGGTTTTTCAACACTAACACAAGTGCGAAAAGTGTTTTTTCCACACTAATACAAGTGCAAAAGTGGTTTCCTGCACCAACACAAGTGCGAAAAGTGGTTTTTCAACACTAACACAACTGCGAAAAGTGGTTTTTCAACACTATCACAAGTGTAAAAAGTGTTTTTTCCACACTAATACAAGTGCAAAAGTGGTTTCCTGCACCAACACAAGTGCGAAAAGTGGTTTTTCAACACTAACACAAGTGCGAAAAGTGGTTTTTCAACACTAACACAAGTGCGAAAAGTGATTTTTCAACACTATCACAAGTGCAAAAAGTGTTTTTTCCACACTAATACAAGTGCAAAAGTGGTTTCCTGCACCAACACAAGTGCGAAAAGTGGTTTTTCAACACTAACACAAGTGCGAAAAGTGGTTTTCAACACTAACACAAGTGCGAAAAGTGGTTTTTCAACACTATCACAAGTGCAAAAAGTGTTTTTTCCACACTAATACAAGTGCAAAAGTGGTTTCTTTCACCAACACAGGTGCGAAAAGTGGTTTTTCAACACTAAGACAAGTGCGAAAAGTTGTTTTTCAACACTAACACAAGTGCGAAAATTGGATTGTCAACACTATCACAAGTGCAAAAAGTGTTTTTTCCACACTAATACAAGTGCAAAAGTGGTTTCCTGCACCAACGCAAGTGCGAAAAGTGGTTTTTCAACACTATCACAAGTGCAAAAAGTGTTTTTTCCACACTAATACAAGTGCAAAAGTGGTTTCCTGCACCAACACAAGTGCAAAAAGTGGTTTTTCAACACTAACACAAGTGCGAAAAGTGGTTTTTTCAACACTATCACAAGTGCAAAAAGTGTTTTTTCCACACTAATACAAGTGCAAAAGTGGTTTCCTGCACCAACACAGGTGCGAAAAGTGGTATTTCAACACGAACACAAGTGCGAAAAGTGGTTTTTCAACACTAACACAAGTGCGAAAAGTGGTTTTTCGACACTAACACAAGTGCGAAAAGTGTTTTTTCCACAATAATACAAGTGCAAAAGTGGTTTTTCAACACTAATACAAGTGCAAAAGTGGTTTCCTGCACCAACACAAGTGCGAAAAGTAGTTTTTCAACACTAACACAAGTGTGAAAAGTGGTTTTTCAACACTATCACAAGTGCAAAAAGTGTTTTTTCCACACTAATACAAGTGCTAAAGTAGTTTCCTGCACCAACACAAGTGAGAAAAGTGGTTTTTCAACACTAACACAAGTGCGAAAAGTCGTTTTTCAACACTAACATAAGTGCGAAAAGTGTTTTTTCCACACTAATACAAGTGCAAAAGTGGTTTCCTGCACCAATACAAGTGCGAAAAGTGGTTTTTCAACACTAACACAAGTGCGAAAAGTGGTTTTTCCACACTAATACAAGTGCAAAAGTGGTTTCCTGCACCAACACAAGTGCGAAAAGTGGTTTTTCAACACTAACACAAGTGCGAAAAGTGGTTTTTCAACACTATCACAAGTGTAAAAAGTGTTTTTTCCACACTAATACAAGTGCAAAAGTGGTTTCCTGCACCAACACAAGTGCGAAAAGTGGTTTTTCAACACTAACACAAGTGCGAAAAGTGGTTTTTCAACACTAACTCAAGTGCGAAAAGTAATTTTTCAACACTAACACAAGTGTGAAAAGTGGTTTTTCAACACTATCACAAGTGCAAAAAGTGTTTTTTCCACACTAATACAAGTGCAAAAGTGGTTTCCTGCACCAAGACAAGTGCGAAAAGTGGTTTTTCAACACTATCACAAGTGCGAAAAGTGGTTTTTCAACACTAACACAAGTGCGAAAAGTGGTTTTTCAACACTATCACAAGTGCAAAAAGTGTTTTTTCCACACTAATACAAGTGCAAAAGTGGTTTCTTTCATCAACACAAGTGCGAAAAGTGGTTTTTCAACACTAACACAAGTGCGAAAACTTGTTTTTCAACACTAACACAAGTGCGAAAAGTGGTTTTTCCACACTAATACAAGTGCAAAAGTGGTTTCCTGCACCAACACAAGTGCGAAATGTGGTTTTTCAACACTATCACAAGTGCAGAAGTGTTTTTTCCACACTAATACAAGTGCAAAAGTGGTTTCCTGCACCAACACAAGTGCGAAAAGTGGTTTTTCAACACGAACACAAGTGCGAAAAGTGGTTTTTCAACACTATCACAAGTGCAAAAAGTGTTTTTTCCACACTAATACAAGTGCAAAAGTGGTTTCCTGCACCAACACAAGTGCGAAAAGTGGTTTTTCAACACGAACACAAGTGCGAAAAGTGGTTTTTCAACACTATCACAAGTGCAAAAAGTGTTTTTTCCACACTAATACAAGTGCAAAAGTGGTTTCCTGCACCAACACAAGTGCGAAAAGTGGTATTTCAACACTAACACAAGTGCGAAAAGTGGTTTTTCAACACTAACACAAGTGCGAAAAGTGGTTTTTCAACACTAACACAAGTGCGAAAAGTGTTTTTTCCACACTAATACAAGTGCAAAAGTGGTTTCCTGCACCAACACAAGTGCGAAAAGTGGTTTTTCAACACTAACACAAGTGCGAAAAGTGGTTTTTCAACACTAACACAAGTGCGAAAATTGGTTTTTCAACACTATCACAAGTGCAAAAAGTGTTTTTTCCACACTAATACAAGTGCAAAAGTGGTTTCCTGCACCAACGCAAGTGCGAAAAGTGGTTTTTCAACACTATCACAAGTGCAAAAAGTGTTTTTTCCACACTAATACAAGTGCAAAAGTGGTTTCCTGCACCAACACAAGTGCGAAAAGTGGTTTTTCAACACTAACACAAGTGCGAAAAGTGGTTTTTCAACACTAACACAAGTGCGAAAAGTGGTTTTTCAACACTATCACAAGTGCAAAAAGTGTTTTTTCCACACTAATACAAGTGCAAAAGTGGTTTCCTGCACCAACACAAGTGCGAAAAGTGGTTTTTCAACACTAACACAAGTGCGAAAATGGTTTTTCCACACTAATACAAGTGCAAAAGTGGTCCTGCACCAACACAAGTGCGAAAAGTGGTTTTTCAACACTAACACAAGTGTGAAAAGTGGTTTTTCAACATTATCACAAGTGCAAAAAGTGTTTTTTCCACACTAATACAAGTGCAAAAGTGGTTTCCTGCACCAACACAAGTGCGAAAAGTGGTTTTTCAACACTAACACAAGTGCGAAAAGTGGTTTTTCAACACTAACACAAGTGCGAAAAGTGGTTTTTCAACACTAACACAAGTGCGAAAAGTGGTTTTTCAACACTATCACAAGTGCAAAAAGTGTTTTTTCCACACTAATACAAGTGCAAAAGTCGTTTCTTTCACCAACACAAGTGCGAAAAGTGGTTTTTCAACACTAACACAAGTGCGAAAAGTGGTTTTTCAACACTAACACAAGTGCGAAAAGTGGTTTTTCAACACTAACACAAGTGCGAAAAGTGGTTTTTCAACACTAACACAAGTGCGAAAAGTTGTTTTTCAACACTATCACAAGTGCAAAAAGTGTTTTTTCCACACTAATACAAGTGCAAAAGTGGTTTCCTGCACCAACACAAGTGCGAAAAGTGGTTTTTCAACACTAACACAAGTGCGAAAAGTGGTTTTTCAACACTAACACAAGTGCGAAAAGTTGTTTTTCAACACTAACACAAGTGCGAAAAGTGGTTTTTCCACACTAATACAAGTGCAAAAGTGGTTTTCCACACTAATACAAGTGCAAAAGTGGTTTCCTGCACCAACACAAGTGCGAAAAGTGGTTTTTCAACACTAACACAAGTGCGAAAAGTGGTTTTTCAACACTATCACAAGTGCAAAAAGTGTTTTTCCACACTAACACAAGTGCGAAAATTGGATTGTCAACACTATCACAAGTGCAAAAAGTGTTTTTTCCACACTAATACAAGTGCAAAAGTGGTTTCCTGCACCAATGCAAGTGCGAAAAGTGGTTTTTCAACACTATCACAAGTGCAAAAAGTGTTTTTTCCACACTAATACAAGTGCAAAAGTGGTTTCCTGCACCAACACAAGTGCAAAAAGTGGTTTTTCAACACTAACACAAGTGCGAAAAGTGGTTTTTCAACACTAACACAAGTGCAAAAAGTGTTTTTTCCACACTAATACAAGTGCAAAAGTGGTTTCCTGCACCAACACAAGTGCGAAAAGTGGTTTTTCAACACTAACACAAGTGCGAAAAGTGGTTTTTCAACACTAACACAAGTGCGAAAAGTGATTTTTCAACACTACCACAAGTGCAAAAAGTGTTTTTTCCACACTAATACAAGTGCAAAAGTGGTTTCCTGCACCAACACAAGTGCGAAAAGTGGTTTTTCAACAATAACACAAGTGCGAAAAGTGGTTTTTCAACACTATCACAAGTGCATAAAGTGTTTTTTCCACATTAATACAAGTGCAAAAGTGGTTTCCTGCACCAACACAAATGCGAAAAGTGTTTTTTCAACACTAACACAAGTGCGAAAAGTGATTTTCCAACACTAACACAAGTGCGAAAAGTGGTTTTTCAACACTATCACAAGTGCAAAAAGTGTTTTTTCCACACTAATACAAGTGCAAAAGTGGTTTCCTGCACCAACACAAGTGCGAAAAGTGGTTTTTCAACACTAACACAAGTGCGAAAAGTGGTTTTTCAACACTAACACAAGTGCGAAAAGTGGTTTTTCAACACTATCACAAGTGCAAAAAGTGTTTTTTCCACACTAATACAAGTGCAAAAGTGGTTTCTTTCATCAACACAAGTGCGAAAAGTGGTTTTTCAACACTAACACAAGTGCGAAAAGTTGTTTTTCAACACTAACACAAGTGCGAAAAGTGGTTTTTCCACACTAATACAAGTGCAAAAGTGGTTTCCTGCACCAACACAAGTGCGAAAAGTGGTTTTTCAACACTATCACAAGTGCAAAAAGTGTTTTTTCCACACTAATACAAGTGCAAAAGTGGTTTCCTGCACCAACACAAGTGCGAAAAGTGGTTTTTCAACACGAACACAAGTGCGAAAAGTGGTTTTTCAACACTATCACAAGTGCAAAAAGTGTTTTTTCCACACTAATACAAGTGCAAAAGTGGTTTCCTGCACCAACACAAGTGCGAAAAGTGGTATTTCAACACTAACACAAGTGCGAAAAGTGGTTTTTCAACACTAACACAAGTGCGAAAAGTGGTTTTTCAACACTAACACAAGTGCGAAAAGTGTTTTTTCCACACTAATACAAGTGCAAAAGTGGTTTCCTGCACCAACACAAGTGCGAAAAGTGGTTTTTCAACACTAACACAAGTGCGAAAAGTGGTTTTTCAACACTAACACAAGTGCGAAAATTGGTTTTTCAACACTATCACAAGTGCAAAAAGTGTTTTTTCCACACTAATACAAGTGCAAAAGTGGTTTCCTGCACCAACGCAAGTGCGAAAAGTGGTTTTTCAACACTATCACAAGTGCAAAAAGTGTTTTTTCCACACTAATACAAGTGCAAAAGTGGTTTCCTGCACCAACACAAGTGCGAAAAGTGGTTTTTCAACACTAACACAAGTGTGAAAAGTGGTGTTTCAACACTAACACAAGTGCGAAAAGTGTTTTTTCCACACTAATACAAGTGCAAAAGTGGTTTCCTGCACCAACACAAGTGCGAAAAGTGGTTTTTCAACACTAACACAAGTGCGAAAAGTGGTTTTTCAACACTAACACAAGTGCGAAAAGTGGTTTTTCAACACTATCACAAGTGCAAAAAGTGTTTTTTCCACACTAATACAAGTGCAAAAGTGGTTTCCTGCACCAACACAAGTGCGAAAAGTGGTTTTTCAACACTAACACAAGTGCGAAAATGGTTTTTCCACACTAATACAAGTGCAAAAGTGGTCCTGCACCAACACAAGTGCGAAAAGTGGTTTTTCAACACTAACACAAGTGTGAAAAGTGGTTTTTCAACATTATCACAAGTGCAAAAAGTGTTTTTTCCACACTAATACAAGTGCAAAAGTGGTTTCCTGCACTAACACAAGTGCGAAAAGTGGTTTTTCAACACTAACACAAGTGCGAAAAGTGGTTTTTCAACACTAACACAAGTGCGAAAAGTGGTTTTTCAACACTAACACAAGTGCGAAAAGTGGTTTTTCAACACTATCACAAGTGCAAAAAGTGTTTTTTTCCACACTAATACAAGTGCAAAAGTCGTTTCTTTCACCAACACAAGTGCGAAAAGTGGTTTTTCAACACTAACACAAGTGCGAAAAGTTGTTTTTCAACACTAACACAAGTGCGAAAAGTGGTTTTTCCACACTAATACAAGTGCAAAAGTGGTTTTTCCACACTAATACAAGTGCAAAAGTGGTTTCCTGCACCAACACAAGTGCGAAAAGTGGTTTTTCAACACTAACACAAGTGCGAAAAGTGGTTTTTCAACACTATCACAAGTGCAAAAAGTGTTTTTTCCACACTAATACAAGTGCAAAAGTGGTTTCCTGCACCAACACAAGTGCGAAAAGTGGTATTTCAACACTAACACAAGTGCGAAAAGTGGTTTTTCAACACTAACACAAGTGCGAAAAGTGGTTTTTCAACACTAACACAAGTGCGAAAAGTGTTTTTTCCACACTAATACAAGTGCAAAAGTGGTTTCCTGCACCAACACAAGTGCGAAAAGTGGTTTTTCAACACTAACACAAGTGCGAAAAGTGGTTTTTCAACACTAACACAAGTGCGAAAATTGGTTTTTCAACACTATCACAAGTGCAAAAAGTGTTTTTTCCACACTAATACAAGTGCAAAAGTGGTTTCCTGCACCAACGCAAGTGCGAAAAGTGGTTTTTCAACACTATCACAAGTGCAAAAAGTGTTTTTTTCCACACTAATACAAGTGCAAAAGTGGTTTCCTGCACCAACGCAAGTGCGAAAAGTGGTTTTTCAACACTATCACAAGTGCAAAAAGTGTTTTTTCCACACTAATACAAGTGCAAAAGTGGTTTCCTGCACCAACACAAGTGCAAAAAGTGGTTTTTCAACACTAACACAAGTGCGAAAAGTGGTTTTTCAACACTAACACAAGTGCAAAAAGTGTTTTTTCCACACTAATACAAGTGCAAAAGTGGTTTCCTGCACCAACACAAGTGCGAAAAGTGGTTTTTCAACACTAACACAAGTGCGAAAAGTGGTTTTTCAACACTAACACAAGTGCGAAAAGTGATTTTTCAACACTACCACAAGTGCAAAAAGTGTTTTTTCCACACTAATACAAGTGCAAAAGTGGTTTCCTGCACCAACACAAGTGCGAAAAGTGGTTTTTCAACAATAACACAAGTGCGAAAAGTGGTTTTTCAACACTATCACAAGTGCATAAAGTGTTTTTTCCACATTAATACAAGTGCAAAAGTGGTTTCCTGCACCAACACAAATGCGAAAAGTGTTTTTTCAACACTAACACAAGTGCGAAAAGTGATTTTCCAACACTAACACAAGTGCGAAAAGTGGTTTTTCAACACTATCACAAGTGCAAAAAGTGTTTTTTCCACACTAATACAAGTGCAAAAGTGGTTTCCTGCACCAACACAAGTGCGAAAAGTGGTTTTTCAACACTAACACAAGTGCGAAAAGTGGTTTTTCAACACTAACACAAGTGCGAAAAGTGGTTTTTCAACACTATCACAAGTGCAAAAAGTGTTTTTTCCACACTAATACAAGTGCAAAAGTGGTTTCTTTCATCAACACAAGTGCGAAAAGTGGTTTTTCAACACTAACACAAGTGCGAAAAGTTGTTTTTCAACACTAACACAAGTGCGAAAAGTGGTTTTTCCACACTAATACAAGTGCAAAAGTGGTTTCCTGCACCAACACAAGTGCGAAAAGTGGTTTTTCAACACTATCACAAGTGCAAAAAGTGTTTTTTCCACACTAATACAAGTGCAAAAGTGGTTTCCTGCACCAACACAAGTGCGAAAAGTGGTTTTTCAACACGAACACAAGTGCGAAAAGTGGTTTTTCAACACTATCACAAGTGCAAAAAGTGTTTTTTCCACACTAATACAAGTGCAAAAGTGGTTTCCTGCACCAACACAAGTGCGAAAAGTGGTATTTCAACACTAACACAAGTGCGAAAAGTGGTTTTTCAACACTAACACAAGTGCGAAAAGTGGTTTTTCAACACTAACACAAGTGCGAAAAGTGTTTTTTCCACACTAATACAAGTGCAAAAGTGGTTTCCTGCACCAACACAAGTGCGAAAAGTGGTTTTTCAACACTAACACAAGTGCGAAAAGTGGTTTTTCAACACTAACACAAGTGCGAAAATTGGTTTTTCAACACTATCACAAGTGCAAAAAGTGTTTTTTCCACACTAATACAAGTGCAAAAGTGGTTTCCTGCACCAACGCAAGTGCGAAAAGTGGTTTTTCAACACTATCACAAGTGCAAAAAGTGTTTTTTCCACACTAATACAAGTGCAAAAGTGGTTTCCTGCACCAACACAAGTGCGAAAAGTGGTTTTTCAACACTAACACAAGTGTGAAAAGTGGTGTTTCAACACTAACACAAGTGCGAAAAGTGTTTTTTCCACACTAATACAAGTGCAAAAGTGGTTTCCTGCACCAACACAAGTGCGAAAAGTGGTTTTTCAACACTAACACAAGTGCGAAAAGTGGTTTTTCAACACTAACACAAGTGCGAAAAGTGGTTTTTCAACACTATCACAAGTGCAAAAAGTGTTTTTTCCACACTAATACAAGTGCAAAAGTGGTTTCCTGCACCAACACAAGTGCGAAAAGTGGTTTTTCAACACTAACACAAGTGCGAAAATGGTTTTTCCACACTAATACAAGTGCAAAAGTGGTCCTGCACCAACACAAGTGCGAAAAGTGGTTTTTCAACACTAACACAAGTGTGAAAAGTGGTTTTTCAACATTATCATAAGTGCAAAAAGTGTTTTTTCCACACTAATACAAGTGCAAAAGTGGTTTCCTGCACCAACACAAGTGCGAAAAGTGGTTTTTCAACACTAACACAAGTGCGAAAAGTGGTTTTTCAACACTAACACAAGTGCGAAAAGTGGTTTTTCAACACTAACACAAGTGCGAAAAGTGGTTTTTCAACACTATCACAAGTGCAAAAAGTGTTTTTTCCACACTAATACAAGTGCAAAAGTCGTTTCTTTCACCAACACAAGTGCGAAAAGTGGTTTTTCAACACTAACACAAGTGCGAAAAGTTGTTTTTCAACACTAACACAAGTGCGAAAAGTGGTTTTTCCACACTAATACAAGTGCAAAAGTGGTTTTTCCACACTAATACAAGTGCAAAAGTGGTTTCCTGCACCAACACAAGTGCGAAAAGTGGTTTTTCAACACTAACACAAGTGCGAAAAGTGGTTTTTCAACACTATCACAAGTGCAAAAAGTGTTTTTTCCACACTAATACAAGTGCAAAAGTGGTTTCCTGCACCAACACAAGTGCGAAAAGTGGTATTTCAACACTAACACAAGTGCGAAAAGTGGTTTTTCAACACTAACACAAGTGCGAAAAGTTGTTTTTCAACACTAACACAAGTGCGAAAAGTGTTTTTTCCACACTAATACAAGTGCAAAAGTGGTTTCCTGCACCAACACAAGTGCGAAAAGTGGTTTTTCAACACTAACACAAGTGCGAAAAGTGGTTTTTCAACACTAACACAAGTGCGAAAATTGGTTTTTCAACACTATCACAAGTGCAAAAAGTGTTTTTTCCACACAAATACAAGTGCAAAAGTGGTTTCCTGCACCAACGTAAGTGCGAAAAGTGGTTTTTCAACACTATCACAAGTGCAAAAAGTGTTTTTTCCACACTAACACAAGTGCAAAAGTGGTTTCCTGCACCAACACAAGTGCGAAAAGTGGTTTTTCAACACTAACACAAGTGCGAAACGTGTTTTTTCCACACTAATACAAGTGCAAAAGTGGTTTCCTGCACCAACACAAGTGCGAAAAGTCGTTTTTCAAAACTAACACAAGTGCGAAAAGTGTTTTTTCAACACTAACACAAGTGCGAAAAGTGTTTTTTCCACACTAATACAAGTGCAAAAGTGGTTTCCTGCACCAACACAAGTGCGAAAAGTGGTTTTTCAACACTAACACAAGTGCGAAAAGTGGTTTTTCAACACTAACACAAGTGCGAAAATGGTTTTTCCACACTAATACAAGTGCAAAAGTGGTTTCCTGCACCAACACAAGTGCGAAAAGTGGTTTTTCAACACTAACACAAGTGTGAAAAGTGGTTTTTCAACACTATCACAAGTGCAAAAAGTGTTTTTTCCACACTAATACAAGTGCTAAAGTGGTTTCCTGCACCAACACAAGTGCGAAAAGTGGTTTTTCAACACTAACACAAGTGCGAAAAGTGTTTTTTCCACACCAATACAAGTGCAAAAGTGGTTTCCTGCACCAATACAAGTGCGAAAAGTGGTTTTTCAACACTAACACAAGTGCGAAAAGTGGTTTTTCAACACTAACACAAGTGCGAAAAGTGTTTTTTCCACACTAATACAAGTGCAAAAGTGGTTTCCTGCACCAACACAAGTGCGAAAAGTGGTTTTTCAACACTAACACAACTGCGAAAAGTGGTTTTTCAACACTATCACAAGTGTAAAAAGTGTTTTTTCCACACTAATACAAGTGCAAAAGTGGTTTCCTGCACCAACACAAGTGCGAAAAGTGGTTTTTCAACACTAACACAAGTGCGAAAAGTGGTTTTTCAACACTAACACAAGTGCGAAAAGTGATTTTTCAACACTATCACAAGTGCAAAAAGTGTTTTTTCCACACTAATACAAGTGCAAAAGTGGTTTCCTGCACCAACACAAGTGCGAAAAGTGGTTTTTCAACACTAACACAAGTGCGAAAAGTGGTTTTCAACACTAACACAAGTGCGAAAAGTGGTTTTTCAACACTATCACAAGTGCAAAAAGTGTTTTTTCCACACTAATACAAGTGCAAAAGTGGTTTCTTTCACCAACACAGGTGCGAAAAGTGGTTTTTCAACACTAAGACAAGTGCGAAAAGTTGTTTTTCAACACTAACACAAGTGCGAAAAGTGGTTTTTCCACACTAATACAAGTGCAAAAGTGGTTTCCTGCACCAACACAAGTGCGAAAAGTGGTTTTTCAACACTAACACAAGTGCGAAAAGTGGTTTTTCAACACTATCACAAGTGCAAAAAGTGTTTTTTCCACACTAATACAAGTGCAAAAGTGGTTTCCTGCACCAACACAAGTGCGAAAAGTGGTTTTTCAACACTAACACAAGTGCGAAAAGTGGTTTTTTCAACACTATCACAAGTGCAAAAAGTGTTTTTTCCACACTAATACAAGTGCAAAAGTGGTTTCCTGCACCAACACAGGTGCGAAAAGTGGTATTTCAACACGAACACAAGTGCGAAAAGTGGTTTTTCAACACTAACACAAGTGCGAAAAGTGGTTTTTCGACACTAACACAAGTGCGAAAAGTGTTTTTTCCACAATAATACAAGTGCAAAAGTGGTTTTTCAACACTAATACAAGTGCAAAAGTGGTTTCCTGCACCAACACAAGTGCGAAAAGTAGTTTTTCAACACTAACACAAGTGTGAAAAGTGGTTTTTCAACACTATCACAAGTGCAAAAAGTGTTTTTTCCACACTAATACAAGTGCTAAAGTAGTTTCCTGCACCAACACAAGTGAGAAAAGTGGTTTTTCAACACTAACACAAGTGCGAAAAGTGGTTTTTCAACACTAACATAAGTGCGAAAAGTGTTTTTTCCACACTAATACAAGTGCAAAAGTGGTTTCCTGCACCAATACAAGTGCGAAAAGTGGTTTTTCAACACTAACACAAGTGCGAAAAGTGGTTTTTCAACACTAACACAAGTGCGAAAAGTGTTTTTTCCACACTAATACAAGTGCAAAAGTGGTTTCCTGCACCAACACAAGTGCGAAAAGTGGTTTTTCAACACTAACACAAGTGCGAAAAGTGGTTTTTCAACACTATCACAAGTGTAAAAAGTGTTTTTTCCACACTAATACAAGTGCAAAAGTGGTTTCCTGCACCAACACAAGTGCGAAAAGTGGTTTTTCAACACTAACACAAGTGCGAAAAGTGGTTTTTCAACACTAACACAAGTGCGAAAAGTAATTTTTCAACACTAACACAAGTGTGAAAAGTGGTTTTTCAACACTATCACAAGTGCAAAAAGTGTTTTTTCCACACTAATACAAGTGCAAAAGTGGTTTCCTGCACCAAGACAAGTGCGAAAAGTGGTTTTTCAACACTATCACAAGTGCGAAAAGTGGTTTTTCAACACTAACACAAGTGCGAAAAGTGGTTTTTCAACACTATCACAAGTGCAAAAAGTGTTTTTTCCACACTAATACAAGTGCAAAAGTGGTTTCTTTCATCAACACAAGTGCGAAAAGTGGTTTTTCAACACTAACACAAGTGCGAAAACTTGTTTTTCAACACTAACACAAGTGCGAAAAGTGGTTTTTCCACACTAATACAAGTGCAAAAGTGGTTTCCTGCACCAACACAAGTGCGAAATGTGGTTTTTCAACACTATCACAAGTGCAGAAGTGTTTTTTCCACACTAATACAAGTGCAAAAGTGGTTTCCTGCACCAACACAAGTGCGAAAAGTGGTTTTTCAACACGAACACAAGTGCGAAAAGTGGTTTTTCAACACTATCACAAGTGCAAAAAGTGTTTTTTCCACACTAATACAAGTGCAAAAGTGGTTTCCTGCACCAACACAAGTGCGAAAAGTGGTATTTCAACACTAACACAAGTGCGAAAAGTGGTTTTTCAACACTAACACAAGTGCGAAAAGTGGTTTTTCAACACTAACACAAGTGCGAAAAGTGTTTTTTCCACACTAATACAAGTGCAAAAGTGGTTTCCTGCACCAACACAAATGCGAAAAGTGGTTTTTCAACACTAACACAAGTGCGAAAAGTGGTTTTTCAACACTAACACAAGTGCGAAAAGTGGTTTTTCAACACTATCACAAGTGCAAAAAGTGTTTTTTCCACACTAATACAAGTGCAAAAGTGGTTTCCTGCACCAACACAAGTGCGAAAAGTGGTTTTTCAACACTAACACAAGTGCGAAAAGTGGTTTTTCAACACTACCACAAGTGCAAAAAGTGTTTTTTCCACACTAATACAAGTGCAAAAGTGGTTTCCTGCACCAACACAAGTGCGAAAAGTGGTATTTCAACACTAACACAAGTGTGAAAAGTGGTTTTTCAACACTAACACAAGTGCGAAAAGTGGTTTTTCAACACTAACACAAGTGCGAAAAGTGTTTTTTCCACACTAATACAAGTGCAAAAGTGGTTTCCTGCACCAACACAAGTGCGAAAAGTGGTTTTTCAACACTAACACAAGTGCGAAAAGTGGTTTTTCAACACTAACACAAGTGCGAAAATTGGTTTTTCAACACTATCACAAGTGCAAACAGTGTTTTTTCCACACTAATACAAGTGCAAAAGTGGTTTCCTGCACCAACACAAGTGCGAAAAGTGGTATTTCAACACTAACACAAGTGCGAAAAGTGGTTTTTCAACACTAACACAAGTGCGAAAAGTGGTTTTTCAACACTAACACAAGTGCGAAAAGTGTTTTTTCCACACTAATACAAGTGCAAAAGTGGTTTCCTGCACCAACACAAGTGCGAAAAGTGGTTTTTCAACACTACACAAGTGCGAAAAGTGGTTTTTCAACACTAACACAAGTGCGAAAATTGGTTTTTCAACACTATCACAAGTACAAAAAGTGTTTTTCCACACTAATACAAGTGCAAAAGTGGTTTCCTGCACCAACGCAAGTGCGAAAAGTGGTTTTTCAACACTATCACAAGCGCAAAAAGTGTTTTTTCCACACTAATACAAGTGCAAAAGTGGTTTCCTGCACCAACACAAGTGCGAAAAGTGGTTTTTCAACACTAACACAAGTGCGAAAAGTGGTTTTTCAACACTATCACAAGTGCAAAAAGTGTTTTTCCACACTAACACAAGTGCGAAAAGTGGTTTTTCAACACTAACACAAGTGCGAAAATTGGATTGTCAACACTATCACAAGTGCAAAAAGTGTTTTTTCCACACTAATACAAGTGCAAAAGTGGTTTCCTGCACCAACGCAAGTGCGAAAAGTGGTTTTTCAACACTATCACAAGTGCAAAAAGTGTTTTTTCCACACTAATACAAGTGCAAAAGTGGTTTCCTGCACCAACACAAGTGCGAAAAGTGGTTTTTCAACACTAACACAAGTGCGAAAAGTGGTTTTTCAACACTAACACAAGTGCGAAAAGTGATTTTTCAACACTACCACAAGTGCAAAAAGTGTTTTTTCCACACTAATACAAGTGCAAAAGTGGTTTCCTGCACCAACACAAGTGCGAAAAGTGGTTTTTCAACAATAACACAAGTGCGAAAAGTGGTTTTTCAACACTATCACAAGTGCATAAAGTGTTTTTTCCACATTAATACAAGTGCAAAAGTGGTTTCCTGCACCAACACAAGTGCGAAAAGTGTTTTTTCAACACTAACACAAGTGCGAAAAGTGATTTTCCAACACTAACACAAGTGCGAAAAGTGGTTTTTCAACACTATCACAAGTGCAAAAAGTGTTTTTTCCACACTAATACAAGTGCAAAAGTGGTTTCCTGCACCAACACAAGTGCGAAAAGTGGTTTTTCAACACTAACACAAGTGCGAAAAGTGGTTTTTCAACACTAACACAAGTGCGAAAAGTGGTTTTTCAACACTATCACAAGTGCAAAAAGTGTTTTTTCCACACTAATACAAGTGCAAAAGTGGTTTCTTTCATCAACACAAGTGCGAAAAGTGGTTTTTCAACACTAACACAAGTGCGAAAGTTGTTTTTCAACACTAACACAAGTGCGAAAAGTGGTTTTTCCACACTAATACAAGTGCAAAAGTGGTTTCCTGCACCAACACAAGTGCGAAAAGTGGTTTTTCAACACTATCACAAGTGCAAAAAATGTTTTTTCCACACTAATACAAGTGCAAAAGTGGTTTCCTGCACCAACACAAGTGCGAAAAGTGGTTTTTCAACACGAACACAAGTGCGAAAAGTGGTTTTTCAACACTATCACAAGTGCAAAAAGTGTTTTTTCCACACTAATACAAGTGCAAAAGTGGTTTGCTGCACCAACACAAGTGCGAAAAGTGGTATTTCAACACTAACACAAGTGCGAAAAGTGGTTTTTCAACACTAACACAAGTGCGAAAAGTGGTTTTTCAACACTAACACAAGTGCGAAAAGTGTTTTTTCCACACTAATACAAGTGCAAAAGTGGTTTCCTGCACCAACACAAGTGCGAAAAGTGGTTTTTCAACACTAACACAAGTGCGAAAAGTGGTTTTTCAACACTAACACAAGTGCGAAAATTGGTTTTTCAACACTATCACAAGTGCAAAAAGTGTTTTTTCCACACTAATACAAGTGCAAAAGTGGTTTCCTGCACCAACGCAAGTGCAAAAAGTGGTTTTTCAACACTATCACAAGTGCAAAAAGTGTTTTTTCCACACTAATACAAGTGCAAAAGTGGTTTCCTGCACCAACACAAGTGCGAAAAGTGGTTTTTCAACACTAACACAAGTGTGAAAAGTGGTTTTTCCACACTAATACAAGTGCTAAAGTAGTTTCCTGCACCAACACAAGTGCGAAAAGTGGTTTTTCAACACTAACACAAGTGCGAAAAGTGGTTTTTCAACACTAACATAAGTGCGAAAAGTGTTTTTTCCACACTAATACAAGTGCAAAAGTGGTTTCCTGCACCAATACAAGTGCGAAAAGTGGTTTTTCAACACTAACACAAGTGCGAAAAGTGATTTTTCAACACTACCACAAGTGCAAAAAGTGTTTTTTCCACACTAATACAAGTGCAAAAGTGGTTTCCTGCACCAACACAAGTGCGAAAAGTGGTATTTCAACACTAACACAAGTGCGAAAAGTGGTTTTTCAACACTAACACAAGTGCGAAAAGTGGTTTTTCAACACTAACACAAGTGCGAAAAGTGTTTTTTCCACACTAATACAAGTGCAAAAGTGGTTTCCTGCACCAACACAAATGCGAAAAGTGGTTTTTCAACACTAACACAAGTGCGAAAAGTGGTTTTTCAACACTAACACAAGTGCGAAAAGTGGTTTTTCAACACTATCACAAGTGCAAAAAGTGTTTTTTCCACACTAATACAAGTGCAAAAGTGGTTTCCTGCACCAACACAAGTGCGAAAAGTGGTTTTTCAACACTAACACAAGTGCGAAAAGTGGTTTTTCAACACTACCACAAGTGCAAAAAGTGTTTTTTCCACACTAATACAAGTGCAAAAGTGGTTTCCTGCACCAACACAAGTGCGAAAAGTGGTATTTCAACACTAACACAAGTGTGAAAAGTGGTTTTTCAACACTAACACAAGTGCGAAAAGTGGTTTTTCAACACTAACACAAGTGCGAAAAGTGTTTTTTCCACACTAATACAAGTGCAAAAGTGGTTTCCTGCACCAACACAAGTGCGAAAAGTGGTTTTTCAACACTAACACAAGTGCGAAAAGTGGTTTTTCAACACTAACACAAGTGCGAAAATTGGTTTTTCAACACTATCACAAGTGCAAACAGTGTTTTTTCCACACTAATACAAGTGCAAAAGTGGTTTCCTGCACCAACACAAGTGCGAAAAGTGGTATTTCAACACTAACACAAGTGCGAAAAGTGGTTTTTCAACACTAACACAAGTGCGAAAAGTGGTTTTTCAACACTAACACAAGTGCGAAAAGTGTTTTTTCCACACTAATACAAGTGCAAAAGTGGTTTCCTGCACCAACACAAGTGCGAAAAGTGGTTTTTCAACACTACACAAGTGCGAAAAGTGGTTTTTCAACACTAACACAAGTGCGAAAATTGGTTTTTCAACACTATCACAAGTACAAAAAGTGTTTTTCCACACTAATACAAGTGCAAAAGTGGTTTCCTGCACCAACGCAAGTGCGAAAAGTGGTTTTTCAACACTATCACAAGCGCAAAAAGTGTTTTTTCCACACTAATACAAGTGCAAAAGTGGTTTCCTGCACCAACACAAGTGCGAAAAGTGGTTTTTCAACACTAACACAAGTGCGAAAAGTGGTTTTTCAACACTATCACAAGTGCAAAAAGTGTTTTTCCACACTAACACAAGTGCGAAAAGTGGTTTTTCAACACTAACACAAGTGCGAAAATTGGATTGTCAACACTATCACAAGTGCAAAAAGTGTTTTTTCCACACTAATACAAGTGCAAAAGTGGTTTCCTGCACCAACGCAAGTGCGAAAAGTGGTTTTTCAACACTATCACAAGTGCAAAAAGTGTTTTTTCCACACTAATACAAGTGCAAAAGTGGTTTCCTGCACCAACACAAGTGCGAAAAGTGGTTTTTCAACACTAACACAAGTGCGAAAAGTGGTTTTTCAACACTAACACAAGTGCGAAAAGTGATTTTTCAACACTACCACAAGTGCAAAAAGTGTTTTTTCCACACTAATACAAGTGCAAAAGTGGTTTCCTGCACCAACACAAGTGCGAAAAGTGGTTTTTCAACAATAACACAAGTGCGAAAAGTGGTTTTTCAACACTATCACAAGTGCATAAAGTGTTTTTTCCACATTAATACAAGTGCAAAAGTGGTTTCCTGCACCAACACAAGTGCGAAAAGTGTTTTTTCAACACTAACACAAGTGCGAAAAGTGATTTTCCAACACTAACACAAGTGCGAAAAGTGGTTTTTCAACACTATCACAAGTGCAAAAAGTGTTTTTTCCACACTAATACAAGTGCAAAAGTGGTTTCCTGCACCAACACAAGTGCGAAAAGTGGTTTTTCAACACTAACACAAGTGCGAAAAGTGGTTTTTCAACACTAACACAAGTGCGAAAAGTGGTTTTTCAACACTATCACAAGTGCAAAAAGTGTTTTTTCCACACTAATACAAGTGCAAAAGTGGTTTCTTTCATCAACACAAGTGCGAAAAGTGGTTTTTCAACACTAACACAAGTGCGAAAGTTGTTTTTCAACACTAACACAAGTGCGAAAAGTGGTTTTTCCACACTAATACAAGTGCAAAAGTGGTTTCCTGCACCAACACAAGTGCGAAAAGTGGTTTTTCAACACTATCACAAGTGCAAAAAATGTTTTTTCCACACTAATACAAGTGCAAAAGTGGTTTCCTGCACCAACACAAGTGCGAAAAGTGGTTTTTCAACACGAACACAAGTGCGAAAAGTGGTTTTTCAACACTATCACAAGTGCAAAAAGTGTTTTTTCCACACTAATACAAGTGCAAAAGTGGTTTGCTGCACCAACACAAGTGCGAAAAGTGGTATTTCAACACTAACACAAGTGCGAAAAGTGGTTTTTCAACACTAACACAAGTGCGAAAAGTGGTTTTTCAACACTAACACAAGTGCGAAAAGTGTTTTTTCCACACTAATACAAGTGCAAAAGTGGTTTCCTGCACCAACACAAGTGCGAAAAGTGGTTTTTCAACACTAACACAAGTGCGAAAAGTGGTTTTTCAACACTAACACAAGTGCGAAAATTGGTTTTTCAACACTATCACAAGTGCAAAAAGTGTTTTTTCCACACTAATACAAGTGCAAAAGTGGTTTCCTGCACCAACGCAAGTGCAAAAAGTGGTTTTTCAACACTATCACAAGTGCAAAAAGTGTTTTTTCCACACTAATACAAGTGCAAAAGTGGTTTCCTGCACCAACACAAGTGCGAAAAGTGGTTTTTCAACACTAACACAAGTGTGAAAAGTGGTTTTTCCACACTAATACAAGTGCTAAAGTAGTTTCCTGCACCAACACAAGTGCGAAAAGTGGTTTTTCAACACTAACACAAGTGCGAAAAGTGGTTTTTCAACACTAACATAAGTGCGAAAAGTGTTTTTTCCACACTAATACAAGTGCAAAAGTGGTTTCCTGCACCAATACAAGTGCGAAAAGTGGTTTTTCAACACTAACACAAGTGCGAAAAGTGATTTTTCAACACTACCACAAGTGCAAAAAGTGTTTTTTCCACACTAATACAAGTGCAAAAGTGGTTTCCTGCACCAACACAAGTGTGAAAAGTGGTTTTTCAACAATAACACAAGTGCGAAAAGTGGTTTTTCAACACTATCACAAGTGCATAAAGTGTTTTTTCCACATTAATACAAGTGCAAAAGTGGTTTCCTGCACCAACACAAGTGCGAAAAGTGTTTTTTCAACACTAACACAAGTGCGAAAAGTGATTTTCCAACACTAACACAAGTGCGAAAAGTGGTTTTTCAACACTATCACAAGTGCAAAAAGTGTTTTTTCCACACTAATACAAGTGCAAAAGTGGTTTCCTGCACCAACACAAGTGCGAAAAGTGGTTTTTCAACACTAACACAAGTGCGAAAAGTGGTTTTTCAACACTAACACAATTGCGAAAAGTGGTTTTTCAACACTATCACAAGTGCAAAAAGTGTTTTTTCCACACTAATACAAGTGCAAAAGTGGTTTCTTTCATCAACACAAGTGCGAAAAGTGGTTTTTCAACACTAACACAAGTGCGAAAAGTTGTTTTTCCACATTAATACAAGTGCAAAAGTGGTTTCCTGCACCAACACAAGTGCGAAAAGTGTTTTTTCAACACTAACACAAGTGCGAAAAGTGATTTTCCAACACTAACACAAGTGCGAAAAGTGGTTTTTCAACACTATCACAAGTGCAAAAAGTGTTTTTTCCACACTAATACAAGTGCAAAAGTGGTTTCCTGCACCAACACAAGTGCGAAAAGTGGTTTTTCAACACGAACACAAGTGCGAAAAGTGGTTTTTCAACACTATCACAAGTGCAAAAAGTGTTTTTTCCACACTAATACAAGTGCAAAAGTGGTTTCCTGCACCAACACAAGTGCGAAAAGTGGTATTTCAACACTAACACAAGTGCGAAAAGTGGTTTTTCAACACTAACACAAGTGCGAAAAGTGGTTTTTCAACACTAACACAAGTGCGAAAAGTGGTTTTTCAACACTATCACAAATGCAAAAAGTGTTTTTTCCACACTAATACAAGTGCAAAAGTGGTTTCCTGCACCAACACAAGTGCGAAAAGTGGTTTTTCAACACTAACACAAGTGCGAAAAGTGGTTTTTCAACACTACCACAAGTGCAAAAAGTGTTTTTTCCACACTAATACAAGTGCAAAAGTGGTTTCCTGCACCAACACAAGTGCGAAAAGTGGTATTTCAACACTAACACAAGTGCGAAAAGTGGTTTTTCAACACTAACACAAGTGCGAAAAGTGGTTTTTCAACACTAACACAAGTGCGAAAAGTGTTTTTTCCACACTAATACAAGTGCAAAAGTGGTTTCCTGCACCAACACAAGTGCGAAAAGTGGTTTTTCAACACTAACACAAGTGCGAAAAGTGGTTTTTCAACACTAACACAAGTGCGAAAATTGGTTTTTCAACACTATCACAAGTGCAAAAAGTGTTTTTTCCACACTAATACAAGTGCAAAAGTGGTTTCCTGCACCAACGCAAGTGCAAAAAGTGGTTTTTCAACACTATCACAAGTGCAAAAAGTGTTTTTTCCACACTAATACAAGTGCAAAAGTGGTTTCCTGCACCAACACAAGTGCGAAAAGTGGTTTTTCAACACTAACACAAGTGTGAAAAGTGGTTTTTCCACACTAATACAAGTGCTAAAGTAGTTTCCTGCACCAACACAAGTGCGAAAAGTGGTTTTTCAACACTAACACAAGTGCGAAAAGTGGTTTTTCAACACTAACATAAGTGCGAAAAGTGTTTTTTCCACACTAATACAAGTGCAAAAGTGGTTTCCTGCACCAATACAAGTGCGAAAAGTGGTTTTTCAACACTAACACAAGTGCGAAAAGTGATTTTTCAACACTACCACAAGTGCAAAAAGTGTTTTTTCCACACTAATACAAGTGCAAAAGTGGTTTCCTGCACCAACACAAGTGTGAAAAGTGGTTTTTCAACAATAACACAAGTGCGAAAAGTGGTTTTTCAACACTATCACAAGTGCATAAAGTGTTTTTTCCACATTAATACAAGTGCAAAAGTGGTTTCCTGCACCAACACAAGTGCGAAAAGTGTTTTTTCAACACTAACACAAGTGCGAAAAGTGATTTTCCAACACTAACACAAGTGCGAAAAGTGGTTTTTCAACACTATCACAAGTGCAAAAAGTGTTTTTTCCACACTAATACAAGTGCAAAAGTGGTTTCCTGCACCAACACAAGTGCGAAAAGTGGTTTTTCAACACTAACACAAGTGCGAAAAGTGGTTTTTCAACACTAACACAATTGCGAAAAGTGGTTTTTCAACACTATCACAAGTGCAAAAAGTGTTTTTTCCACACTAATACAAGTGCAAAAGTGGTTTCTTTCATCAACACAAGTGCGAAAAGTGGTTTTTCAACACTAACACAAGTGCGAAAAGTTGTTTTTCCACATTAATACAAGTGCAAAAGTGGTTTCCTGCACCAACACAAGTGCGAAAAGTGTTTTTTCAACACTAACACAAGTGCGAAAAGTGATTTTCCAACACTAACACAAGTGCGAAAAGTGGTTTTTCAACACTATCACAAGTGCAAAAAGTGTTTTTTCCACACTAATACAAGTGCAAAAGTGGTTTCCTGCACCAACACAAGTGCGAAAAGTGGTTTTTCAACACGAACACAAGTGCGAAAAGTGGTTTTTCAACACTATCACAAGTGCAAAAAGTGTTTTTTCCACACTAATACAAGTGCAAAAGTGGTTTCCTGCACCAACACAAGTGCGAAAAGTGGTATTTCAACACTAACACAAGTGCGAAAAGTGGTTTTTCAACACTAACACAAGTGCGAAAAGTGGTTTTTCAACACTAACACAAGTGCGAAAAGTGGTTTTTCAACACTATCACAAATGCAAAAAGTGTTTTTTCCACACTAATACAAGTGCAAAAGTGGTTTCCTGCACCAACACAAGTGCGAAAAGTGGTTTTTCAACACTAACACAAGTGCGAAAAGTGGTTTTTCAACACTACCACAAGTGCAAAAAGTGTTTTTTCCACACTAATACAAGTGCAAAAGTGGTTTCCTGCACCAACACAAGTGCGAAAAGTGGTATTTCAACACTAACACAAGTGTGAAAAGTGGTTTTTCAATACTAACACAAGTGCGAAAAGTGGTTTTTCAACACTAACACAAGTGCGAAAAGTGTTTTTTCCACACTAATACAAGTGCAAAAGTGGTTTCCTGCACCAACACAAGTGCGAAAAGTGGTTTTTCAACACTAACACAAGTGCGAAAAGTGGTTTTTCAACACTAACACAAGTGCGAAAATTGGTTTTTCAACACTATCACAAGTGCAAACAGTGTTTTTTCCACACTAATACAAGTGCAAAAGTGGTTTCCTGCACCAACACAAGTGCGAAAAGTGGTATTTCAACACTAACACAAGTGCGAAAAGTGGTTTTTCAACACTAACACAAGTGCGAAAAGTGGTTTTTCAACACTAACACAAGTGCGAAAAGTGTTTTTTCCACACTAATACAAGTGCAAAAGTGGTTTCCTGCACCAACACAAGTGCGAAAAGTGGTTTTTCAACACTACACAAGTGCGAAAAGTGGTTTTTCAACACTAACACAAGTGCGAAAAGTGGTTTTTCAACACTATCACAAGTGCAAAAAGTGTTTTTTCCACACTAATACAAGTGCTAAAGTAGTTTCCTGCACCAACACAAGTGCGAAAAGTGGTTTTTCAACACTAACACAAGTGCGAAAAGTGGTTTTTCAACACTAACACAGGTGCGAAAAGTGGTTTTTCAACATGACCACAAGTGCAAAAAGTGTTTTTTCCACACTAATACAAGTGCAAAAGTGGTTTCCTGCACCAACACAAGTGCGAAAAGTGGTTTTTCAACACTAACACAAGTGCGAAAATGGTTTTTCCACACTAATACAAGTGCAAAAGTGGTCCTGCACCAACACAAGTGCGAAAAGTGGTTTTTCAACACTAACACAAGTGTGAAAAGTGGTTTTTCAACATTATCACAAGTGAAAAAGTGTTTTTTCCACACTAATACAAGTGCAAAAGTGGTTTCCTGCACCAACACAAGTGCGAAAAGTGGTTTTTCAACACTAACACAAGTGCGAAAAGTGGTTTTTCAACACTAACACAAGTGCGAAAAGTGGTTTTTCAACACTAACACAAGTGCGAAAAGTGGTTTTTCAACACTATCACAAGTGCAAAAAGTGTTTTTTCCACACTAATACAAGTGCAAAAGTCGTTTCTTTCACCAACACAAGTGCGAAAAGTGGTTTTTCAACACTAACACAAGTGCGAAAAGTTGTTTTTCAACACTAACACAAGTGCGAAAAGTGGTTTTTCCACACTAATACAAGTGCAAAAGTGGTTTTTCCACACTAATACAAGTGCAAAAGTGGTTTCCTGCACCAACACAAGTGCGAAAAGTGGTTTTTCAACACTAACACAAGTGCGAAAAGTGGTTTTTCAACACTATCACAAGTGCAAAAAGTGTTTTTTCCACACTAATACAAGTGCAAAAGTGGTTTCCTGCACCAACACAAGTGCGAAAAGTGGTATTTCAACACTAACACAAGTGCGAAAAGTGGTTTTTCAACACTAACACAAGTGCGAAAAGTTGTTTTTCAACACTAACACAAGTGCGAAAAGTGTTTTTTCCACACTAATACAAGTGCAAAAGTGGTTTCCTGCACCAACACAAGTGCGAAAAGTGGTTTTTCAACACTAACACTAGTGCGAAAAGTGGTTTTTCAACACTAACACAAGTGCGAAAATTGGTTTTTCAACACTATCACAAGTGCAAAAAGTGTTTTTTCCACACAAATACAAGTGCAAAAGTGGTTTCCTGCACCAACGTAAGTGCGAAAAGTGGTTTTTCAACACTATCACAAGTGCAAAAAGTGTTTTTTCCACACTAACACAAGTGCAAAAGTGGTTTCCTGCACCAACACAAGTGCGAAAAGTGGTTTTTCAACACTAACACAAGTGCGAAACGTGTTTTTTCCACACTAATACAAGTGCAAAAGTGGTTTCCTGCACCAACACAAGTGCGAAAAGTCGTTTTTCAAAACTAACACAAGTGCGAAAAGTGTTTTTTCAACACTAACACAAGTGCGAAAAGTGTTTTTTCCACACTAATACAAGTGCAAAAGTGGTTTCCTGCACCAACACAAGTGCGAAAAGTGGTTTTTCAACACTAACACAAGTGCGAAAAGTGGTTTTTCAACACTAACACAAGTGCGAAAATGGTTTTTCCACACTAATACAAGTGCAAAAGTGGTTTCCTGCACCAACACAAGTGCGAAAAGTGGTTTTTCAACACTAACACAAGTGTGAAAAGTGGTTTTTCAACACTATCACAAGTGCAAAAAGTGTTTTTGCCACACTAATACAAGTGGTAAAGTGGTTTCCTGCACCAACACAAGTGCGAAAAGTGGTTTTTCAACACTAACACAAGTGCGAAAAGTGTTTTTTCCACACCAATACAAGTGCAAAAGTGGTTTCCTGCACCAATACAAGTGCGAAAAGTGGTTTTTCAAGACTAACACAAGTGCGAAAAGTGGTTTTTCAACACTAACACAAGTGCGAAAAGTGTTTTTTCCACACTAATACAAGTGCAAAAGTGGTTTCCTGCACCAACACAAGTGCGAAAAGTGGTTTTTCAACACTAACACAACTGCGAAAAGTGGTTTTTCAACACTATCACAAGTGTAAAAAGTGTTTTTTCCACACTAATACAAGTGCAAAAGTGGTTTCCTGCACCAACACAAGTGCGAAAAGTGGTTTTTCAACACTAACACAAGTGCGAAAAGTGGTTTTTCAACACTAACACAAGTGCGAAAAGTGATTTTTCAACACTATCACAAGTGCAAAAAGTGTTTTTTCCACACTAATACAAGTGCAAAAGTGGTTTCCTGCACCAACACAAGTGCGAAAAGTGGTTTTTCAACACTAACACAAGTGCGAAAAGTGGTTTTCAACACTAACACAAGTGCGAAAAGTGGTTTTTCAACACTATCACAAGTGCAAAAAGTGTTTTTTCCACACTAATACAAGTGCAAAAGTGGTTTCTTTCACCAACACAGGTGCGAAAAGTGGTTTTTCAACACTAAGACAAGTGCGAAAAGTTGTTTTTCAACACTAACACAAGTGCGAAAAGTGGTTTTTCCACACTAATACAAGTGCAAAAGTGGTTTCCTGCACCAACACAAGTGCGAAAAGTGGTTTTTCAACACTAACACAAGTGCGAAAAGTGGTTTTTCAACACTATCACAAGTGCAAAAAGTGTTTTTTCCACACTAATACAAGTGCAAAAGTGGTTTCCTGCACCAACACAAGTGCGAAAAGTGGTTTTTCAACACTAACACAAGTGCGAAAAGTGGTTTTTTCAACACTATCACAAGTGCAAAAAGTGTTTTTTCCACACTAATACAAGTGCAAAAGTGGTTTCCTGCACCAACACAGGTGCGAAAAGTGGTATTTCAACACGAACACAAGTGCGAAAAGTGGTTTTTCAACACTAACACAAGTGCGAAAAGTGGTTTTTCGACACTAACACAAGTGCAAAAAGTGTTTTTTCCACAATAATACAAGTGCAAAAGTGGTTTTTCAACACTAATACAAGTGCAAAAGTGGTTTCCTGCACCAACACACGTGCGAAAAGTAGTTTTTCAACACTAACACAAGTGTGAAAAGTGGTTTTTCAACACTATCACAAGTGCAAAAAGTGTTTTTTCCACACTAATACAAGTGCTAAAGTAGTTTCCTGCACCAACACAAGTGAGAAAAGTGGTTTTTCAACACTAACACAAGTGCGAAAAGTGGTTTTTCAACACTAACATAAGTGCGAAAAGTGTTTTTTCCACACTAATACAAGTGCAAAAGTGGTTTCCTGCACCAATACAAGTGCGAAAAGTGGTTTTTCAACACTAACACAAGTGCGAAAAGTGGTTTTTCAACACTAACACAAGTGCGAAAAGTGTTTTTTCCACACTAATACAAGTGCAAAAGTGGTTTCCTGCACCAACACAAGTGCGAAAAGTGGTTTTTCAACACTAACACAAGTGCGAAAAGTGGTTTTTCAACACTATCACAAGTGTAAAAAGTGTTTTTTCCACACTAATACAAGTGCAAAAGTGGTTTCCTGCACCAACACAAGTGCGAAAAGTGGTTTTTCAACACTAACACAAGTGCGAAAAGTGGTTTTTCAACACTAACACAAGTGCGAAAAGTAATTTTTCAACACTAACACAAGTGTGAAAAGTGGTTTTTCAACACTATCACAAGTGCAAAAAGTGTTTTTTCCACACTAATACAAGTGCAAAAGTGGTTTCCTGCACCAACACAAGTGCGAAAAGTGGTTTTTCAACACTATCACAAGTGCGAAAAGTGGTTTTTCAACACTAACACAAGTGCGAAAAGTGGTTTTTCAACACTATCACAAGTGCAAAAAGTGTTTTTTCCACACTAATACAAGTGCAAAAGTGGTTTCTTTCATCAACACAAGTGCGAAGAGTGGTTTTTCAACACTAACACAAGTGCGAAAACTTGTTTTTCAACACTAACACAAGTGCGAAAAGTGGTTTTTCCACACTAATACAAGTGCAAAAGTGGTTTCCTGCACCAACACAAGTGCGAAATGTGGTTTTTCAACACTATCACAAGTGCAGAAGTGTTTTTTCCACACTAATACAAGTGCAAAAGTGGTTTCCTGCACCAACACAAGTGCGAAAAGTGGTTTTTCAACACGAACACAAGTGCGAAAAGTGGTTTTTCAACACTATCACAAGTGCAAAAAGTGTTTTTTCCACACTAATACAAGTGCAAAAGTGGTTTCCTGCACCAACACAAGTGCGAAAAGTGGTATTTCAACACTAACACAAGTGCGAAAAGTGGTTTTTCAACACTAACACAAGTGCGAAAAGTGGTTTTTCAACACTAACACAAGTGCGAAAAGTGTTTTTTCCACACTAATACAAGTGCAAAAGTGGTTTCCTGCACCAACACAAATGCGAAAAGTGGTTTTTCAACACTAACACAAGTGCGAAAAGTGGTTTTTCAACACTAACACAAGTGCGAAAAGTGGTTTTTCAACACTATCACAAGTGCAAAAAGTGTTTTTTCCACACTAATACAAGTGCAAAAGTGGTTTCCTGCACCAACACAAGTGCGAAAAGTGGTTTTTCAACACTAACACAAGTGCGAAAAGTGGTTTTTCAACACTACCACAAGTGCAAAAAGTGTTTTTTCCACACTAATACAAGTGCAAAAGTGGTTTCCTGCACCAACACAAGTGCGAAAAGTGGTATTTCAACACTAACACAAGTGTGAAAAGTGGTTTTTCAACACTAACACAAGTGCGAAAAGTGGTTTTTCAACACTAACACAAGTGCGAAAAGTGTTTTTTCCACACTAATACAAGTGCAAAAGTGGTTTCCTGCACCAACACAAGTGCGAAAAGTGGTTTTTCAACACTAACACAAGTGCGAAAAGTGGTTTTTCAACACTAACACAAGTGCGAAAAGTGTTTTTTCCACACTAATACAAGTGCAAAAGTGGTTTCCTGCACCAACACAAGTGCGAAAAGTGGTTTTTCAACACTAACACAACTGCGAAAAGTGGTTTTTCAACACTATCACAAGTGTAAAAAGTGTTTTTTCCACACTAATACAAGTGCAAAAGTGGTTTCCTGCACCAACACAAGTGCGAAAAGTGGTTTTTCAACACTAACACAAGTGCGAAAAGTGGTTTTTCAACACTAACACAAGTGCGAAAAGTGATTTTTCAACACTATCACAAGTGCAAAAAGTGTTTTTTCCACACTAATACAAGTGCAAAAGTGGTTTCCTGCACCAACACAAGTGCGAAAAGTGGTTTTTCAACACTAACACAAGTGCGAAAAGTGGTTTTCAACACTAACACAAGTGCGAAAAGTGGTTTTTCAACACTATCACAAGTGCAAAAAGTGTTTTTTCCACACTAATACAAGTGCAAAAGTGGTTTCTTTCACCAACACAGGTGCGAAAAGTGGTTTTTCAACACTAAGACAAGTGCGAAAAGTTGTTTTTCAACACTAACACAAGTGCGGAAAGTGGTTTTTCCACACTAATACAAGTGCAAAAGTGGTTTCCTGCACCAACACAAGTGCGAAAAGTGGTTTTTCAACACTAACACAAGTGCGAAAAGTGGTTTTTCAACACTATCACAAGTGCAAAAAGTGATTTTTCCACACTAATACAAGTGCAAAAGTGGTTTCCTGCACCAACACAAGTGCGAAAAGTGGTTTTTCAACACTAACACAAGTGCGAAAAGTGGTTTTTTCAACACTATCACAAGTGCAAAAAGTGTTTTTTCCACACTAATACAAGTGCAAAAGTGGTTTCCTGCACCAACACAGGTGCGAAAAGTGGTATTTCAAGACGAACACAAGTGCGAAAAGTGGTTTTTCAACACTAACACAAGTGCGAAAAGTGGTTTTTCGACACTAACACAAGTGCGAAAAGTGTTTTTTCCACAATAATACAAGTGCAAAAGTGGTTTTTCAACACTAATACAAGTGCAAAAGTGGTTTCCTGCACCAACACAAGTGCGAAAAGTAGTTTTTCAACACTAACACAAGTGTGAAAAGTGGTTTTTCAACACTATCACAAGTGCAAAAAGTGTTTTTTCCACACTAATACAAGTGCTAAAGTAGTTTCCTGCACCAACACAAGTGAGAAAAGTGGTTTTTCAACACTAACACAAGTGCGAAAAGTGGTTTTTCAACACTAACATAAGTGCGAAAAGTGTTTTTTCCACACTAATACAAGTGCAAAAGTGGTTTCCTGCACCAATACAAGTGCGAAAAGTGGTTTTTCAACACTAACACAAGTGCGAAAAGTGGTTTTTCAACACTAACACAAGTGCGAAAAGTGTTTTTTCCACACTAATACAAGTGCAAAAGTGGTTTCCTGCACCAACACAAGTGCGAAAAGTGGTTTTTCAACACTAACACAAGTGCGAAAAGTGGTTTTTCAACACTATCACAAGTGTAAAAAGTGTTTTTTCCACACTAATACAAGTGCAAAAGTGGTTTCCTGCACCAACACAAGTGCGAAAAGTGGTTTTTCAACACTAACACAAGTGCGAAAAGTGTTTTTTCAACACTAACACAAGTGCGAAAAGTAATTTTTCAACACTAACACAAGTGTGAAAAGTGGTTTTTCAACACTATCACAAGTGCAAAAAGTGTTTTTTCCACACTAATACAAGTGCAAAAGTGGTTTCCTGCACCAACACAAGTGCGAAAAGTGGTTTTCAACACTATCACAAGTGCGAAAAGTGGTTTTTCAACACTAACACAAGTGCGAAAAGTGGTTTTTCAACACTATCACAAGTGCAAAAAGTGTTTTTTCCACACTAATACAAGTGCAAAAGTGGTTTCCTGCACCAACACAAGTGCGAAAAGTGGTTTTCAACACTATCACAAGTGCGAAAAGTGGTTTTTCAACACTAACACAAGTGCGAAAAGTGGTTTTTCAACACTATCACAAGTGCAAAAAGTGTTTTTTCCACACTAATACAAGTGCAAAAGTGGTTTCTTTCATCAACACAAGTGCGAAAAGTGGTTTTTCAACACTAACACAAGTGCGAAAACTTGTTTTTCAACACTAACACAAGTGCGAAAAGTGGTTTTTCCACACTAATACAAGTGCAAAAGTGGTTTCCTGCACCAACACAAGTGCGAAAAGTGGTTTTTCAACACTAACACAAGTGCGAAAGGTGGTTTTTCAACACTATCACAAGTGCAAAAAGTGTTTTTTCCACACTAATACAAGTGCAAAAGTGGTTTCCTGCACCAACACAAGTGCGAAAAGTGGTTTTTCAACACTAACACAAGTGCGAAAAGTGGTTTTTCAACACTACCACAAGTGCAAAAAGTGTTTTTTCCACACTAATACAAGTGCAAAAGTGGTTTCCTGCACCAACACAAGTGCGAAAAGTGGTATTTCAACACTAACACAAGTGTGAAAAGTGGTTTTTCAACACTAACACAAGTGCGAAAAGTGGTTTTTCAACACTAACACAAGTGCGAAAAGTGTTTTTTCCACACTAATACAAGTGCAAAAGTGGTTTCCTGCACCAACACAAGTGCGAAAAGTGGTTTTTCAACACTAACACAAGTGCGAAAAGTGGTTTTTCAACACTAACACAAGTGCGAAAATTGGTTTTTCAACACTATCACAAGTGCAAACAGTGTTTTTTCCACACTAATACAAGTGCAAAAGTGGTTTCCTGCACCAACACAAGTGCGAAAAGTGGTATTTCAACACTAACACAAGTGCGAAAAGTGGTTTTTCAACACTAACACAAGTGCGAAAAGTGGTTTTTCAACACTAACACAAGTGCGAAAAGTGTTTTTTCCACACTAATACAAGTGCAAAAGTGGTTTCCTGCACCAACACAAGTGCGAAAAGTGGTTTTTCAACACTACACAAGTGCGAAAAGTGGTTTTTCAACACTAACACAAGTGCGAAAATTGGTTTTTCAACACTATCACAAGTACAAAAAGTGTTTTTCCACACTAATACAAGTGCAAAAGTGGTTTCCTGCACCAACGCAAGTGCGAAAAGTGGTTTTTCAACACTATCACAAGCGCAAAAAGTGTTTTTTCCACACTAATACAAGTGCAAAAGTGGTTTCCTGCACCAACACAAGTGCGAAAAGTGGTTTTTCAACACTAACACAAGTGCGAAAAGTGGTTTTTCAACACTATCACAAGTGCAAAAAGTGTTTTTCCACACTAACACAAGTGCGAAAAGTGGTTTTTCAACACTAACACAAGTGCGAAAATTGGATTGTCAACACTATCACAAGTGCAAAAAGTGTTTTTTCCACACTAATACAAGTGCAAAAGTGGTTTCCTGCACCAACGCAAGTGCGAAAAGTGGTTTTTCAACACTATCACAAGTGCAAAAAGTGTTTTTTCCACACTAATACAAGTGCAAAAGTGGTTTCCTGCACCAACACAAGTGCAAAAAGTGGTTTTTCAACACTAACACAAGTGCGAAAAGTGGTTTTTCAACACTAACACAAGTGCAAAAAGTGTTTTTTCCACACTAATACAAGTGCAAAAGTGGTTTCCTGCACCAACACAAGTGCGAAAAGTGGTTTTTCAACACTAACACAAGTGCGAAAAGTGGTTTTTCAACACTAACACAAGTGCGAAAAGTGATTTTTCAACACTACCACAAGTGCAAAAAGTGTTTTTTCCACACTAATACAAGTGCAAAAGTGGTTTCCTGCACCAACACAAGTGCGAAAAGTGGTTTTTCAACAATAACACAAGTGCGAAAAGTGGTTTTTCAACACTATCACAAGTGCATAAAGTGTTTTTTCCACATTAATACAAGTGCAAAAGTGGTTTCCTGCACCAACACAAGTGCGAAAAGTGTTTTTTCAACACTAACACAAGTGCGAAAAGTGATTTTCCAACACTAACACAAGTGCGAAAAGTGGTTTTTCAACACTATCACAAGTGCAAAAAGTGTTTTTTCCACACTAATACAAGTGCAAAAGTGGTTTCCTGCACCAACACAAGTGCGAAAAGTGGTTTTTCAACACTAACACAAGTGCGAAAAGTGGTTTTTCAACACTAACACAAGTGCGAAAAGTGGTTTTTCAACACTAACACAAGTGCGAAAAGTGGTTTTTCAACACTATCACAAGTGCAAAAAGTGTTTTTTCCACACTAATACAAGTGCAAAAGTGGTTTCTTTCATCAATACAAGTGCGAAAAGTGGTTTTTCAACACTAACACAAGTGCAAAAAGTGTTTTTTCCACACTAATACAAGTGCAAAAGTGGTTTCCTGCACCAACACAAGTGCGAAAAGTGGTTTTTCAACACTAACACAAGTGCGAAAAGTGGTTTTTCAACACTAACACAAGTGCGAAAAGTGATTTTTCAACACTACCACAAGTGCAAAAAGTGTTTTTTCCACACTAATACAAGTGCAAAAGTGGTTTCCTGCACCAACACAAGTGCGAAAAGTGGTTTTTCAACAATAACACAAGTGCGAAAAGTGGTTTTTCAACACTATCACAAGTGCATAAAGTGTTTTTTCCACATTAATACAAGTGCAAAAGTGGTTTCCTGCACCAACACAAATGCGAAAAGTGTTTTTTCAACACTAACACAAGTGCGAAAAGTGATTTTCCAACACTAACACAAGTGCGAAAAGTGGTTTTTCAACACTATCACAAGTGCAAAAAGTGTTTTTTCCACACTAATACAAGTGCAAAAGTGGTTTCCTGCACCAACACAAGTGCGAAAAGTGGTTTTTCAACACTAACACAAGTGCGAAAAGTGGTTTTTCAACACTAACACAAGTGCGAAAAGTGGTTTTTCAACACTATCACAAGTGCAAAAAGTGTTTTTTCCACACTAATACAAGTGCAAAAGTGGTTTCTTTCATCAACACAAGTGCGAAAAGTGGTTTTTCAACACTAACACAAGTGCGAAAAGTTGTTTTTCAACACTAACACAAGTGCGAAAAGTGGTTTTTCCACACTAATACAAGTGCAAAAGTGGTTTCCTGCACCAACACAAGTGCGAAAAGTGGTTTTTCAACACTATCACAAGTGCAAAAAGTGTTTTTTCCACACTAATACAAGTGCAAAAGTGGTTTCCTGCACCAACACAAGTGCGAAAAGTGGTTTTTCAACACGAACACAAGTGCGAAAAGTGGTTTTTCAACACTATCACAAGTGCAAAAAGTGTTTTTTCCACACTAATACAAGTGCAAAAGTGGTTTCCTGCACCAACACAAGTGCGAAAAGTGGTATTTCAACACTAACACAAGTGCGAAAAGTGGTTTTTCAACACTAACACAAGTGCGAAAAGTGGTTTTTCAACACTAACACAAGTGCGAAAAGTGTTTTTTCCACACTAATACAAGTGCAAAAGTGGTTTCCTGCACCAACACAAGTGCGAAAAGTGGTTTTTCAACACTAACACAAGTGCGAAAAGTGGTTTTTCAACACTAACACAAGTGCGAAAATTGGTTTTTCAACACTATCACAAGTGCAAAAAGTGTTTTTTCCACACTAATACAAGTGCAAAAGTGGTTTCCTGCACCAACGCAAGTGCGAAAAGTGGTTTTTCAACACTATCACAAGTGCAAAAAGTGTTTTTTCCACACTAATACAAGTGCAAAAGTGGTTTCCTGCACCAACACAAGTGCGAAAAGTGGTTTTTCAACACTAACACAAGTGTGAAAAGTGGTGTTTCAACACTAACACAAGTGCGAAAAGTGTTTTTTCCACACTAATACAAGTGCAAAAGTGGTTTCCTGCACCAACACAAGTGCGAAAAGTGGTTTTTCAACACTAACACAAGTGCGAAAAGTGGTTTTTCAACACTAACACAAGTGCGAAAAGTGGTTTTTCAACACTATCACAAGTGCAAAAAGTGTTTTTTCCACACTAATACAAGTGCAAAAGTGGTTTCCTGCACCAACACAAGTGCGAAAAGTGGTTTTTCAACACTAACACAAGTGCGAAAATGGTTTTTCCACACTAATACAAGTGCAAAAGTGGTCCTGCACCAACACAAGTGCGAAAAGTGGTTTTTCAACACTAACACAAGTGTGAAAAGTGGTTTTTCAACATTATCACAAGTGCAAAAAGTGTTTTTTCCACACTAATACAAGTGCAAAAGTGGTTTCCTGCACCAACACAAGTGCGAAAAGTGGTTTTTCAACACTAACACAAGTGCGAAAAGTGGTTTTTCAACACTAACACAAGTGCGAAAAGTGGTTTTTCAACACTAACACAAGTGCGAAAAGTGGTTTTTCAACACTATCACAAGTGCAAAAAGTGTTTTTTCCACACTAATACAAGTGCAAAAGTCGTTTCTTTCACCAACACAAGTGCGAAAAGTGGTTTTTCAACACTAACACAAGTGCGAAAAGTTGTTTTTCAACACTAACACAAGTGCGAAAAGTGGTTTTTCCACACTAATACAAGTGCAAAAGTGGTTTTTCCACACTAATACAAGTGCAAAAGTGGTTTCCTGCACCAACACAAGTGCGAAAAGTGGTTTTTCAACACTAACACAAGTGCGAAAAGTGGTTTTTCAACACTATCACAAGTGCAAAAAGTGTTTTTTCCACACTAATACAAGTGCAAAAGTGGTTTCCTGCACCAACACAAGTGCGAAAAGTGGTATTTCAACACTAACACAAGTGCGAAAAGTGGTTTTTCAACACTAACACAAGTGCGAAAAGTTGTTTTTCAACACTAACACAAGTGCGAAAAGTGTTTTTTCCACACTAATACAAGTGCAAAAGTGGTTTCCTGCACCAACACAAGTGCGAAAAGTGGTATTTCAACACTAACACAAGTGCGAAAAGTGGTTTTTCAACACTAACACAAGTGCGAAAAGTGGTTTTTCAACACTAACACAAGTGCGAAAAGTGTTTTTTCCACACTAATACAAGTGCAAAAGTGGTTTCCTGCACCAACACAAGTGCGAAAAGTGGTTTTTCAACACTACACAAGTGCGAAAAGTGGTTTTTCAACACTAACACAAGTGCGAAAATTGGTTTTTCAACACTATCACAAGTACAAAAAGTGTTTTTTCCACACTAATACAAGTGCAAAAGTGGTTTCCTGCACCAACACAAGTGCGAAAAGTGGTATTTCAACACTAACACAAGTGCGAAAAGTGGTTTTTCAACACTAACACAAGTGCGAAAAGTTGTTTTTCAACACTAACACAAGTGCGAAAAGTGTTTTTTCCACACTAATACAAGTGCAAAAGTGGTTTCCTGCACCAACACAAGTGCGAAAAGTGGTTTTTCAACACTAACACAAGTGCGAAAAGTGGTTTTTCAACACTAACACAAGTGCGAAAATTGGTTTTTCAACACTATCACAAGTGCAAAAAGTGTTTTTTCCACACAAATACAAGTGCAAAAGTGGTTTCCTGCACCAACGTAAGTGCGAAAAGTGGTTTTTCAACACTATCACAAGTGCAAAAAGTGTTTTTTCCACACTAACACAAGTGCAAAAGTGGTTTCCTGCACCAACACAAGTGCGAAAAGTGGTTTTTCAACACTAACACAAGTGCGAAACGTGTTTTTTCCACACTAATACAAGTGCAAAAGTGGTTTCCTGCACCAACACAAGTGCGAAAAGTCGTTTTTCAAAACTAACACAAGTGCGAAAAGTGTTTTTTCAACACTAACACAAGTGCGAAAAGTGTTTTTTCCACACTAATACAAGTGCAAAAGTGGTTTCCTGCACCAACACAAGTGCGAAAAGTGGTTTTTCAACACTAACACAAGTGCGAAAAGTGGTTTTTCAACACTAACACAAGTGCGAAAATGGTTTTTCCACACTAATACAAGTGCAAAAGTGGTTTCCTGCACCAACACAAGTGCGAAAAGTGGTTTTTCAACACTAACACAAGTGTGAAAAGTGGTTTTTCAACACTATCACAAGTGCAAAAAGTGTTTTTTCCACACTAATACAAGTGCTAAAGTGGTTTCCTGCACCAACACAAGTGCGAAAAGTGGTTTTTCAACACTAACACAAGTGCGAAAAGTGTTTTTTCCACACCAATACAAGTGCAAAAGTGGTTTCCTGCACCAATACAAGTGCGAAAAGTGGTTTTTCAACACTAACACAAGTGCGAAAAGTGGTTTTTCAACACTAACACAAGTGCGAAAAGTGTTTTTTCCACACTAATACAAGTGCAAAAGTGGTTTCCTGCACCAACACAAGTGCGAAAAGTGGTTTTTCAACACTAACACAACTGCGAAAAGTGGTTTTTCAACACTATCACAAGTGTAAAAAGTGTTTTTTCCACACTAATACAAGTGCAAAAGTGGTTTCCTGCACCAACACAAGTGCGAAAAGTGGTTTTTCAACACTAACACAAGTGCGAAAAGTGGTTTTTCAACACTAACACAAGTGCGAAAAGTGATTTTTCAACACTATCACAAGTGCAAAAAGTGTTTTTTCCACACTATTACAAGTGCAAAAGTGGTTTCCTGCACCAACACAAGTGCGAAAAGTGGTTTTTCAACACTAACACAAGTGCGAAAAGTGGTTTTCAACACTAACACAAGTGCGAAAAGTGGTTTTTCAACACTATCACAAGTGCAAAAAGTGTTTTTTCCACACTAATACAAGTGCAAAAGTGGTTTCTTTCACCAACACAGGTGCGAAAAGTGGTTTTTCAACACTAAGACAAGTGCGAAAAGTTGTTTTTCAACACTAACACAAGTGCGAAAAGTGGTTTTTCCACACTAATACAAGTGCAAAAGTGGTTTCCTGCACCAACACAAGTGCGAAAAGTGGTTTTTCAACACTAACACAAGTGCGAAAAGTGGTTTTTCAACACTATCACAAGTGCAAAAAGTGTTTTTTCCACACTAATACAAGTGCAAAAGTGGTTTCCTGCACCAACACAAGTGCGAAAAGTGGTTTTTCAACACTAACACAAGTGCGAAAAGTGGTTTTTTCAACACTATCACAAGTGCAAAAAGTGTTTTTTCCACACTAATACAAGTGCAAAAGTGGTTTCCTGCACCAACACAGGTGCGAAAAGTGGTATTTCAACACGAACACAAGTGCGAAAAGTGGTTTTTCAACACTAACACAAGTGCGAAAAGTGGTTTTTCGACACTAACACAAGTGCGAAAAGTGTTTTTTCCACAATAATACAAGTGCAAAAGTGGTTTTTCAACACTAATACAAGTGCAAAAGTGGTTTCCTGCACCAACACAAGTGCGAAAAGTAGTTTTTCAACACTAACACAAGTGTGAAAAGTGGTTTTTCAACACTATCACAAGTGCAAAAAGTGTTTTTTCCACACTAATACAAGTGCTAAAGTAGTTTCCTGCACCAACACAAGTGAGAAAAGTGGGTTTTCAACACTAACACAAGTGCGAAAAGTGGTTTTTCAACACTAACATAAGTGCGAAAAGTGTTTTTTCCACACTAATACAAGTGCAAAAGTGGTTTCCTGCACCAATACAAGTGCGAAAAGTGGTTTTTCAACACTAACACAAGTGCGAAAAGTGGTTTTTCAACACTAACACAAGTGCGAAAAGTGTTTTTTCCACACTAATACAAGTGCAAAAGTGGTTTCCTGCACCAACACAAGTGCGAAAAGTGGTTTTTCAACACTAACACAAGTGCGAAAAGTGGTTTTTCAACACTATCACAAGTGTAAAAAGTGTTTTTTCCACACTAATACAAGTGCAAAAGTGGTTTCCTGCACCAACACAAGTGCGAAAAGTGGTTTTTCAACACTAACACAAGTGCGAAAAGTGGTTTTTCAACACTAACACAAGTGCGAAAAGTAATTTTTCAACACTAACACAAGTGTGAAAAGTGGTTTTTCAACACTATCACAAGTGCAAAAAGTGTTTTTTCCACACTAATACAAGTGCAAAAGTGGTTTCCTGCACCAAGACAAGTGCGAAAAGTGGTTTTTCAACACTATCACAAGTGCGAAAAGTGGTTTTTCAACACTAACACAAGTGCGAAAAGTGGTTTTTCAACACTATCACAAGTGCAAAAAGTGTTTTTTCCACACTAATACAAGTGCAAAAGTGGTTTCTTTCATCAACACAAGTGCGAAAAGTGGTTTTTCAACACTAACACAAGTGCGAAAACTTGTTTTTCAACACTAACACAAGTGCGAAAAGTGGTTTTTCCACACTAATACAAGTGCAAAAGTGGTTTCCTGCACCAACACAAGTGCGAAATGTGGTTTTTCAACACTATCACAAGTGCAGAAGTGTTTTTTCCACACTAATACAAGTGCAAAAGTGGTTTCCTGCACCAACACAAGTGCGAAAAGTGGTTTTTCAACACGAACACAAGTGCGAAAAGTGGTTTTTCAACACTATCACAAGTGCAAAAAGTGTTTTTTCCACACTAATACAAGTGCAAAAGTGGTTTCCTGCACCAACACAAGTGCGAAAAGTGGTATTTCAACACTAACACAAGTGCGAAAAGTGGTTTTTCAACACTAACACAAGTGCGAAAAGTGGTTTTTCAACACTAACACAAGTGCGAAAAGTGTTTTTTCCACACTAATACAAGTGCAAAAGTGGTTTCCTGCACCAACACAAATGCGAAAAGTGGTTTTTCAACACTAACACAAGTGCGAAAAGTGGTTTTTCAACACTAACACAAGTGCGAAAAGTGGTTTTTCAACACTATCACAAGTGCAAAAAGTGTTTTTTCCACACTAATACAAGTGCAAAAGTGGTTTCCTGCACCAACACAAGTGCGAAAAGTGGTTTTTCAACACTAACACAAGTGCGAAAAGTGGTTTTTCAACACTACCACAAGTGCAAAAAGTGTTTTTTCCACACTAATACAAGTGCAAAAGTGGTTTCCTGCACCAACACAAGTGCGAAAAGTGGTATTTCAACACTAACACAAGTGTGAAAAGTGGTTTTTCAACACTAACACAAGTGCGAAAAGTGGTTTTTCAACACTAACACAAGTGCGAAAAGTGTTTTTTCCACACTAATACAAGTGCAAAAGTGGTTTCCTGCACCAACACAAGTGCGAAAAGTGGTTTTTCAACACTAACACAAGTGCGAAAAGTGGTTTTTCAACACTAACACAAGTGCGAAAATTGGTTTTTCAACACTATCACAAGTGCAAACAGTGTTTTTTCCACACTAATACAAGTGCAAAAGTGGTTTCCTGCACCAACACAAGTGCGAAAAGTGGTATTTCAACACTAACACAAGTGCGAAAAGTGGTTTTTCAACACTAACACAAGTGCGAAAAGTGGTTTTTCAACACTAACACAAGTGCGAAAAGTGTTTTTTCCACACTAATACAAGTGCAAAAGTGGTTTCCTGCACCAACACAAGTGCGAAAAGTGGTTTTTCAACACTACACAAGTGCGAAAAGTGGTTTTTCAACACTAACACAAGTGCGAAAATTGGTTTTTCAACACTATCACAAGTACAAAAAGTGTTTTTCCACACTAATACAAGTGCAAAAGTGGTTTCCTGCACCAACGCAAGTGCGAAAAGTGGTTTTTCAACACTATCACAAGCGCAAAAAGTGTTTTTTCCACACTAATACAAGTGCAAAAGTGGTTTCCTGCACCAACACAAGTGCGAAAAGTGGTTTTTCAACACTAACACAAGTGCGAAAAGTGGTTTTTCAACACTATCACAAGTGCAAAAAGTGTTTTTCCACACTAACACAAGTGCGAAAAGTGGTTTTTCAACACTAACACAAGTGCGAAAATTGGATTGTCAACACTATCACAAGTGCAAAAAGTGTTTTTTCCACACTAATACAAGTGCAAAAGTGGTTTCCTGCACCAACGCAAGTGCGAAAAGTGGTTTTTCAACACTATCACAAGTGCAAAAAGTGTTTTTTCCACACTAATACAAGTGCAAAAGTGGTTTCCTGCACCAACACAAGTGCGAAAAGTGGTTTTTCAACACTAACACAAGTGCGAAAAGTGGTTTTTCAACACTAACACAAGTGCGAAAAGTGATTTTTCAACACTACCACAAGTGCAAAAAGTGTTTTTTCCACACTAATACAAGTGCAAAAGTGGTTTCCTGCACCAACACAAGTGCGAAAAGTGGTTTTTCAACAATAACACAAGTGCGAAAAGTGGTTTTTCAACACTATCACAAGTGCATAAAGTGTTTTTTCCACATTAATACAAGTGCAAAAGTGGTTTCCTGCACCAACACAAGTGCGAAAAGTGTTTTTTCAACACTAACACAAGTGCGAAAAGTGATTTTCCAACACTAACACAAGTGCGAAAAGTGGTTTTTCAACACTATCACAAGTGCAAAAAGTGTTTTTTCCACACTAATACAAGTGCAAAAGTGGTTTCCTGCACCAACACAAGTGCGAAAAGTGGTTTTTCAACACTAACACAAGTGCGAAAAGTGGTTTTTCAACACTAACACAAGTGCGAAAAGTGGTTTTTCAACACTATCACAAGTGCAAAAAGTGTTTTTTTCCACACTAATACAAGTGCAAAAGTGGTTTCTTTCATCAACACAAGTGCGAAAAGTGGTTTTTCAACACTAACACAAGTGCGAAAGTTGTTTTTCAACACTAACACAAGTGCGAAAAGTGGTTTTTCCACACTAATACAAGTGCAAAAGTGGTTTCCTGCACCAACACAAGTGCGAAAAGTGGTTTTTCAACACTATCACAAGTGCAAAAAATGTTTTTTCCACACTAATACAAGTGCAAAAGTGGTTTCCTGCACCAACACAAGTGCGAAAAGTGGTTTTTCAACACGAACACAAGTGCGAAAAGTGGTTTTTCAACACTATCACAAGTGCAAAAAGTGTTTTTTCCACACTAATACAAGTGCAAAAGTGGTTTGCTGCACCAACACAAGTGCGAAAAGTGGTATTTCAACACTAACACAGGTGCGAAAAGTGGTTTTTCAACACTAACACAAGTGCGAAAAGTGGTTTTTCAACACTAACACAAGTGCGAAAAGTGTTTTTTCCACACTAATACAAGTGCAAAAGTGGTTTCCTGCACCAACACAAGTGCGAAAAGTGGTTTTTCAACACTAACACAAGTGCGAAAAGTGGTTTTTCAACACTAACACAAGTGCGAAAATTGGTTTTTCAACACTATCACAAGTGCAAAAAGTGTTTTTTCCACACTAATACAAGTGCAAAAGTGGTTTCCTGCACCAACGCAAGTGCAAAAAGTGGTTTTTCAACACTATCACAAGTGCAAAAAGTGTTTTTTCCACACTAATACAAGTGCAAAAGTGGTTTCCTGCACCAACACAAGTGCGAAAAGTGGTTTTTCAACACTAACACAAGTGTGAAAAGTGGTTTTTCCACACTAATACAAGTGCTAAAGTAGTTTCCTGCACCAACACAAGTGCGAAAAGTGGTTTTTCAACACTAACACAAGTGCGAAAAGTGGTTTTTCAACACTAACATAAGTGCGAAAAGTGTTTTTTCCACACTAATACAAGTGCAAAAGTGGTTTCCTGCACCAATACAAGTGCGAAAAGTGGTTTTTCAACACTAACACAAGTGCGAAAAGTGATTTTTCAACACTACCACAAGTGCAAAAAGTGTTTTTTCCACACTAATACAAGTGCAAAAGTGGTTTCCTGCACCAACACAAGCGTGAAAAGTGGTTTTTCAACAATAACACAAGTGCGAAAAGTGGTTTTTCAACACTATCACAAGTGCATAAAGTGTTTTTTCCACATTAATACAAGTGCAAAAGTGGTTTCCTGCACCAACACAAGTGCGAAAAGTGTTTTTTCAACACTAACACAAGTGCGAAAAGTGATTTTCCAACACTAACACAAGTGCGAAAAGTGGTTTTTCAACACTATCACAAGTGCAAAAAGTGTTTTTTCCACACTAATACAAGTGCAAAAGTGGTTTCCTGCACCAACACAAGTGCGAAAAGTGGTTTTTCAACACTAACACAAGTGCGAAAAGTGGTTTTTCAACACTAACACAAGTGCGAAAAGTGGTTTTTCAACACTATCACAAGTGCAAAAAGTGTTTTTTCCACACTAATACAAGTGCAAAAGTGGTTTCTTTCATCAACACAAGTGCGAAAAGTGGTTTTTCAACACTAACACAAGTGCGAAAAGTTGTTTTTCCACATTAATACAAGTGCAAAAGTGGTTTCCTGCACCAACACAAGTGCGAAAAGTGTTTTTTCAACACTAACACAAGTGCGAAAAGTGATTTTCCAACACTAACACAAGTGCGAAAAGTGGTTTTTCAACACTATCACAAGTGCAAAAAGTGTTTTTTCCACACTAATACAAGTGCAAAAGTGGTTTCCTGCACCAACACAAGTGCGAAAAGTGGTTTTTCAACACGAACACAAGTGCGAAAAGTGGTTTTTCAACACTATCACAAGTGCAAAAAGTGTTTTTTCCACACTAATACAAGTGCAAAAGTGGTTTCCTGCACCAACACAAGTGCGAAAAGTGGTATTTCAACACTAACACAAGTGCGAAAAGTGGTTTTTCAACACTAACACAAGTGCGAAAAGTGGTTTTTCAACACTAACACAAGTGCGAAAAGTGTTTTTTCCACACTAATACAAGTGCAAAAGTGGTTTCCTGCACCAACACAAATGCGAAAAGTGGTTTTTCAACACTAACACAAGTGCGAAAAGTGGTTTTTCAACACTAACACAAGTGCGAAAAGTGGTTTTTCAACACTATCACAAACGCAAAAAGTGTTTTTTCCACACTAATACAAGTGCAAAAGTGGTTTCCTGCACCAACACAAGTGCGAAAAGTGGTTTTTCAACACTAACACAAGTGCGAAAAGTGGTTTTTCAACACTACCACAAGTGCAAAAAGTGTTTTTTCCACACTAATACAAGTGCAAAAGTGGTTTCCTGCACCAACACAAGTGCGAAAAGTGGTATTTCAACACTAACACAAGTGTGAAAAGTGGTTTTTCAATACTAACACAAGTGCGAAAAGTGGTTTTTCAACACTAACACAAGTGCGAAAAGTGTTTTTTCCACACTAATACAAGTGCAAAAGTGGTTTCCTGCACCAACACAAGTGCGAAAAGTGGTTTTTCAACACTAACACAAGTGCGAAAAGTGGTTTTTCAACACTAACACAAGTGCGAAAATTGGTTTTTCAACACTATCACAAGTGCAAACAGTGTTTTTTCCACACTAATACAAGTGCAAAAGTGGTTTCCTGCACCAACACAAGTGCGAAAAGTGGTATTTCAACACTAACACAAGTGCGAAAAGTGGTTTTTCAACACTAACACAAGTGCGAAAAGTGGTTTTTCAACACTAACACAAGTGCGAAAAGTGTTTTTTCCACACTAATACAAGTGCAAAAGTGGTTTCCTGCACCAACACAAGTGCGAAAAGTGGTTTTTCAACACTACACAAGTGCGAAAAGTGGTTTTTCAACACTAACACAAGTGCGAAAAGTGGTTTTTCAACACTATCACAAGTGCAAAAAGTGTTTTTTCCACACTAATACAAGTGCTAAAGTAGTTTCCTGCACCAACACAAGTGCGAAAAGTGGTTTTTCAACACTAACACAAGTGCGAAAAGTGGTTTTTCAACACTAACACAGGTGCGAAAAGTGGTTTTTCAACATGACCACAAGTGCAAAAAGTGTTTTTTCCACACTAATACAAGTGCAAAAGTGGTTTCCTGCACCAACACAAGTGCGAAAAGTGGTTTTTCAACACTAACACAAGTGCGAAAATGGTTTTTCCACACTAATACAAGTGCAAAAGTGGTCCTGCACCAACACAAGTGCGAAAAGTGGTTTTTCAACACTAACACAAGTGTGAAAAGTGGTTTTTCAACATTATCACAAGTGAAAAAGTGTTTTTTCCACACTAATACAAGTGCAAAAGTGGTTTCCTGCACCAACACAAGTGCGAAAAGTGGTTTTTCAACACTAACACAAGTGCGAAAAGTGGTTTTTCAACACTAACACAAGTGCGAAAAGTGGTTTTTCAACACTAACACAAGTGCGAAAAGTGGTTTTTCAACACTATCACAAGTGCAAAAAGTGTTTTTTCCACACTAATACAAGTGCAAAAGTCGTTTCTTTCACCAACACAAGTGCGAAAAGTGGTTTTTCAACACTAACACAAGTGCGAAAAGTTGTTTTTCAACACTAACACAAGTGCGAAAAGTGGTTTTTCCACACTAATACAAGTGCAAAAGTGGTTTTTCCACACTAATACAAGTGCAAAAGTGGTTTCCTGCACCAACACAAGTGCGAAAAGTGGTTTTTCAACACTAACACAAGTGCGAAAAGTGGTTTTTCAACACTATCACAAGTGCAAAAAGTGTTTTTTCCACACTAATACAAGTGCAAAAGTGGTTTCCTGCACCAACACAAGTGCGAAAAGTGGTATTTCAACACTAACACAAGTGCGAAAAGTGGTTTTTCAACACTAACACAAGTGCGAAAAGTTGTTTTTCAACACTAACACAAGTGCGAAAAGTGTTTTTTCCACACTAATACAAGTGCAAAAGTGGTTTCCTGCACCAACACAAGTGCGAAAAGTGGTTTTTCAACAATAACACTAGTGCGAAAAGTGGTTTTTCAACACTAACACAAGTGCGAAAATTGGTTTTTCAACACTATCACAAGTGCAAAAAGTGTTTTTTCCACACAAATACAAGTGCAAAAGTGGTTTCCTGCACCAACGTAAGTGCGAAAAGTGGTTTTTCAACACTATCACAAGTGCAAAAAGTGTTTTTTCCACACTAACACAAGTGCAAAAGTGGTTTCCTGCACCAACACAAGTGCGAAAAGTGGTTTTTCAACACTAACACAAGTGCGAAACGTGTTTTTTCCACACTAATACAAGTGCAAAAGTGGTTTCCTGCACCAACACAAGTGCGAAAAGTCGTTTTTCAAAACTAACACAAGTGCGAAAAGTGGTTTTTCAACACTAACACAAGTGCGAAAAGTGGTTTTTCAACACTAACACAAGTGCGAAAATGGTTTTTCCACACTAATACAAGTGCAAAAGTGGTTTCCTGCACCAACACAAGTGCGAAAAGTGGTTTTTCAACACTAACACAAGTGTGAAAAGTGGTTTTTCAACACTATCACAAGTGCAAAAAGTGTTTTGCCACACTAATACAAGTGGTAAAGTGGTTTCCTGCACCAACACAAGTGCGAAAAGTGGTTTTTCAACACTAACACAAGTGCGAAAAGTGTTTTTTCCACACCAATACAAGTGCAAAAGTGGTTTCCTGCACCAATACAAGTGCGAAAAGTGGTTTTTCAACACTAACACAAGTGCGAAAAGTGGTTTTTCAACACTAACACAAGTGCGAAAAGTGTTTTTTCCACACTAATACAAGTGCAAAAGTGGTTTCCTGCACCAACACAAGTGCGAAAAGTGGTTTTTCAACACTAACACAACTGCGAAAAGTGGTTTTTCAACACTATCACAAGTGTAAAAAGTGTTTTTTCCACACTAATACAAGTGCAAAAGTGGTTTCCTGCACCAACACAAGTGCGAAAAGTGGTTTTTCAACACTAACACAAGTGCGAAAAGTGGTTTTTCAACACTAACACAAGTGCGAAAAGTGATTTTTCAACACTATCACAAGTGCAAAAAGTGTTTTTTCCACACTAATACAAGTGCAAAAGTGGTTTCCTGCACCAACACAAGTGCGAAAAGTGGTTTTTCAACACTAACACAAGTGCGAAAAGTGGTTTTCAACACTAACACAAGTGCGAAAAGTGGTTTTTCAACACTATCACAAGTGCAAAAAGTGTTTTTTCCACACTAATACAAGTGCAAAAGTGGTTTCTTTCACCAACACAGGTGCGAAAAGTGGTTTTTCAACACTAAGACAAGTGCGAAAAGTTGTTTTTCAACACTAACACAAGTGCGAAAAGTGGTTTTTCCACACTAATACAAGTGCAAAAGTGGTTTCCTGCACCAACACAAGTGCGAAAAGTGGTTTTTCAACACTAACACAAGTGCGAAAAGTGGTTTTTCAACACTATCACAAGTGCAAAAAGTGTTTTTTCCACACTAATACAAGTGCAAAAGTGGTTTCCTGCACCAACACAAGTGCGAAAAGTGGTTTTTCAACACTAACACAAGTGCGAAAAGTGGTTTTTTCAACACTATCACAAGTGCAAAAAGTGTTTTTTCCACACTAATACAAGTGCAAAAGTGGTTTCCTGCACCAACACAGGTGCGAAAAGTGGTATTTCAACACGAACACAAGTGCGAAAAGTGGTTTTTCAACACTAACACAAGTGCGAAAAGTGGTTTTTCGACACTAACACAAGTGCGAAAAGTGTTTTTTCCACAATAATACAAGTGCAAAAGTGGTTTTTCAACACTAATACAAGTGCAAAAGTGGTTTCCTGCACCAACACACGTGCGAAAAGTAGTTTTTCAACACTAACACAAGTGTGAAAAGTGGTTTTTCAACACTATCACAAGTGCAAAAAGTGTTTTTTCCACACTAATACAAGTGCTAAAGTAGTTTCCTGCACCAACACAAGTGCGAAAAGTGGTTTTTCAACACTAACACAAGTGCGAAAAGTGGTTTTTCAACACTAACATAAGTGCGAAAAGTGTTTTTTCCACACTAATACAAGTGCAAAAGTGGTTTCCTGCACCAATACAAGTGCGAAAAGTGGTTTTTCAACACTAACACAAGTGCGAAAAGTGGTTTTTCAACACTAACACAAGTGCGAAAAGTGTTTTTTCCACACTAATACAAGTGCAAAAGTGGTTTCCTGCACCAACACAAGTGCGAAAAGTGGTTTTTCAACACTAACACAAGTGCGAAAAGTGGTTTTTCAACACTATCACAAGTGTAAAAAGTGTTTTTTCCACACTAATACAAGTGCAAAAGTGGTTTCCTGCACCAACGCAAGTGCGAAAAGTGGTTTTTCAACACTATCACAAGTGCAAAAAGTGTTTTTTCCACACTAATACAAGTGCAAAAGTGGTTTCCTGCACCAACACAAGTGCGAAAAGTGGTTTTTCAACACTAACACAAGTGCGAAAAGTGGTTTTTCAACACTAACACAAGTGCGAAAAGTGATTTTTCAACACTACCACAAGTGCAAAAAGTGTTTTTTCCACACTAATACAAGTGCAAAAGTGGTTTCCTGCACCAACACAAGTGCGAAAAGTGGTTTTTCAACAATAACACAAGTGCGAAAAGTGGTTTTTCAACACTATCACAAGTGCATAAAGTGTTTTTTCCACATTAATACAAGTGCAAAAGTGGTTTCCTGCACCAACACAAGTGCGAAAAGTGTTTTTTCAACACTAACACAAGTGCGAAAAGTGATTTTCCAACACTAACACAAGTGCGAAAAGTGGTTTTTCAACACTATCACAAGTGCAAAAAGTGTTTTTTCCACACTAATACAAGTGCAAAAGTGGTTTCCTGCACCAACACAAGTGCGAAAAGTGGTTTTTCAACACTAACACAAGTGCGAAAAGTGGTTTTTCAACACTAACACAAGTGCGAAAAGTGGTTTTTCAACACTATCACAAGTGCAAAAAGTGTTTTTTCCACACTAATACAAGTGCAAAAGTGGTTTCTTTCATCAACACAAGTGCGAAAAGTGGTTTTTCAACACTAACACAAGTGCGAAAGTTGTTTTTCAACACTAACACAAGTGCGAAAAGTGGTTTTTCCACACTAATACAAGTGCAAAAGTGGTTTCCTGCACCAACACAAGTGCGAAAAGTGGTTTTTCAACACTATCACAAGTGCAAAAAATGTTTTTTCCACACTAATACAAGTGCAAAAGTGGTTTCCTGCACCAACACAAGTGCGAAAAGTGGTTTTTCAACACGAACACAAGTGCGAAAAGTGGTTTTTCAACACTATCACAAGTGCAAAAAGTGTTTTTTCCACACTAATACAAGTGCAAAAGTGGTTTGCTGCACCAACACAAGTGCGAAAAGTGGTATTTCAACACTAACACAAGTGCGAAAAGTGGTTTTTCAACACTAACACAAGTGCGAAAAGTGGTTTTTCAACACTAACACAAGTGCGAAAAGTGTTTTTTCCACACTAATACAAGTGCAAAAGTGGTTTCCTGCACCAACACAAGTGCGAAAAGTGGTTTTTCAACACTAACACAAGTGCGAAAAGTGGTTTTTCAACACTAACACAAGTGCGAAAATTGGTTTTTCAACACTATCACAAGTGCAAAAAGTGTTTTTTCACACTAATACAAGTGCAAAAGTGGTTTCCTGCACCAACGCAAGTGCAAAAAGTGGTTTTTCAACACTATCACAAGTGCAAAAAGTGTTTTTTCCACACTAATACAAGTGCAAAAGTGGTTTCCTGCACCAACACAAGTGCGAAAAGTGGTTTTTCAACACTAACACAAGTGTGAAAAGTGGTTTTTCCACACTAATACAAGTGCTAAAGTAGTTTCCTGCACCAACACAAGTGCGAAAAGTGGTTTTTCAACACTAACACAAGTGCGAAAAGTGGTTTTTCAACACTAACATAAGTGCGAAAAGTGTTTTTTCCACACTAATACAAGTGCAAAAGTGGTTTCCTGCACCAATACAAGTGCGAAAAGTGGTTTTTCAACACTAACACAAGTGCGAAAAGTGATTTTTCAACACTACCACAAGTGCAAAAAGTGTTTTTCCACACTAATACAAGTGCAAAAGTGGTTTCCTGCACCAACACAAGTGTGAAAAGTGGTTTTTCAACAATAACACAAGTGCGAAAAGTGGTTTTTCAACACTATCACAAGTGCATAAAGTGTTTTTTCCACATTAATACAAGTGCAAAAGTGGTTTCCTGCACCAACACAAGTGCGAAAAGTGTTTTTTTCAACACTAACACAAGTGCGAAAAGTGATTTTCCAACACTAACACAAGTGCGAAAAGTGGTTTTTCAACACTATCACAAGTGCAAAAAGTGTTTTTTCCACACTAATACAAGTGCAAAAGTGGTTTCCTGCACCAACACAAGTGCGAAAAGTGGTTTTTCAACACTAACACAAGTGCGAAAAGTGGTTTTTCAACACTAACACAAGTGCGAAAAGTGGTTTTTCAACACTATCACAAGTGCAAAAAGTGTTTTTTCCACACTAATACAAGTGCAAAAGTGGTTTCTTTCATCAACACAAGTGCGAAAAGTGGTTTTTCAACACTAACACAAGTGCGAAAAGTTGTTTTTCCACATTAATACAAGTGCAAAAGTGGTTTCCTGCACCAACACAAGTGCGAAAAGTGTTTTTTCAACACTAACACAAGTGCGAAAAGTGATTTTCCAACACTAACACAAGTGCGAAAAGTGGTTTTTCAACACTATCACAAGTGCAAAAAGTGTTTTTTCCACACTAATACAAGTGCAAAAGTGGTTTCCTGCACCAACACAAGTGCGAAAAGTGGTTTTTCAACACGAACACAAGTGCGAAAAGTGGTTTTTCAACACTATCACAAGTGCAAAAAGTGTTTTTTCCACACTAATACAAGTGCAAAAGTGGTTTCCTGCACCAACACAAGTGCGAAAAGTGGTATTTCAACACTAACACAAGTGCGAAAAGTGGTTTTTCAACACTAACACAAGTGCGAAAAGTGGTTTTTCAACACTAACACAAGTGCGAAAAGTGTTTTTTCCACACTAATACAAGTGCAAAAGTGGTTTCCTGCACCAACACAAATGCGAAAAGTGGTTTTTCAACACTAACACAAGTGCGAAAAGTGGTTTTTCAACACTAACACAAGTGCGAAAAGTGGTTTTTCAACACTATCACAAACGCAAAAAGTGTTTTTTCCACACTAATACAAGTGCAAAAGTGATTTCCTGCACCAACACAAGTGCGAAAAGTGGTTTTTCAACACTAACACAAGTGCGAAAAGTGGTTTTTCAACACTACCACAAGTGCAAAAAGTGTTTTTTCCACACTAATACAAGTGCAAAAGTGGTTTCCTGCACCAACACAAGTGCGAAAAGTGGTATTTCAACACTAACACAAGTGTGAAAAGTGGTTTTTCATACTAACACAAGTGCGAAAAGTGGTTTTTCAACACTAACACAAGTGCGAAAAGTGTTTTTTCCACACTAATACAAGTGCAAAAGTGGTTTCCTGCACCAACACAAGTGCGAAAAGTGGTTTTTCAACACTAACACAAGTGCGAAAAGTGGTTTTTCAACACTAACACAAGTGCGAAAATTGGTTTTTCAACACTATCACAAGTGCAAACAGTGTTTTTTCCACACTAATACAAGTGCAAAAGTGGTTTCCTGCACCAACACAAGTGCGAAAAGTGGTATTTCAACACTAACACAAGTGCGAAAAGTGGTTTTTCAACACTAACACAAGTGCGAAAAGTGGTTTTTCAACACTAACACAAGTGCGAAAAGTGTTTTTTCCACACTAATACAAGTGCAAAAGTGGTTTCCTGCACCAACACAAGTGCGAAAAGTGGTTTTTCAACACTACACAAGTGCGAAAAGTGGTTTTTCAACACTAACACAAGTGCGAAAAGTGGTTTTTCAACACTATCACAAGTGCAAAAAGTGTTTTTTCCACACTAATACAAGTGCTAAAGTAGTTTCCTGCACCAACACAAGTGCGAAAAGTGGTTTTTCAACACTAACACAAGTGCGAAAAGTGGTTTTTCAACACTAACACAGGTGCGAAAAGTGGTTTTTCAACATGACCACAAGTGCAAAAAGTGTTTTTTCCACACTAATACAAGTGCAAAAGTGGTTTCCTGCACCAACACAAGTGCGAAAAGTGGTTTTTCAACACTAACACAAGTGCGAAAATGGTTTTTCCACACTAATACAAGTGCAAAAGTGGTCCTGCACCAACACAAGTGCGAAAAGTGGTTTTTCAACACTAACACAAGTGTGAAAAGTGGTTTTTCAACATTATCACAAGTGAAAAAGTGTTTTTTCCACACTAATACAAGTGCAAAAGTGGTTTCCTGCACCAACACAAGTGCGAAAAGTGGTTTTTCAACACTAACACAAGTGCGAAAAGTGGTTTTTCAACACTAACACAAGTGCGAAAAGTGGTTTTTCAACACTAACACAAGTGCGAAAAGTGGTTTTTCAACACTATCACAAGTGCAAAAAGTGTTTTTTCCACACTAATACAAGTGCAAAAGTAGTTTCTTTCACCAACACAAGTGCGAAAAGTGGTTTTTCAACACTAACACAAGTGCGAAAAGTTGTTTTTCAACACTAACACAAGTGCGAAAAGTGGTTTTTCCACACTAATACAAGTGCAAAAGTGGTTTTTCCACACTAATACAAGTGCAAAAGTGGTTTCCTGCACCAACACAAGTGCGAAAAGTGGTTTTTCAACACTAACACAAGTGCGAAAAGTGGTTTTTCAACACTATCACAAGTGCAAAAAGTGTTTTTTCCACACTAATACAAGTGCAAAAGTGGTTTCCTGCACCAACACAAGTGCGAAAAGTGGTATTTCAACACTAACACAAGTGCGAAAAGTGGTTTTTCAACACTAACACAAGTGCGAAAAGTTGTTTTTCAACACTAACACAAGTGCGAAAAGTGTTTTTTCCACACTAATACAAGTGCAAAAGTGGTTTCCTGCACCAACACAAGTGCGAAAAGTGGTTTTTCAACAATAACACTAGTGCGAAAAGTGGTTTTTCAACACTAACACAAGTGCGAAAATTGGTTTTTCAACACTATCACAAGTGCAAAAAGTGTTTTTTCCACACAAATACAAGTGCAAAAGTGGTTTCCTGCACCAACGTAAGTGCGAAAAGTGGTTTTTCAACACTATCACAAGTGCAAAAAGTGTTTTTTCCACACTAACACAAGTGCAAAAGTGGTTTCCTGCACCAACACAAGTGCGAAAAGTGGTTTTTCAACACTAACACAAGTGCGAAACGTGTTTTTTCCACACTAATACAAGTGCAAAAGTGGTTTCCTGCACCAACACAAGTGCGAAAAGTCGTTTTTCAAAACTAACACAAGTGCGAAAAGTGTTTTTTCAACACTAACACAAGTGCGAAAAGTGTTTTTTCCACACTAATACAAGTGCAAAAGTGGTTTCCTGCACCAACACAAGTGCGAAAAGTGGTTTTTCAACACTAACACAAGTGCGAAAAGTGGTTTTTCAACACTAACACAAGTGCGAAAATGGTTTTTCCACACTAATACAAGTGCAAAAGTGGTTTCCTGCACCAACACAAGTGCGAAAAGTGGTTTTTCAACACTAACACAAGTGTGAAAAGTGGTTTTTCAACACTATCACAAGTGCAAAAAGTGTTTTGCCACACTAATACAAGTGGTAAAGTGGTTTCCTGCACCAACACAAGTGCGAAAAGTGGTTTTTCAACACTAACACAAGTGCGAAAAGTGTTTTTTCCACACCAATACAAGTGCAAAAGTGGTTTCCTGCACCAATACAAGTGCGAAAAGTGGTTTTTCAACACTAACACAAGTGCGAAAAGTGGTTTTTCAACACTAACACAAGTGCGAAAAGTGTTTTTTCCACACTAATACAAGTGCAAAAGTGGTTTCCTGCACCAACACAAGTGCGAAAAGTGGTTTTTCAACACTAACACAACTGCGAAAAGTGGTTTTTCAACACTATCACAAGTGTAAAAAGTGTTTTTTCCACACTAATACAAGTGCAAAAGTGGTTTCCTGCACCAACACAAGTGCGAAAAGTGGTTTTTCAACACTAACACAAGTGCGAAAAGTGGTTTTTCAACACTAACACAAGTGCGAAAAGTGATTTTTCAACACTATCACAAGTGCAAAAAGTGTTTTTTCCACACTAATACAAGTGCAAAAGTGGTTTCCTGCACCAACACAAGTGCGAAAAGTGGTTTTTCAACACTAACACAAGTGCGAAAAGTGGTTTTCAACACTAACACAAGTGCGAAAAGTGGTTTTTCAACACTATCACAAGTGCAAAAAGTGTTTTTTCCACACTAATACAAGTGCAAAAGTGGTTTCTTTCACCAACACAGGTGCGAAAAGTGGTTTTTCAACACTAAGACAAGTGCGAAAAGTTGTTTTTCAACACTAACACAAGTGCGAAAAGTGGTTTTTCCACACTAATACAAGTGCAAAAGTGGTTTCCTGCACCAACACAAGTGCGAAAAGTGGTTTTTCAACACTAACACAAGTGCGAAAAGTGGTTTTTCAACACTATCACAAGTGCAAAAAGTGTTTTTTCCACACTAATACAAGTGCAAAAGTGGTTTCCTGCACCAACACAAGTGCGAAAAGTGGTTTTTCAACACTAACACAAGTGCGAAAAGTGGTTTTTTCAACACTATCACAAGTGCAAAAAGTGTTTTTTCCACACTAATACAAGTGCAAAAGTGGTTTCCTGCACCAACACAGGTGCGAAAAGTGGTATTTCAACACGAACACAAGTGCGAAAAGTGGTTTTTCAACACTAACACAAGTGCGAAAAGTGGTTTTTCGACACTAACACAAGTGCGAAAAGTGTTTTTTCCACAATAATACAAGTGCAAAAGTGGTTTTTCAACACTAATACAAGTGCAAAAGTGGTTTCCTGCACCAACACACGTGCGAAAAGTAGTTTTTCAACACTAACACAAGTGTGAAAAGTGGTTTTTCAACACTATCACAAGTGCAAAAAGTGTTTTTTCCACACTAATACAAGTGCTAAAGTAGTTTCCTGCACCAACACAAGTGAGAAAAGTGGTTTTTCAACACTAACACAAGTGCGAAAAGTGGTTTTTCAACACTAACATAAGTGCGAAAAGTGTTTTTTCCACACTAATACAAGTGCAAAAGTGGTTTCCTGCACCAATACAAGTGCGAAAAGTGGTTTTTCAACACTAACACAAGTGCGAAAAGTGGTTTTTCAACACTAACACAAGTGCGAAAAGTGTTTTTTCCACACTAATACAAGTGCAAAAGTGGTTTCCTGCACCAACACAAGTGCGAAAAGTGGTTTTTCAACACTAACACAAGTGCGAAAAGTGGTTTTTCAACACTATCACAAGTGTAAAAAGTGTTTTTTCCACACTAATACAAGTGCAAAAGTGGTTTCCTGCACCAACACAAGTGCGAAAAGTGGTTTTTCAACACTAACACAAGTGCGAAAAGTGGTTTTTCAACACTAACACAAGTGCGAAAAGTAATTTTTCAACACTAACACAAGTGTGAAAAGTGGTTTTTCAACACTATCACAAGTGCAAAAAGTGTTTTTTCCACACTAATACAAGTGCAAAAGTGGTTTCCTGCACCAACACAAGTGCGAAAAGTGGTTTTTCAACACTATCACAAGTGCGAAAAGTGGTTTTTCAACACTAACACAAGTGCGAAAAGTGGTTTTTCAACACTATCACAAGTGCAAAAAGTGTTTTTTCCACACTAATACAAGTGCAAAAGTGGTTTCTTTCATCAACACAAGTGCGAAAAGTGGTTTTTCAACACTAACACAAGTGCGAAAACTTGTTTTTCAACACTAACACAAGTGCGAAAAGTGGTTTTTCCACACTAATACAAGTGCAAAAGTGGTTTCCTGCACCAACACAAGTGCGAAATGTGGTTTTTCAACACTATCACAAGTGCAGAAGTGTTTTTTCCACACTAATACAAGTGCAAAAGTGGTTTCCTGCACCAACACAAGTGCGAAAAGTGGTTTTTCAACACGAACACAAGTGCGAAAAGTGGTTTTTCAACACTATCACAAGTGCAAAAAGTGTTTTTTCCACACTAATACAAGTGCAAAAGTGGTTTCCTGCACCAACACAAGTGCGAAAAGTGGTATTTCAACACTAACACAAGTGCGAAAAGTGGTTTTTCAACACTAACACAAGTGCGAAAAGTGGTTTTTCAACACTAACACAAGTGCGAAAAGTGTTTTTTCCACACTAATACAAGTGCAAAAGTGGTTTCCTGCACCAACACAAATGCGAAAAGTGGTTTTTCAACACTAACACAAGTGCGAAAAGTGGTTTTTCAACACTAACACAAGTGCGAAAAGTGGTTTTTCAACACTATCACAAGTGCAAAAAGTGTTTTTTCCACACTAATACAAGTGCAAAGGTGGTTTCCTGCACCAACACAAGTGCGAAAAGTGGTTTTTCAACACTAACACAAGTGCGAAAAGTGGTTTTTCAACACTACCACAAGTGCAAAAAGTGTTTTTTCCACACTAATACAAGTGCAAAAGTAGTTTCCTGCACCAACACAAGTGCGAAAAGTGGTATTTCAACACTAACACAAGTGTGAAAAGTGGTTTTTCAACACTAACACAAGTGCGAAAAGTGGTTTTTCAACACTAACACAAGTGCGAAAAGTGTTTTTTCCACACTAATACAAGTGCAAAAGTGGTTTCCTGCACCAACACAAGTGCGAAAAGTGGTTTTTCAACACTAACACAAGTGCGAAAAGTGGTTTTTCAACACTAACACAAGTGCGAAAAGTGTTTTTTCCACACTAATACAAGTGCAAAAGTGGTTTCCTGCACCAACACAAGTGCGAAAAGTGGTTTTTCAACACTAACACAACTGCGAAAAGTGGTTTTTCAACACTATCACAAGTGTAAAAAGTGTTTTTTCCACACTAATACAAGTGCAAAAGTGGTTTCCTGCACCAACACAAGTGCGAAAAGTGGTTTTTCAACACTAACACAAGTGCGAAAAGTGGTTTTTCAACACTAACACAAGTGCGAAAAGTGATTTTTCAACACTATCACAAGTGCAAAAAGTGTTTTTTCCACACTAATACAAGTGCAAAAGTGGTTTCCTGCACCAACACAAGTGCGAAAAGTGGTTTTTCAACACTAACACAAGTGCGAAAAGTGGTTTTCAACACTAACACAAGTGCGAAAAGTGGTTTTTCAACACTATCACAAGTGCAAAAAGTGTTTTTTCCACACTAATACAAGTGCAAAAGTGGTTTCTTTCACCAACACAGGTGCGAAAAGTGGTTTTTCAACACTAAGACAAGTGCGAAAAGTTGTTTTTCAACACTAACACAAGTGCGAAAAGTGGTTTTTCCACACTAATACAAGTGCAAAAGTGGTTTCCTGCACCAACACAAGTGCGAAAAGTGGTTTTTCAACACTAACACAAGTGCGAAAAGTGGTTTTTCAACACTATCACAAGTGCAAAAAGTGTTTTTTCCACACTAATACAAGTGCAAAAGTGGTTTCCTGCACCAACACAAGTGCGAAAAGTGGTTTTTCAACACTAACACAAGTGCGAAAAGTGGTTTTTTCAACACTATCACAAGTGCAAAAAGTGTTTTTTCCACACTAATACAAGTGCAAAAGTGGTTTCCTGCACCAACACAGGTGCGAAAAGTGGTATTTCAAGACGAACACAAGTGCGAAAAGTGGTTTTTCAACACTAACACAAGTGCGAAAAGTGGTTTTTCGACACTAACACAAGTGCGAAAAGTGTTTTTTCCACAATAATACAAGTGCAAAAGTGGTTTTTCAACACTAATACAAGTGCAAAAGTGGTTTCCTGCACCAACACAAGTGCGAAAAGTAGTTTTTCAACACTAACACAAGTGCGAAAAGTGGTTTTTCAACACTAACATAAGTGCGAAAAGTGTTTTTTCCACACTAATACAAGTGCAAAAGTGGTTTCCTGCACCAATACAAGTGCGAAAAGTGGTTTTTCAACACTAACACAAGTGCAAAAAGTGTTTTTTCCACACTAATACAAGTGCTAAAGTAGTTTCCTGCACCAACACAAGTGAGAAAAGTGGTTTTTCAACACTAACACAAGTGCGAAAAGTGGTTTTTCAACACTAACATAAGTGCGAAAAGTGTTTTTTCCACACTAATACAAGTGCTAAAGTAGTTTCCTGCACCAACACAAGTGAGAAAAGTGGTTTTTAAACACTAACACAAGTGCGAAAAGTGGTTTTTCAACACTAACATAAGTGCGAAAAGTGTTTTTTCCACACTAATACAAGTGCAAAAGTGGTTTCCTGCACCAATACAAGTGCGAAAAGTGGTTTTTCAACACTAACACAAGTGCGAAAAGTGGTTTTTCAACACTAACACAAGTGCGAAAAGTGTTTTTTCCACACTAATACAAGTGCAAAAGTGGTTTCCTGCACCAACACAAGTGCGAAAAGTGGTTTTTCAACACTAACACAAGTGCGAAAAGTGGTTTTTCAACACTATCACAAGTGTAAAAAGTGTTTTTTCCACACTAATACAAGTGCAAAAGTGGTTTCCTGCACCAACACAAGTGCGAAAAGTGGTTTTTCAACACTAACACAAGTGCGAAAAGTGTTTTTTCAACACTAACACAAGTGCGAAAAGTAATTTTTCAACACTAACACAAGTGTGAAAAGTGGTTTTTCAACACTATCACAAGTGCAAAAAGTGTTTCTTCCACACTAATACAAGTGCAAAAGTGGTTTCCTGCACCAACACAAGTGCGAAAAGTGGTTTTCAACACTATCACAAGTGCGAAAAGTGGTTTTTCAACACTAACACAAGTGCGAAAAGTGGTTTTTCAACACTATCACAAGTGCAAAAAGTGTTTTTTCCACACTAATACAAGTGCAAAAGTGGTTTCTTTCATCAACACAAGTGCGAAAAGTGGTTTTTCAACACTAACACAAGTGCGAAAACTTGTTTTTCAACACTAACACAAGTGCGAAAAGTGGTTTTTCCACACTAATACAAGTGCAAAAGTGGTTTCCTGCACCAACACAAGTGCGAAATGTGGTTTTTCAACACTATCACAAGTGCAGAAGTGTTTTTTCCACACTAATACAAGTGCAAAAGTGGTTTCCTGCACCAACACAAGTGCGAAAAGTGGTTTTTCAACACGAACACAAGTGCGAAAAGTGGTTTTTCAACACTATCACAAGTGCAAAAAGTGTTTTTTCCACACTAATACAAGTGCAAAAGTGGTTTCCTGCACCAACACAAGTGCGAAAAGTGGTATTTCAACACTAACACAAGTGCGAAAAGTGGTTTTTCAACACTAACACAAGTGCGAAAAGTGGTTTTTCAACACTAACACAAGTGCGAAAAGTGTTTTTTCCACACTAATACAAGTGCAAAAGTGGTTTCCTGCACCAACACAAATGCGAAAAGTGGTTTTTCAACACTAACACAAGTGCGAAAAGTGGTTTTTCAACACTAACACAAGTGCGAAAGGTGGTTTTTCAACACTATCACAAGTGCAAAAAGTGTTTTTTCCACACTAATACAAGTGCAAAAGTGGTTTCCTGCACCAACACAAGTGCGAAAAGTGGTTTTTCAACACTAACACAAGTGCGAAAAGTGGTTTTTCAACACTACCACAAGTGCAAAAAGTGTTTTTTCCACACTAATACAAGTGCAAAAGTGGTTTCCTGCACCAACACAAGTGCGAAAAGTGGTATTTCAACACTAACACAAGTGTGAAAAGTGGTTTTTCAACACTAACACAAGTGCGAAAAGTGGTTTTTCAACACTAACACAAGTGCGAAAAGTGTTTTTTCCACACTAATACAAGTGCAAAAGTGGTTTCCTGCACCAACACAAGTGCGAAAAGTGGTTTTTCAACACTAACACAAGTGCGAAAAGTGGTTTTTCAACACTAACACAAGTGCGAAAATTGGTTTTTCAACACTATCACAAGTGCAAACAGTGTTTTTTCCACACTAATACAAGTGCAAAAGTGGTTTCCTGCACCAACACAAGTGCGAAAAGTGGTATTTCAACACTAACACAAGTGCGAAAAGTGGTTTTTCAACACTAACACAAGTGCGAAAAGTGGTTTTTCAACACTAACACAAGTGCGAAAAGTGTTTTTTCCACACTAATACAAGTGCAAAAGTGGTTTCCTGCACCAACACAAGTGCGAAAAGTGGTTTTTCAACACTACACAAGTGCGAAAAGTGGTTTTTCAACACTAACACAAGTGCGAAAATTGGTTTTTCAACACTATCACAAGTACAAAAAGTGTTTTTCCACACTAATACAAGTGCAAAAGTGGTTTCCTGCACCAACGCAAGTGCGAAAAGTGGTTTTTCAACACTATCACAAGCGCAAAAAGTGTTTTTTCCACACTAATACAAGTGCAAAAGTGGTTTCCTGCACCAACACAAGTGCGAAAAGTGGTTTTTCAACACTAACACAAGTGCGAAAAGTGGTTTTTCAACACTATCACAAGTGCAAAAAGTGTTTTTCCACACTAACACAAGTGCGAAAAGTGGTTTTTCAACACTAACACAAGTGCGAAAATTGGATTGTCAACACTATCACAAGTGCAAAAAGTGTTTTTTCCACACTAATACAAGTGCAAAAGTGGTTTCCTGCACCAACGCAAGTGCGAAAAGTGGTTTTTCAACACTATCACAAGTGCAAAAAGTGTTTTTTCCACACTAATACAAGTGCAAAAGTGGTTTCCTGCACCAACACAAGTGCAAAAAGTGGTTTTTCAACACTAACACAAGTGCGAAAAGTGGTTTTTCAACACTAACACAAGTGCAAAAAGTGTTTTTTCCACACTAATACAAGTGCAAAAGTGGTTTCCTGCACCAACACAAGTGCGAAAAGTGGTTTTTCAACACTAACACAAGTGCGAAAAGTGGTTTTTCAACACTAACACAAGTGCGAAAAGTGATTTTTCAACACTACCACAAGTGCAAAAAGTGTTTTTTCCACACTAATACAAGTGCAAAAGTGGTTTCCTGCACCAACACAAGTGCGAAAAGTGGTTTTTCAACAATAACACAAGTGCGAAAAGTGGTTTTTCAACACTATCACAAGTGCATAAAGTGTTTTTTCCACATTAATACAAGTGCAAAAGTGGTTTCCTGCACCAACACAAGTGCGAAAAGTGTTTTTTCAACACTAACACAAGTGCGAAAAGTGATTTTCCAACACTAACACAAGTGCGAAAAGTGGTTTTTCAACACTATCACAAGTGCAAAAAGTGTTTTTTCCACACTAATACAAGTGCAAAAGTGGTTTCCTGCACCAACACAAGTGCGAAAAGTGGTTTTTCAACACTAACACAAGTGCGAAAAGTGGTTTTTCAACACTAACACAAGTGCGAAAAGTGGTTTTTCAACACTAACACAAGTGCGAAAAGTGGTTTTTCAACACTATCACAAGTGCAAAAAGTGTTTTTTCCACACTAATACAAGTGCAAAAGTGGTTTCTTTCATCAATACAAGTGCGAAAAGTGGTTTTTCAACACTAACACAAGTGCGAAAAGTTGTTTTTCAACACTAACACAAGTGCGAAAAGTGGTTTTTCCACACTAATACAAGTGCAAAAGTGGTTTCCTGCACTAACACAAGTGCGAAAAGTGGTTTTTCAACATTATCACAAGTGCAAAAAGTGTTTTTTCCACACTAATACAAGTGCAAAAGTGGTTTCCTGCACCAACACAAGTGCGAAAAGTGGTTTTTCAACACGAACACAAGTGCGAAAAGTGGTTTTTCAACACTATCACAAGTGCAAAAAGTGTTTTTTCCACACTAATACAAGTGCAAAAGTGGTTTGCTGCACCAACACAAGTGCGAAAAGTGGTATTTCAACACTAACACAAGTGCGAAAAGTGGTTTTTCAACACTAACACAAGTGCGAAAAGTGGTTTTTCAACACTAACACAAGTGCGAAAAGTGTTTTTTCCACACTAATACAAGTGCAAAAGTGGTTTCCTGCACCAACACAAGTGCGAAAAGTGGTTTTTCAACACTAACACAAGTGCGAAAAGTGGTTTTTCAACACTAACACAAGTGCGAAAATTGGTTTTTCAACACTATCACAAGTGCAAAAAGTGTTTTTTCCACACTAATACAAGTGCAAAAGTGGTTTCCTGCACCAACACAAGTGCGAAAAGTGGTTTTTCAACACTAACACAAGTGCGAAAAGTGGTTTTTCAACACTAACACAAGTGCGAAAAGTGGTTTTTCAACACTATCACAAGTGCAAAAAGTGTTTTTTCCACACTAATACAAGTGCAAAAGTGGTTTCTTTCATCAATACAAGTGCGAAAAGTGGTTTTTCAACACTAACACAAGTGCGAAAAGTTGTTTTTCAACACTAACACAAGTGCGAAAAGTGGTTTTTCCACACTAATACAAGTGCAAAAGTGGTTTCCTGCACTAACACAAGTGCGAAAAGTGGTTTTTCAACATTATCACAAGTGCAAAAAGTGTTTTTTCCACACTAATACAAGTGCAAAAGTGGTTTCCTGCACCAACACAAGTGCGAAAAGTGGTTTTTCAACACGAACACAAGTGCGAAAAGTGGTTTTTCAACACTATCACAAGTGCAAAAAGTGTTTTTTCCACACTAATACAAGTGCAAAAGTGGTTTGCTGCACCAACACAAGTGCGAAAAGTGGTATTTCAACACTAACACAAGTGCGAAAAGTGGTTTTTCAACACTAACACAAGTGCGAAAAGTGGTTTTTCAACACTAACACAAGTGCGAAAAGTGTTTTTTCCACACTAATACAAGTGCAAAAGTGGTTTCCTGCACCAACACAAGTGCGAAAAGTGGTTTTTCAACACTAACACAAGTGCGAAAAGTGGTTTTTCAACACTAACACAAGTGCGAAAATTGGTTTTTCAACACTATCACAAGTGCAAAAAGTGTTTTTTCCACACTAATACAAGTGCAAAAGTGGTTTCCTGCACCAACGCAAGTGCAAAAAGTGGTTTTTCAACACTATCACAAGTGCAAAAAGTGTTTTTTCCACACTAATACAAGTGCAAAAGTGGTTTCCTGCACCAACACAAGTGCGAAAAGTGGTTTTTCAACACTAACACAAGTGTGAAAAGTGGTTTTTCAACACTATCACAAGTGCAAAAAGTGTTTTTTCCACACTAATACAAGTGCTAAAGTAGTTTCCTGCACCAACACAAGTGCGAAAAGTGGTTTTTCAACACTAACACAAGTGCGAAAAGTGGTTTTTCAACACTAACATAAGTGCGAAAAGTGTTATTTCCACACTAATACAAGTGCAAAAGTGGTTTCCTGCACCAATACAAGTGCGAAAAGTGGTTTTTCAACACTAACACAAGTGCGAAAAGTGGTTTTTCAACACTAACACAAGTGCGAAAAGTGTTTTTTCCACACTAATACAAGTGCAAAAGTGGTTTCCTGCACCAACACAAGTGCGAAAAGTGGTTTTTCAACACTAACACAAGTGCGAAAAGTGGTTTTTCAACACTATCACAAGTGTAAAAAGTGTTTTTTCCACACTAATACAAGTGCAAAAGTGGTTTCCTGCACCAACACAAGTGCGAAAAGTGGTTTTTCAACACTAACACAAGTGCGAAAAGTGGTTTTTCAACACTAACACAAGTGCGAAAAGTAATTTTTCAACACTAACACAAGTGCGAAAAGTGGTTTTTCAACACTATCACAAGTGCAAAAAGTGTTTTTTCCACACTAATACAAGTGCAAAAGTGGTTTCCTGCACCAACACAAGTGCGAAAAGTGGTTTTTCAACACTATCACAAGTGCGAAAAGTGGTTTTTCAACACTAACACAAGTGCGAAAAGTGGTTTTTCAACACTATCACAAGTGCAAAAAGTGTTTTTTCCACACTAATACAAGTGCAAAAGTGGTTTCTTTAATCAACACAAGTGCGAAAAGTGGTTTTTCAACACTAACACAAGTGCGAAAACTTGTTTTTCAACACTAACACAAGTGCGAAAAGTGGTTTTTCCACACTAATACAAGTGCAAAAGTGGTTTCCTGCACCAACACAAGTGCGAAATGTGGTTTTTCAACACTATCACAAGTGCAGAAGTGTTTTTTCCACACTAATACAAGTGCAAAAGTGGTTTCCTGCACCAACACAAGTGCGAAAAGTGGTTTTTCAACACGAACACAAGTGCGAAAAGTGGTTTTTCAACACTATCACAAGTGCAAAAAGTGTTTTTTCCACACTAATACAAGTGCAAAAGTGGTTTCCTGCACCAACACAAGTGCGAAAAGTGGTATTTCAACACTAACACAAGTGCGAAAAGTGGTTTTTCAACACTAACACAAGTGCGAAAAGTGGTTTTTCAACACTAACACAAGTGCGAAAAGTGTTTTTTCCACACTAATACAAGTGCAAAAGTGGTTTCCTGCACCAACACAAATGCGAAAAGTGGTTTTTCAACACTAACACAAGTGCGAAAAGTGGTTTTTCAACACTAACACAAGTGCGAAAAGTGGTTTTTCAACACTATCACAAATGCAAAAAGTGTTTTTTCCACACTAATACAAGTGCAAAAGTGGTTTCCTGCACCAACACAAGTGCGAAAAGTGGTTTTTCAACACTAACACAAGTGCGAAAAGTGGTTTTTCAACACTACCACAAGTGCAAAAAGTGTTTTTTCCACACTAATACAAGTGCAAAAGTGGTTTCCTGCACCAACACAAGTGCGAAAAGTGGTATTTCAACACTAACACAAGTGTGAAAAGTGGTTTTTCAACACTAACACAAGTGCGAAAAGTGGTTTTTCAACACTAACACAAGTGCGAAAAGTGTTTTTTCCACACTAATACAAGTGCAAAAGTGGTTTCCTGCACCAACACAAGTGCGAAAAGTGGTTTTTCAACACTAACACAACTGCGAAAAGTGGTTTTTCAACACTAACACAAGTGCGAAAATTGGTTTTTCAACACTATCACAAGTGCAAAAGGTGTTTTTTCCACACTAATACAAGTGCAAAAGTGGTTTCCTGCACCAACACAAGTGCGAAAAGTGGTATTTCAACACTAACACAAGTGCGAAAAGTGGTTTTTCAACACTAACACAAGTGCGAAAAGTGGTTTTTCAACACTAACACAAGTGCGAAAAGTGTTTTTTCCACACTAATACAAGTGCAAAAGTGGTTTCCTGCACCAACACAAGTGCGAAAAGTGGTTTTTCAACACTACACAAGTGCGAAAAGTGGTTTTTCAACACTAACACAAGTGCGAAAATTGGTTTTTCAACACTATCACAAGTACAAAAAGTGTTTTTCCACACTAATACAAGTGCAAAAGTGGTTTCCTGCACCAACGCAAGTGCGAAAAGTGGTTTTTCAACACTATCACAAGCGCAAAAAGTGTTTTTTCCACACTAATACAAGTGCAAAAGTGGTTTCCTGCACCAACGCAAGTGCAAAAAGTGGTTTTTCAACACTATCACAAGTGCAAAAAGTGTTTTTTCCACACTAATACAAGTGCAAAAGTGGTTTCCTGCACCAACACAAGTGCAAAAAGTGGTTTTTCAACACTAACACAAGTGCGAAAAGTGGTTTTTCAACACTAACACAAGTGCAAAAAGTGTTTTTTCCACACTAATACAAGTGCAAAAGTGGTTTCCTGCACCAACACAAGTGCGAAAAGTGGTTTTTCAACACTAACACAAGTGCGAAAAGTGGTTTTTCAACACTAACACAAGTGCGAAAAGTGATTTTTCAACACTACCACAAGTGCAAAAAGTGTTTTTTCCACACTAATACAAGTGCAAAAGTGGTTTCCTGCACCAACACAAGTGCGAAAAGTGGTTTTTCAACAATAACACAAGTGCGAAAAGTGGTTTTTCAACACTATCACAAGTGCATAAAGTGTTTTTTCCACATTAATACAAGTGCAAAAGTGGTTTCCTGCACCAACACAAGTGCGAAAAGTGTTTTTTCAACACTAACACAAGTGCGAAAAGTGATTTTCCAACACTAACACAAGTGCGAAAAGTGGTTTTTCAACACTATCACAAGTGCAAAAAGTGTTTTTTCCACACTAATACAAGTGCAAAAGTGGTTTCCTGCACCAACGCAAGTGCAAAAAGTGGTTTTTCAACACTATCACAAGTGCAAAAAGTGTTTTTTCCACACTAATACAAGTGCAAAAGTGGTTTCCTGCACCAACACAAGTGCAAAAAGTGGTTTTTCAACACTAACACAAGTGCGAAAAGTGGTTTTTCAACACTAACACAAGTGCAAAAAGTGTTTTTTCCACACTAATACAAGTGCAAAAGTGGTTTCCTGCACCAACACAAGTGCGAAAAGTGGTTTTTCAACACTAACACAAGTGCGAAAAGTGGTTTTTCAACACTAACACAAGTGTGAAAAGTGATTTTTCAACACTACCACAAGTGCAAAAAGTGTTTTTTCCACACTAATACAAGTGCAAAAGTGGTTTCCTGCACCAACACAAGTGCGAAAAGTGGTTTTTCAACAATAACACAAGTGCGAAAAGTGGTTTTTCAACACTATCACAAGTGCATAAAGTGTTTTTTCCACATTAATACAAGTGCAAAAGTGGTTTCCTGCACCAACACAAGTGCGAAAAGTGTTTTTTCAACACTAACACAAGTGCGAAAAGTGATTTTCCAACACTAACACAAGTGTGAAAAGTGGTTTTTCAACACTATCACAAGTGCAAAAAGTGTTTTTTCCACACTAATACAAGTGCAAAAGTGGTTTCCTGCACCAACACAAGTGCGAAAAGTGGTTTTTCAACACTAACGCAAGTGCGAAAAGTGGTTTTTCAACACTAACACAAGTGCGAAAAGTGGTTTTTCAACACTATCACAAGTGCAAAAAGTGTTTTTTCCACACTAATACAAGTGCAAAAGTGGTTTCTTTCATCAACACAAGTGCGAAAAGTGGTTTTTCAACACTAACACAAGTGCGAAAAGTTGTTTTTCAACACTAACACAAGTGCGAAAAGTGGTTTTTCCACACTAATACAAGTGCAAAAGTGGTTTCCTGCACCAACACAAGTGCGAAAAGTGGTTTTTCAACACTATCACAAGTGCAAAAAGTGTTTTTTCCACACTAATACAAGTGCAAAAGTGGTTTCCTGCACCAACACAAGTGCGAAAAGTGTTTTTCCACACTAACACAAGTGCAGAAGTGTTTTTTCCACACTAATACAAGTGCAAAAAGTGTTTTTTCCACACTAATACAAGTGCAAAAGTGGTTTCCTGCACCAACACAAGTGCGAAAAGTGGTATTTCAACACTAACACAAGTGCGAAAAGTGGTTTTTCAACACTAACACAAGTGCGAAAAGTGGTTTTTCAACACTAACACAAGTGCGAAAAGTGTTTTTTCCACACTAATACAAGTGCAAAAGTGGTTTCCTGCACCAACACAAATGCGAAAAGTGGTTTTTCAACACTAACACAAGTGCGAAAAGTGGTTTTTCAACACTAACACAAGTGCGAAAAGTGGTTTTTCAACACTATCACAAATGCAAAAAGTGTTTTTTCCACACTAATACAAGTGCAAAAGTGGTTTCCTGCACCAACACAAGTGCGAAAAGTGGTTTTTCAACACTAACACAAGTGCGAAAAGTGGTTTTTCAACACTACCACAAGTGCAAAAAGTGTTTTTTCCACACTAATACAAGTGCAAAAGTGGTTTCCTGCACCAACACAAGTGCGAAAAGTGGTATTTCAACACTAACACAAGTGTGAAAAGTGGTTTTTCAACACTAACACAAGTGCGAAAAGTGGTTTTTCAACACTAACACAAGTGCGAAAAGTGGTTTTTCAACACTATCACAAATGCAAAAAGTGTTTTTTCCACACTAATACAAGTGCAAAAGTGGTTTCCTGCACCAACACAAGTGCGAAAAGTGGTTTTTCAACACTAACACAAGTGCGAAAAGTGGTTTTTCAACACTACCACAAGTGCAAAAAGTGTTTTTTCCACACTAATACAAGTGCAAAAGTGGTTTCCTGCACCAACACAAGTGCGAAAAGTGGTATTTCAACACTAACACAAGTGCGAAAAGTGGTTTTTCAACACTAACACAAGTGCGAAAAGTGGTTTTTCAACACTAACACAAGTGCGAAAAGTGTTTTTTCCACACTAATACAAGTGCAAAAGTGGTTTCCTGCACAAACACAAGTGCGAAAAGTGGTTTTTCAACACTACACAAGTGCGAAAAGTGGTTTTTCAACACTAACACAAGTGCGAAAATTGGTTTTTCAACACTATCACAAGTACAAAAAGTGTTTTTCCACACTAATACAAGTGCAAAAGTGGTTTCCTGCACCAACGCAAGTGCGAAAAGTGGTTTTTCAACACTATCACAAGCGCAAAAAGTGTTTTTTCCACACTAATACAAGTGCAAAAGTGGTTTCCTGCACCAACACAAGTGCGAAAAGTGGTTTTTCAACACTAACACAAGTGCGAAAAGTGGTTTTTCAACACTATCACAAGTGCAAAAAGTGTTTTTCCACACTAACACAAGTGCGAAAAGTGGTTTTTCAACACTAAGACAAGTGCGAAAATTGGATTGTCAACACTATCACAAGTGCAAAAAGTGTTTTTTCCACACTAATACAAGTGCAAAAGTGGTTTCCTGCACCAACGCAAGTGCGAAAAGTGGTTTTTCAACACTATCACAAGTGCAAAAAGTGTTTTTTCCACACTAATACAAGTGCAAAAGTGGTTTCCTGCACCAACACAAGTGCAAAAAGTGGTTTTTCAACACTAACACAAGTGCGAAAAGTGGTTTTTCAACACTAACACAAGTGCAAAAAGTGTTTTTTCCACACTAATACAAGTGCAAAAGTGGTTTCCTGCACCAACACAAGTGCGAAAAGTGGTTTTTCAACACTAACACAAGTGCGAAAAGTGGTTTTTCAACACTAACACAAGTGCGAAAAGTGATTTTTCAACACTACCACAAGTGCAAAAAGTGTTTTTTCCACACTAATACAAGTGCAAAAGTGGTTTCCTGCACCAACACAAGTGCGAAAGTGGTTTTTCAACAATGACACAAGTGCGAAAAGTGGTTTTTCAACACTATCACAAGTGCATAAAGTGTTTTTTCCACATTAATACAAGTGCAAAAGTGGTTTCCTGCACCAACACAAGTGCGAAAAGTGTTTTTTCAACACTAACACAAGTGCGAAAAGTGATTTTCCAACACTAACACAAGTGCGAAAAGTGGTTTTTCAACACTATCACAAGTGCAAAAAGTGTTTTTTCCACACTAATACAAGTGCAAAAGTGGTTTCCTGCACCAACACAAGTGCGAAATGTGGTTTTTCAACACTAACGCAAGTGCGAAAAGTGGTTTTTCAACACTAACACAAGTGCGAAAAGTGGTTTTTCAACACTATCACAAGTGCAAAAAGTGTTTTTTCCACACTAATACAAGTGCAAAAGTGGTTTCTTTCATCAACACAAGTGCGAAAAGTGGTTTTTCAACACTAACACAAGTGCGAAAAGTTGTTTTTCAACACTAACACATGTGCGAAAAGTGGTTTTTCCACACTAATACAAGTGCAAAAGTGGTTTCCTGCACCAACACAAGTGCGAAAAGTGGTTTTTCAACACTATCACAAGTGCAAAAAGTGTTTTTTCCACACTAATACAAGTGCAAAAGTGGTTTCCTGCACCAACACAAGTGCGAAAAGTGGTTTTTCAACACGAACACAAGTGCGAAAAGTGGTTTTTCAACACTATCACAAGTGCAAAAAGTGTTTTTTCCACACTAATACAAGTGCAAAAGTGGTTTCCTGCACCAACACAAGTGCGAAAAGTGGTATTTCAACACTAACACAAGTGCGAAAAGTGGTGTTTCAACACTAACACAAGTGCGAAAAGTGTTTTTTCCACACTAATACAAGTGCAAAAGTGGTTTCCTGCACCAACACAAGTGCGAAAAGTGGTTTTTCAACACTAACACAAGTGCGAAAAGTGGTTTTTCAACATGACCACAAGTGCAAAAAGTGTTTTTTTCCACACTAATACAAGTGCAAAAGTGGTTTCCTGCACCAACACAAGTGCGAAAAGTGGTTTTTCAACACTAACACAAGTGCGAAAATGGTTTTTCCACACTAAATACAAGTGCAAAAGTGGTCCTGCACCAACACAAGTGCGAAAAGTGGTTTTTTCAACACTAACACAAGTGTGAAAAGTGGTTTTTTCAACACTATCACAAGTGCAAAAAGTGTTTTTTCCACACTAATACAAGTGCAAAAGTGGTTTCCTGCACCAACACAAGTGCGAAAAGTGGAATTTCAACACTAACACAAGTGCGAAAAGTGGTTTTTTCAACACTAACACAAGTGCGAAAAGTGGTTTTTCAACACTAACACAAGTGCGAAAAGTGGTTTTTTCAACACTATCACAAGTGCAAAAAGTGTTTTTTTCCACACTAATACAAGTGCAAAAGTCGTTTCTTTCACCAACACAAGTGCGAAAAGTGGTTTTTCAACACTAACACAAGTGCGAAAAGTTGTTTTTTCAACACTAACACAAGTGCGAAAAGTGGTTTTTTCCACACTAATACAAGTGCAAAAGTGGTTTTTCCACACTAATACAAGTGCAAAAGTGGTTTCCTGCACCAACACAAGTGCGAAAAGTGGTTTTTCAACACTAACACAAGTGCGAAAAGTGGTTTTTCAACACTATCACAAGTGCAAAAAAGTGTTTTTTCCACACTAATACAAGTGCAAAAGTGGTTTCCTGCACCAACACAAGTGCGAAAAGTGGTATTTCAACACTAACACAAGTGCGAAAAGTGGTTTTTCAACACTAACACAAGTGCGAAAAGTTGTTTTTCAACACTAACACAAGTGCGAAAAGTGTTTTTTCCACACTAATACAAGTGCAAAAGTGGTTTCCTGCACCAACACAAGTGCGAAAAGTGGTTTTTCAACACTAAAACAAGTGCGAAAAGTGGTTTTTCAACACTAACACAAGTGCGAAAATTGGTTTTTCAACACTATCACAAGTGCAAAAAGTGTTTTTTCCACACAAATACAAGTGCAAAAGTGGTTTCCTGCACCAACGTAAGTGCGAAAAGTGGTTTTTCAACACTATCACAAGTGCAAAAAGTGTTTTTTCCACACTAACACAAGTGCAAAAGTGGTTTCCTGCACCAACACAAGTGCGAAAAGTGGTTTTTCAACACTAACACAAGTGCGAAACGTGTTTTTTCCACACTAATACAAGTGCAAAAGTGGTTTCCTGCACCAACACAAGTGCGAAAAGTCGCTTTTCAAAACTAACACAAGTGCGAAAAGTGGTTTTTCAACACTAACACAAGTGCGAAAAGTGTTTTTTCAACACAAACACAAGTGCGAAAAGTGTTTTTTCCACACTAATACAAGTGCAAAAGTGGTTTCCTGCACCAACACAAGTGCGAAAAGTGGTTTTTCAACACTAACACAAGTGCGAAAAAGTGGTTTTTCAACACTAACACAAGTGCGAAAATGGTTTTTTCCACACTAATACAAGTGCAAAAGTGGTTTCCTGCACCAACACAAGTGCGAAAAGTGGTTTTTCAACACTAACACAAGTGTGAAAAGTGGTTTTTCAACACTATCACAAGTGCAAAAAGTGTTTTTGCCACACTAATACAAGTGCTTTTTTGTATACAAGATCGAGGCTCGTGAAAGAGCGAACAGTAATCACACAGAAAGACAAACCGGACACATAAAACATATAACATAGGGAGCGGTAGACAAGATGGGGAGAGAGGGGGAAGGACACAAAACAACATTTGAGAGCTGGGACCGAGAGGACATGGAGACATCGAGAGATCTGAGAGAGGGCGAGGGCTTTGGGGGGGGGGGGGGGGAGCGTGGGAAAGGGGGGCGGTGGGAGAGGTATAAAAACATATGGACACTGCCAGGACTTCCAGGAAAGAAGTTGGAATTTCAAACAAGGTGGATCTGGGGTGAATTAGGCGGGGGGTAGTGTATTAGTGCTTAAAGTGGTTTCCTGCACCAACACAAGTGCGAAAAGTGGTTTTTTCAACACTAACACAAGTGCGAAAAGTGGATTTCAACACTAACACAAGTGCGAAAAGTGTTTTTTTCCACACCAATACAAGTGCAAAAGTGGTTTCCTGCACCAATACAAGTGCGAAAAGTGGTTTTTCAACACTAACACAAGTGCGAAAAGTGGTTTTTTCAACACTAACACAAGTGCGAAAAGTGTTTTTTCCACACTAATACAAGTGCAAAAAGTGGTTTCCTGCACCAACACAAGTGCGAAAAGTGGTTTTTCAACACTAACACAACTGCGAAAAAGTGGTTTTTTCAACACTATCACAAGTGTAAAAAGTGTTTTTTCCACACTAATACAAGTGCAAAAGTGGTTTCTTGCACCAACACAAGTGCGAAAAGTGGTTTTTCAACACTAACACAAGTGCAAAAAGTGGTTTTTCAACACTAACACAAGTGCGAAAAGTGATTTTTTCAACACTATCACAAGTGCAAAAAGTGTTTTTTCCACACTAATACAAGTGCAAAAGTGGTTTCCTGCACCAACACAAGTGCGAAAAAGTGGTTTTTTCAACACTAACACAAGTGCGAAAAGTGGTTTTCAACACTAACACAAGTGCGAAAAGTGGTTTTTTCAACACTATCACAAGTGCAAAAAGTGTTTTTTTCCACACTAATACAAGTGCAAAAGTGGTTTCTTTCACCAACACAGGTGCGAAAAGTGGTTTTTTCAAACACTATCACAAGTGCAAAAAGTGTTTTTTCCACACTAATACAAGTGCAAAAGTGGTTTCCTGCACCAACGCAAGTGCGAAAAGTGGTTTTTCAACACTATCACAAGTGCAAAAAGTGTTTTTTTCCACACTAATACAAGTGCAAAAGTGGTTTCCTGCACCAACGCAAGTGCGAAAAGTGGTTTTTTCAACACTATCACAAGTGCAAAAAGTGTTTTTTCCACACTAATACAAGTGCAAAAGTGGTTTCCTGCACCAACACAAGTGCGAAAAGTGGTTTTTCAACACTAACACAAGTGTGAAAAGTGGTGTTTCAACACTAACACAAGTGCGAAAAGTGTTTTTTCCACACTAATACAAGTGCAAAAGTGGTTTCCTGCACCAACACAAGTGCGAAAAGTGGTTTTTTCAACACTAACACAAGTGCGAAAAGTGGTTTTTCAACACTAACACAAGTGCGAAAAGTGGTTTTTTCAACATGACCACAAGTGCAAAAAGTGTTTTTTCCACACTAATACAAGTGCAAAAGTGGTTTCCTGCACCAACACAAGTGCGAAAAGTGGTTTTTCAACACTAACACAAGTGCGAAAATGGTTTTTTCCACACTAATACAAGTGCAAAAGTGGTCCTGCACCAACACAAGTGCGAAAAGTGGTTTTTCAACACTAACACAAGTGTGAAAAAGTGGTTTTTTCAACACTATCACAAGTGCAAAAAGTGTTTTTTTCCACACTAATACAAGTGCAAAAGTGGTTTCCTGCACCAACACAAGTGCGAAAAGTGGTTTTTTCAACACAAACACAAGTGCGAAAAAGTGGTTTTTCAACACTAACACAAGTGCGAAAAGTTGGTTTTTCAACACTAACACAAGTGCGAAAAGTGGTTTTTCAACACTATCACAAGTGCAAAAAGTGTTTTTTCCACACTAATACAAGTGCAAAAGTCGTTTCTTTCACCAACACAAGTGCGAAAAGTGGTTTTTTCAACACTAACACAAGTGCGAAAAGTTGTTTTTCAACACTAACACAAGTGCGAAAAGTGGTTTTTTCCACACTAATACAAGTGCAAAAGTGGTTTTTTCCACACTAATACAAGTGCAAAAGTGGTTTCCCTGCACCAACACAAGTGCGAAAAGTGGTTTTTCAACACTAACACAAGTGCGAAAAAGTGGTTTTTCAACACTATCACAAGTGCAAAAAGTGTTTTTTTCCACACTAATACAAGTGCAAAAAGTGGTTTCCTGCACCAACACAAGTGCGAAAAGTGGTATTTTCAACACTAACACAAGTGCGAAAAGTGGTTTTTTCAACACTAACACAAGTGCGAAAAGTTGTTTTTCAACACTAACACAAGTGCGAAAAGTGTTTTTTCCACACTAATACAAGTGCAAAAGTGGTTTCCTGCACCAACACAAGTGCGAAAAGTGGTTTTTTCAACACTAACACAAGTGCGAAAAGTGGTTTTTCAACACTAACACAAGTGCGAAAATTGGTTTTTCAACACTATCACAAGTGCAAAAAGTGTTTTTTTCCACACAAATACAAGTGCAAAAGTGGTTTCCTGCACCAACGTAAGTGCGAAAAGTGGTTTTTCAACACTATCACAAGTGCAAAAAGTGTTTTTTTCCACACTAACACAAGTGCAAAAGTGGTTTCCTGCACCAACACAAGTGCGAAAAGTGGTTTTTTCAACACTAACACAAGTGCGAAACGTGTTTTTTCCACACTAATACAAGTGCAAAAGTGGTTTTCCTGCACCAACACAAGTGCGAAAAGTCGTTTTTCAAAACTAACACAAGTGCGAAAAGTGGTTTTTCAACACTAACACAAGTGCGAAAAGTGTTTTTTCAACACTAACACAAGTGCGAAAAGTGTTTTTTCCACACTAATACAAGTGCAAAAGTGGTTTTCCTGCACCAACACAAGTGCAAAAAGTGGTTTTTTCAAACACTAACACAAGTGCGAAAAGTGGTTTTTCAACACTAACACAAGTGCGAAAATGGTTTTTCCACACTAATACAAGTGCAAAAAGTGGTTTCCTGCACCAACACAAGTGCGAAAAGTGGTTTTTCAACACTAACACAAGTGTGAAAAGTGGTTTTTCAACACTATCACAAGTGCAAAAAGTGTTTTTTCCACACTAATACAAGTAGCTTTTTTGTATACAAGATCGAGGCTCGTGAAAGAAGCGAACAGTAATCACACAGAAAGACAAACCGACACATAAAACATATAACATTAGGGAGCGGTAGACAAGATGGGGGAGAGAGGGGGAAGGACACAAAACAACATTTGAGAGCTGGGACCGAGAGACATGGAGACATCGAGAGATCTGAGAGAGGGCGAGGGCTTTGGGGGGGGGGGGGGGTGGGAGCGTGGGAAGGGGGCGGTGGGAGAGGTATAAAAACATATGGACACTGCCAGGACTTCCAGGAAAGAAGTTGGAATTTCAAACAAGGTGGATCTGGGGTGAATTAGCGGGGGTAGTGTATTAGTGCTAAAGTGGTTTCCTGCACCAACACAAGTGCGAAAAGTGGTTTTTCAACACTAACACAAGTGCGAAAAGTGGATTTCAACACTAACACAAGTGCGAAAAGTGTTTTTTCCACACCAATACAAGTGCAAAAGTGGTTTCCTGCACCAATACAAGTGCGAAAAGTGGTTTTTCAACACTAACACAAGTGCGAAAAGTGGTTTTTCAACACTAACACAAGTGCGAAAAGTGTTTTTTCCACACTAATACAAGTGCAAAAGTGGTTTCCTGCACCAACACAAGTGCGAAAAGTGGTTTTTCAACACTAACACAACTGCGAAAAGTGGTTTTTTCAACACTATCACAAGTGTAAAAAAGTGTTTTTTCCACACTAATACAAGTGCAAAAGTGGTTTCCTGCACCAACACAAGTGCGAAAAGTGGTTTTTTCAACACTAACACAAGTGCGAAAAGTGGTTTTTCAACACTAACACAAGTGCGAAAAGTGATTTTTCAACACTATCACAAGTGCAAAAAGTGTTTTTTTCCACACTAATACAAGTGCAAAAAGTGGTTTCCCCTGCACCAACACAAGTGCGAAAAGTGGTTTTTCAACACTAACACAAGTGCGAAAAGTGGTTTTCAACACTAACACAAGTGCGAAAAGTGGTTTTTCAACACTATCACAAGTGCAAAAAGTGTTTTTTCCACACTAAATACAAGTGCAAAAGTGGTTTCTTTCACCAACACAGGTGCGAAAAGTGGTTTTTCAACACTAAGACAAGTGCGAAAAGTTGTTTTTCAACACTAACACAAGTGCGAAAAGTGGTTTTTTCCACACTAAATACAAGTGCAAAAGTGGTTTCCTGCACCAACACAAGTGCGAAAAGTGGTTTTTCAACACTAACACAAGTGCGAAAAAGTGGTTTTTTCAACACTATCACAAGTGCAAAAAAGTGTTTTTTCCACACTAATACAAGTGCAAAAGTGGTTTCCTGCACCAACACAAGTGCGAAAAAGTGGTTTTTTCAACACTAACACAAGTGCGAAAAGTGGTTTTTTCAACACTATCACAAGTGCAAAAAGTGTTTTCTCCACACTAATACAAGTGCAAAAAGTGGTTTCCTGCACCAACACAGGTGCGAAAAGTGGTATTTTCAACACGAACACAAGTGCGAAAAGTGGTTTTTTCAACACTAACACAAGTGCGAAAAGTGGTTTTTCGACACTAACACAAGTGCGAAAAGTGTTTTTTCCACAATAATACAAGTGCAAAAGTGGTTTTTCAACACTATCACAAGTGCAAAAAGTGTTTTTTCCACACTAATACAAGTGCAAAAGTGGTTTCCTGCACCAACACAGGTGCGAAAAGTGGTATTTCAACACGAACACAAGTGCGAAAAGTGGTTTTTCAACACTAACACAAGTACGAAAAGTGGTTTTTTCGACACTAACACAAGTGCGAAAAGTGGTTTTTCAACACTAAATGGTTTCCTGCACCAACGCAAGTGCGAAAAGTGGTTTTTCAACACTATCACAAGTGCAAAAAGTGTTTTTTCCACACTAATACAAGTGCAAAAGTGGTTTCCTGCACCAACACAAGTGCGAAAAGTGGTTTTTCAACACTAACACAAGTGCGAAAAGTGGTTTTTCAACACTAACACAAGTGCGAAAAGTGGTTTTTCAACACTAACACAAGTGCGAAAAGTGGTTTTTCAACACTACCACAAGTGCAAAAAGTGTTTTTTCCACA